>NC_061099.1:34231068-34443568 GCF_015104395.2 Macrobrachium nipponense | reverse complement strand
ATATATTACATATAATAACATATATAAATACACACACCTAAATATATAATATATAGTATATATATATATATATATATATATATATATATATATATATATATATATAGTTGGTGTGTGTGCGTGTGTGTATTCACAGCTAAGAAAATAATTCAGTAATGTTTTTACCATCGGGCACATAAAAAAAAAAGAAAAAAAAAAAAAGGGCGTCAGAGCCACTGCGGGCTAATTTCATAGACAAGACGACACCTGACGGTTCAGAAGGGATATTATGAGACTATTCCATGACTCTACTATGTCACAGCCAGTATGTAAACCCCTCCTTCGGTTATCTTATTCGTGCTGATGGCATTTTATCGGCGGCCGGATCGCATTTATTTTCTATCGGCATGTCACCTCCAACAGCCTTGGCCTGATGCCATGAATTCTGTTTGTTTGTATGGCGTTTTTACGTTGCATGGAACCAGTGGTTATTTAGAAACGGAACCTACGGCTCTTACGTGACTTCCGAACCACGTCGAGAGTGAACTTCTGTAACCAGAAATACACATCTCTAACTCCTCAATGGAATGCCCGAGAATCGAACTCGCGGCCACCGAGGTGGAAGGCCAAGACGTCACTTCTGTTCGTCGCGCCTCGAAAGAAACGCGTCAAGGTCTCTAAAGAATGCAGGCGTTCTTTAGGCTTTGCGTTTGTTCTGCAACACTTTAAAAGTCGCTAGATGGACTGGGCGTTATGCGCCTCCAAGGACCGAAGGACTTTGAGGAAGGTAAAACTTCACCTGCTGATAATGTCAGCCTTGACTTCAATGTCACAACATCTCTGGGTATGGCTACAATCTTACTATATGGGCGTTACGTCTGTCCGTCCGTCTGTCATTCAATCACGACGAAACGGCCAGTCTGATGGGCGTGAAACTTGGCAGGGTTATAGTGGGGACCCCTAAGATGGTTAATAATGGGGTTTCATCCTACCTCCCCCTCCCCTCCGAAGTGGGTTAGGGTGAGAAGGGATTCCCTGAAACATAGCTGGTTCTGCCGTGAAACGAGGCTCGTTACGCCCGTAGACTTAGTTACTTTACGAATTTTCATAGATAATTTCTGTATACATATGTTTGCTAGTACTAATAATAATAATAGCAAGGCAAGTAGAAAACAAGCAGAGGTAGATAAAGACGCCAATGGTACATCGGCACCATATGCTGGTGATAAAAAGCCATAATTACTCGTTTTATGTTGTTTGTATGGCATTTTTACGTTGCATGGAACCTGTGGTTATTCAGCAACGGGACCAACGGCTTTACGTGACTTCCGAACCACGTCGAGAGTGAACTTCTATCACAAGAAATACACACACCTAACTCTTCAATGGAATGCCCGAGAATCGAACTCGCGGCCACCGAGGTGGCAGGCCAACACCATACCGATCACGCCACTAAGGCACTTTTAAAATAGTTATGCCTTCATTTTTTATCTCACATTATTCTTTCTGAACTTCTGTGAATAAATAATCTTCCCTTCTATCTCGTGAACGCAGCTACAACGATGTCTCCAAACACTAAACCTCTCACCTCCTCATTCCACAATATATTTTCCGGGAAATCACAACAGTCTTCACTCAAACCCATTTTTCATCCATTTCTCTTTATACGTCTCTTAATTCTCACTGTCTCGCCCGTTTTAACTGTATTTACAGAAACATGTCCATCACTTCTCCTCCTCCTCATACTTCCCTTTGCCTGAACATCTGCCTCTACCACCATTACCACCAACTTGTGCATCCACGTCCTTCACGACAACACATAATCTAAAGCCCCTTCCACACGAAGGGGCAAATGCACGGCGGGCAGACACTGTTACCAATCTTGCGAGTGGATGGCGATCACGAGTGGTCCAAGTCATAGGTTTGCCTGCCTGTGACTACTGCCTCCCTTGGAGTGTTTGATCTGGTAACACTGTTGAAAAGCGAGAGAATTACGGGCAAATCAGAGCGCCCGTCATGTGGAAGAGGCTTTAGGCCTTGTCCACACTAGCGGGCGCTGCCCTACGGGCAAACACTGTTCCCATAACCCGTACCACTATACTGACCCACAGAGTATGGAGCCAGAACGACGCAATTGTCTGGTAACACTGCTTCGGAAATGAGAGAAAATATAAACAGCTGGTGTGGAAAGGCCATAACATATTTACCTATAACATTCGGAAACCATTATCCCCAACAATTAAGATCTCTTCCACAGGTCCCACCGCCCCCACACAAAAAAAAAAAAAAAACTTTCCTGATAACTCCACATTCGTCTACATAGTAATATAAACAAGATTGTAAAAAAACACTCATAATACAGCATGGGCCTTAAAATGCCGAAACAGATCCCCAGATATGCAACTGTATATATATTTAGAGACAACTGTAAGGATAGCTTTCGGGAATCTGTTCGTATATGTACAATTACATAACTGGATTTATTTCTCCATAAACAAGATTGCAAGACTAACTGCAAACGAAACAAAATTGTTAAATTTCTACAAATACAAATATCTAATTAATGGCTTCTAGATATAATACACACACACACTCTCTCTCGCTCTCTCCCTAAGGGAGGTTAATGTACGCCAATAACGAAACAATAATTTCACCCTGCGTCCATCAGTTTAGGGTATCGATCTTTTTTTTCCAAGAAAGCCAGACTCATGGCACCTGAGTGCGCCGGTGATGGCACCACGCACAGTGCCATACGAGCTTGCTTAAGCTGACTTTTTTTTTAAGCCTTTTCTGCTCTGCTTTGCTTTGATAAACTGGAGGGTATTTCTAACGAATGTATGGAGGTATGAATATCTGCTTGCAAAATCATTTTATGATAGGCAGAAAACAAAACGCATATCAAAATAAAAATATAAGATAACATTTATCTTTTGATCTGTAACAAATTTGCCAGATATATATTATATACATACATAATTATTACATAGTACATACAAGAATATATTTTTTATAATATGCATACACACACACACACACACACACACACATATATATATATATATATATATATATATATATATATATATATATATAAATATATTTCATTCTACATATGATAATATTATATGCATATACGTATCCACACACACGCATATAACATATATAAAATTATATACATACAATATTTATATTATATGCATTTATATAACACATACACATATATATAATTCGTATAGATACATACTTTTTATATATTTTATGCATATATATATAATATATTATATATATATATATATATATATATATACATATATATATATATATTATATATATATATATATATATATATATGTGTGTGTGTGTGTGTGTGTATGTATATAGCAGAAAGAGATATGAAACTCGATTAAGATATTTACATTCAAAATAAAAAAAAAACATGACGCAATCATACTCGGTGAACTCTGCTGAGAGAGAGAGAGAGAGAGAGAGAGAGAGGACAACGTGCATGCAACCCATCGATAGTTGCCTCGCGTGAGTCTCCATTGTTGCATTGCATCTTATGGAATTGCTCCTAAAGCTATTATTCAGATGCAGCCATCACGGTAAGAATGACTCATTAATATTGAGCTAGAGTTGACAACAGTAATAATAATAATTAAAATGGTAGACCGAATAAAAATAATAACGAATGCAATTAAAGATTCAAGAGGAGGCAATCTGAGAAAGTTATATAACTGGGGATATCTGACGTTACAAGAAGCCTTTTGAAACCAATGATGAAAGTGACATTGACGGAAACCCTCAGCTTCTTCGAATAACGTGTGAAAGTCCATCGAGAGGGCGTCTACTTCCGAGTCCTTCACAGTTTTCCTGGGCAGCGCCAGCTTGGTCAGCTAGTACATGCATATATATATATATATATATATATATATATATATATATATATATATATATGAATAATTATCACATAGAACCGTGATCCATTTATATATCAATTCCAAGCTACAAATGTCCTTTAATATACTAAATTCACTTTACTCCCTAAATGATATATTTTTTCATATATGTACCGAAGGTACATATATGAAAAATATATATAATATATATATATATGTATATATATAGAATATATATTATATATATATATATATGTATATATATATCTATATAATATATCCTAATGTATATATATATATATATATATATATATATATATATATATATATATATATATATATATATATGATGTGTGTGTGTGTGTGGGTGTGTGTGTGTGTGGTCTCTTATTATCTTAAGAGACACACTTCTAGCTTCCAGAGTCTGTTTGTTTTTGAAGATAGAATACATAAGAAACTGGAAACGTGTTCTCTTGAAGTAACAGAGCCGCAAGTGCACTGATATATATATATAATATATATATATATATATATATATAAATATAATACTTATATATATATATATATCTACTACTGTATATATATGATATATATATATATTATATAAATATGGATATATATTCATATATATAATATATATAATATAATAATCTTAAATTACGTATCCTTTCGCACAATTTCCAATTTGTCAAAAATTATACAAACATAAATAGGCAGTAAACTCAGTGAAACATTTAGCAGATAAAGGAGAGAAAAAAAAAAAGTCTCAAGTCACAAACTTTCCACGCAGAGAGCGCAAAGCGAAATCGATCCGTGCAAAATAAGTCCTGTCATTGCCCAGAAAGTTATAAAGATTATCAATATACCTTCACACACACAAACACTTCTAGTACGAGTTTCGCCCCCACACCAGAACCGATCGAACATAAGATATACTAGGAGCCATTGTATCATTACATCTCTCTCTCTCTCTCTCTCTCTACTCGCTCACTCCGTCTGGATTATTTTTCCTCCTTCAGTATGCCGTTGTCCAACTAGAGGTATAGTGCATGTGCGCGACAGTGCTCCCTTGTGGTGGTCCAGTCAGTCTTCTCTTTATTCTTTACTTTTCTTTTTCTTTTTATCCGGAGTTCTTGATGCCGCATATTTTACTCGCGTTCGGTTACATACGCAAATCTAGACTATTCATACATACGTCAGTACAGCCTTCTGCAGAGTGATGTATATAAACTTCCACACATACACACATATGTATATCATACATACATAATACATACACACTCACACATACATATACATAGTATATATGGATATATTATATATATATATATTATATATATATATATATATATATATATATATATTTCTTACTATCAAATTTCTTGTGGACTTGAGAAAAAACCATTACAACATGTTCTCGGTTTTTTTTTTTCTTCTTTTTCTCTTCTTTCTTCACTGTCATATGCACACTTTCACACACAATCACGCCTATGTATATGTGTATATACATACATACATTACATACACATACACACACACACACAAATATATATATATATATATATATATATATATATATATATATATTGTTAGCAGGCAATGGACGTGGGGTTAATTCCCAGTGTGAGTGAACTAACAGGGCGGTGGAGACAATACTTTGAAAACCTAACTATGCCGGATGTGAGTAAGTCTTCAGTGATAACGTGGATAAACAGTGAAGGAGGAGGTGGAGGAGGAGGAGAGAGTGCCAGCGAGGGGAAGCTACATCGAAAGGAGATAAGAAGAGAGAGAAGCCAGACTACGAGGAAGCTGAGAAAAGGTAAGGAACCCTGTTCGTACGGAACGAGCCCACCACAGGACCCACTGACTTGAAAAATTAAGCTTCCAAAGAATATTGCGGTGTTCATTCGAAAGAGATGACAGAAGGTAATGGAGAAAAACAGAAAAGAAAGTAGAAAAAAAAAAAAAACAAAAAAAAAAAAAAAAAACAAAAAAAAAAAAAAAACAAAAAAAAAAAAAACCAGTTATTAGAGAAATAGACAAATGATAATTCATTGCATAAATAAAAGTGTAGTAATATATTAAAATACAATTTGAATCAATGACTTGAAAATCAAGCTTCCAAAGAATATTGTGGTGTTCATTCGAAAGAGATAACAGAAGGGAATAGGAAATACAGAGAGGATATTAGTTATTAGAAAAACAGATAAATTGACAATTCAATACATAAGTAAAACTATATTGCAATATTACAATACAATTTGAATTGTAGTAGGTTAGTAATGCATTGCATATTCGCTCGAACTTGAGAAGAAGTTCCAACGGCACATCCTCTGAGGGGAGGCTGTTGTTCCAGTCCAACGCTGTGAGGAATAAAGGACCTCTGGAACTATGGAGAAGTTCGACAGCAAGGCTAAACACTTCCTGCATATTGGTGCTGCTGCTGAAATGAGTTGAATATAGAATTTAGGTCAAAACCCAAGCGCTGGGACCGATGAGGTCATTCAGCGCTGAAATGGAAACTGACAGTAAAAGGTTTGAAAGGCGTAACAAGAGGAAAACCTCAAAGCAGTTGCACTATGAATAAAGTGTTAGGAGAGGGTAGAGAGTAAGATGGAAGAAAGAGAATATGAAAGGAGGTAGAGCAAAAGGAAGGAAAGTGGTTGCAGCTAGGGGGCCGAAGGCACGCTGCAAAGAACCTTAAGTAATGCCTACAGTGCACCGCATGAGCTGTTCAGAGAATCTGGTTGCTCTCGGCAAGAAAAGGAGATCAAGAACCAATTAGGAATGTGATAGATAAATAGATAAACTTCTGGCATAAGCTGACATAAAATATAAATTTATGAATGGTAAGTGGTCGTCAGAATCTAAGATATATATATATATATATATATATATATATATATATATATATATATATATATATATATATATATATATATATATATATGAAGTCTTAAGTTTATCAGGAAGTAAAACTTTATCAATCTGTTATAGTCGGTGATAGAACAAGTGACTACATTATCGTCACTTTCAATACATAATCACAATCACATTTCCACAACAGCTGAATTACCACATTAGTTTATGCGAATGAAATTTGTAAAACTGATCTCGTTCTGCAACATCAAGACAAAACTGGAAAATGTCTCACCTTTCTGTGTGTAAGTCTATGGAAAATGTCTCATCTTTGTGTGTATGTCTATTTTACGTATATATGTGTAAAATCTCCGGACAGGAATTGGTTCCAATTCCTAAAGGCCTATGCAAAATTAAAGAATTTTTCAAAAGTTCAGAGCTTTTGACCAGATTTTTTAAGAGTTCGTCTGCCGTTCTTCATACATTTTCTATCATTCTTGAAGCGAGAAAAAATGAGTTGCTTTATGGAAGTTTCATTTCATGGAAATGATAACAAAACTTCCGCATACTACTACATTTTTTACGACTGGTCAAAAACCATCGTGCTGACACAATCATTTTCCATCCTTAAAAAAATGCACATACATTGACGCACAATCACACCCATTTTGTTGTAGCTCAAAGAGAAACAAAAGACGTGGCTGGCTCCGTTAGTTTTCAACTGTGCCTTAACCTTAGTTCATGCGTATATAGCAGTGGTTCTCAACCGGGGGCGGGGAGTGGGGGGGTCAGTAATTTCCAGTGGAGGCGCGACCCCTGGGGGAAAAAATCTTTAATAATATTCATTATTCTCTTCACAAGAGTGAGGAACTAATATTCGAAAGTTTACGAAAAAAAAAAATGCAAAAGTGTCGCCTTATTACGTTAGTTTCTTATAGTCTACTACTCTAGTTAGACTCGTAGGGCATTACCATGTTTTGTAATTATTCACCTCCCTCCCTATCCCTCGAAACCCCTTCTCTTTCTCTCTCCTTTTTCATTTTCTTTAAATCTAGGCTAGAATGTTACTCATAGATGCAGGGGCTGGGGCGTGACGAGAAGGACCAACTCTTAGAGGGGGGCGTGGTCATAAAAATGTTAAGAACCTCCATAGTAGATTCACATCAACAGTGCATTAGATGTCTAGACCAGTCCCTTACGACACTAGCCAATCACAGGGCTGGAAACTCTGTCTATCGAGAGAGTTCATATAGGCAGGATGTATGTTCCACATCTCTTGACGGATACTTTTGAAAGACGTATCCGTCAGGAGAGGTGGAACACAGATCATACCCATGTGAACTCTCGAGAGAGAGATTGAGCGTTTCCAGCCCTGTGATTGGCTTATCAACAGTCAATCAGGAGCGTCGTAAGGGACTGGCCTAGACATCAAATGCACGGTTGATGTGAATCTACTATAGCATATATGTAGGTGTACCAACGAATATAGAAAGAAGCTTTGGCCAGTGTGATCGAAATTGACTAATCAATAAGTTTATAAAGCAAAAATTGCTGACGAGGAAACAACAATGAAAGGGTTCGGTCGACTCTTCCAAAGGATTATTTTCTGTGCAAGAAAACAATTTCATGTTCCAAAATTGAACACTTCAAGTCGTAGTACCCAAGTTTACTTCAGTGTTCCAAAAACCTGTAACCGCCCGAAAAGATGCCTACGTAAGTCTAACAAAAATCTCTCCTAATCCAATCAACACAAAGATGCTTCATTAAAATCCTTCCTAACGTTCAATAAACACATCTCGAACCACCGTCAAGGATCCCCTAAATCTTTCACATACTTAAAAGGCAATCTGGTGCCACAGACCCAAACATCCGACCATCAGGAGACATTGCAGTACTTGAATCAGTTCCACATCATGAAAAATGAATAATGCTTCAGTCAATGAACACTTTCCTTCAAGAGCGACCTGAAGCGAAAGTTCAGCCCAGGAGCATCGTTGCCAATTTAGTGAAACGTGGCACATACGCCGTTGACTTTACAAACTGTTTCCGCGAATCTAGATGTCATGGTTATGCAAAAATGATAAAATTGCTCTGATATCTATGTAAATATATCACAAATAGAGACGCTAAATTCACTCATTTCCACGGTTTTGTGTAAGCCTTATCCCAAGTTTGGAGGGTAAACACATACCAATTGGCAACAGTGCCCAGGAGACATCATGAGATGGAAAAGAAGCAACATGTCATGACATGACAACCGCGACGGCGGAGATCGTCGCAGCATAATTATGGAGGTCTCTCTCTCTCTTTCTCTCTCTCCGTGTGTATGTGGTTGGAAGGAGGACGAGGAGAGGTCTTTCGCGTACGGTACCGAGAGCCATTTTTTACTGCATTGGCGTATCTTGGTGTCGAGGGGGAAATGAATGACAGCGGCAAGAATGTCGGTCGTGATCGCGTGGCCGGTAACGTAAAAATGAATTGCAATGATACATGCCAGTCACGTTACGTGATTACCTGAAATGAAATACCGCCGAGTGAGTGTTCTGGATGATTAAAAGAAAATGTTCAGATTATAACAAGACGTTTTTTTTTTTTTTCAGTGGAAGACAACAGTAAACTGAACGGGAAAGAACAGACGAAAACGAATAACGGTTTCTAAACAGAATGTAAATAATAGAAGATGGAATATAGAATGGAAGTAACTAGGCAGGAAAATGGAGAAGAATGGCCAGGCAGTAAATGACCAAACTAGGGCTACAGACTAACATATGTTGTAGATTTCAGCGAGACGCTGCAATGGGTCCCCAAGGGCTATAACTTTATGGGATTATTATTTCCAAATTACCCTTATTATAAATATGATTAGAATAAATATTGTATTACGAACACATAATCCATTAATATCTAACCAGAACCTTATATGAAGATCATTGTTATTCAGATGTCCTGCTTCCTTTAATACAAATTTCTGCGTGTAATTTCTGTTTTAGTAAAAAGTTTTCATAAGCATAAATTATATATATATATATATATATATATATATATATATATGTGTGTGTGTGTGTGGTGTGTGTGTGTGTGTGGTGTGTGTGTGTATATATATATATATATATATATATATATATATATATATATATATATATATATATATATATATGTGACGGTACTTACTATTTCCGCACAGATCTAAGGTAACGTGTGCCGACTTTGGAGGCTGTTCTTTGGGGAATTAGGTAAAGGGGTTCTGTTAGGATGAGAAATAAATTGATATGTTTCTTTGCATTTAGGTTTATTCTTCGTTAGGGGTTCTTACAAATGTTTTTCCACCTTCTGAGTTTTTTTTTACTGGGCTCTTGGACTGATAAAACTTAATTGCACTTGTTGCAATTACGAGTCTATAGGCATGAAGGGAATTTCACCAGAGTATTGATTGTCATTATCACTGTTCTTTAGATGATTCGCACACCACACTTTTGCACCTGTTCTTCTTCTGGGGATTCTTCTGTCTTTCTCTCTCTTCTCTGCCTGTTGCTGCGCCACTGGTTCTCCCTCGTTCGTCGTTATCTTCTCTTGACTTCTCTGTTCCCCTTTTTTCTCTGCTCTCTGCCTTCTTCTCTCTCTGTCTGCCCTTTTTGTTGGGTTTGAAATCTCCTTAGCACCGCCTTTGAATTTTGGATTCTGACTGGGTGTGGCCTCTTCTAAAAGACTTCTTGTGTCTTAGTGGCTGTAAACTTGTATACAAACCACCTTCCTGTCATATCTTCTACAATGATTCGTAGGCTGTGAATTTGAATTTATACGCCTCCTTCTTGATGTCCTGGCTTCTTGGGGGTGTATCCTTTTCGTAACCTCAATAGGTCATTCGTTGATACATATTCTGGGGTATCCCACTGATCTGGCTCTGCTTCTTGATTCGTCGAAGTCTATAGGTCTATCTCGAAGGGTGGAGCACTTAAGAGTTCGGCACTCCCCTCCATTTGAACAACGGGTCATAGATTCCTTTTTAACGTATGCCAGATGGCTCTCTCTGACCTGTTCACGAGGAACGGCGATTAGTCATAGGCGCTAATGAGAGTAGTTTCCAATTTCTCTCGAATATGCCTGGGCGATATCCCTAATCGCTGGTACGGACAGAATGTTTTTTTGGGGGAGATGAAAGCCAGATGTCTGATGGCTAAAAGCCTAATGTTTTGACTAACAAAATCCCTTCGCTAAGAAAAATCATTATCTTATTCCCTTTTCTCCTTTCTTCCTTATTATCCGTTTCGTGCCTTTTTCTTAAGTATTATTAAGTTTATTGCCTTTTGTAATAACGACACTGTCCCACACTATTACAGTCTGGCCCGCTACCTCGCTGACTCCGACAGCGTTAACTAAGCTGAAGCAAATATTATACCTACAAGAGGACTCCTAACTTATGCTTTCTTTGGAAATAATATTGAACTTTAACTTAAAAACATCAAAAGTGAATGTAAACATGAGCAAATCCTTGATCAAGTAACGTTAAGGGCAAACAATCAAAATTGAATGTAAACATGAGTAAATTCTTGAGTAAGTAACATTCAGAGAAACATAAAAAAAAACTGAATATGAACATGAACAAATACTTGATTAAGTAATATTAAAAGAATCATCAAAGTGAATTCAAATATGAGTAAATCACATTAAGAAACATGAAACTGAATGCAAACAAAAATAAATCACCAAAAAAAAACAAGAAAACTGAAAGTTAAACATACATAAGCCCTTAAGTCACATAAGTTATATAAATGCATGGTAGAAGCAAAAAAATAATGGTAACTATCCAAGTTCACAGTACATGATTGGTTCAGTCCTCAGTCCTATTCTATCTAGGTGGATATCGTTTTTCTTTTATGGAAATAAATTTCGTCTTCTTGTTGACGACACTTGATGGCCTTCTTGTTTGCTTGCGACCTGCTACTTGGTGACAAGTCCTGGGAGAAAATATCCTTGTGTATTGGTATACAATAAACAAGTGTGTCCTTGACTTCCTACTGAGATTGTGATTGTGTTTATGCAAAATTTTCATTGGACATCCTTACTGTAATTTCTGAGTAACCTTGTACATTAAACCATATAACTTCACTGCTTGATACTAAAACAAAATTAATTGGCAACTCGGTTAAAGTAACCGGTTAGTAGTTAATACTTGTAGGTTTCTTCTATTGTGACAACAATTAGTTAGTTTTCACCAATCAATATCTTGTTATTAAGTTTTCAACAACTACTATCTTGTTAATGAGTCTTCATCAATTAACTTCTTGTTAGTGAGTCTTCATCGATTAATATCTTATTAGTAAGTTTTTCATCCATCAACATCTTATGGATTGAACAAAGTAAGTGTATTAATTACCCCTTCAAAATCTTAATAATTTCTGAAACGAATTCTCTTATCTTAAAATTTCTTAATGTCTATCTTAACCCGTCTTATTTATTCTTTTACTTCTAAGAATGTTTCTTATGGAACGATTAAACTAATATACGTCTTGAAATTCTTATACTGCGCATTGAATCGTTTTCTTACATACCCAAATAATTCCCTTCAAGTCAAATAAATTTGAAGTTAAGTGCACTCCTAACCCAAAAAAAAAAAAAAAAACAAAAAAAAAAAAAAAATTGCTACAAAACCAACTAATTAAAGTAAGAATTGCAACAATAAAAGATATTCCTAAGTCGACCGATGAAGGTAAACTTAGCAATAACGAAATCAAATAAATACATGGGAATAATTGGATGAATTAATGGGTTTGTTCTTCTGTTTCACTGAAAAGTGACTTCTATTTCTTAGGTTATATCTAGTTCCTTCTTCTGAATATCTTCTGACGACTCTGTCATTTCGGATTCTTCAACTTCTTTGGTTCTCTTGACCTTGTCCTTGTTTATCCAAAATTCTTCTTCTTCTAATGATTCAGCATATGTGGAAGGCATTTGGTTATTCATTTTCTTAACCTTTATCTTAGTTTCTTGTACGTCTACGACCTTGTATGGTCCTGTGAATTTTGTGGCTAAGTTATAATTAATACCACTTCTTACTTCCTTCTTAATATAGACTTCATCCCTTTCTGTAGTCTACAGGCTTAATCCTTCTTGATGCTTCTCTATCATATTCTGCTGGGCTTCTTCTTAAATTCTTGTGCAATTGCTTGTGTATTACTTTAAAGTTTCCGATTCTTATCTTCATGATATCTTCAGAGTAATTAGGCTGTATTGGCTGATTCAGCCATTGCATAAGGTAATCTGGGTTCATATCCCATCAAAGCTTTTATGGGAGTTGCTCAAGTACTCGTATGATGCCTTGCATTTAATGATAATTGGACTACAGGTAAATTGACGTCCCAGTCAGGATCCTGTCCTACTGTGTGACGTAATACGTCTAAAACCTTCCTGTTATTCCTTTCTACCAAGCCAAGCCATTACTAGCTGGGTGATACGGCTGTATCGCTACTTTTCTACCTTAAAGGTGTTACAAATTTCTTGAACTAAACGAATTGTTGAACTCGGTCCCATTATCAGAAATAATGAGCTGTGGGGCAGAATATCTGCAAAATATCTTTATCAAAGAGAGCGGTTGCACAATCCTTGGCACTTTTACTAGTTAGTGGTACCAACTCTGTATATCTCGTGAGCGCGTCGATACATACTAGTATATTCTTATTCCCTTTACTCGTGGTATGAAGATTAGTGATAAGATCAATAGATACTCTTTCGAAAAGAGTCTGTGGGATAGGATATTTCCCTAGTGGTACTTCCTTGTCTGTTCTTCCCTTGTAGTTGTTGCATGTATTGCAACTCTTCACATAATTACTAACATCTTTGTGAATTCCCTTCCAATGGAAAGTTCTCTGGATTAATCTAATTGTCTCATCCCTTCCTGGGTGAGCTCTCATGTCATCGTCGTGCATTAGCTCAATGACCTTGTTTCTTAGACTCTTAGGCACTAATCTTTGTGCAGTACACCTAGAAATTGACCAAATGGGTCATATTCGTGGCACATCCAAATTAATACCCCATCTATGTCCGTTAATGCATCTGTGGGACATCCAACCTTCCTACCTAGTTCGGTTAATTCTTGTTGGCTGTGTTTTCTTTCGTTTCTAACGTATTTTGAACAGTTCCCTTATATCTTCACTCTCTTTCTTGTTCTTTTATGAAATTTTGCCGGGAAAAGCTCCTCGTATAATGCATGGTGAGTACATTTACGTCATTGCACATTGTTTCATTCTTTTTTCTTCTTGACTTATCATATTTATACTATCACCTTGTGACACATATCTTGATAATGCATCTGCTACCTTATTCGTCTTCCCAGGGACATATTTCACCTCTATATCATAATCTTGGGCTGTCATGAACCAACGGGCTCTTCGTCAAGATTAATTAGGGTTCTTAACATTTCTACTGCAGCTGAATGATCCGTGAACACGGTTATCTTGTAACCAAAAATGATATATCTGAAATGCTTTAAAGCGTCTATTATAGCTAGAGACTCGAGGTCTGTTACTGAGTAGTTCACTTCTGAGGGCTTCAATTTCCTACTGTAATAAGCTATGGCATTATACTTGTTATCTTGTCTTTGCATTAAACATGCTCCTATACCAATGTGGCTTGCGTCCGTGGCTAAAAAGAATTCCTTGCCAAAGTCTGGGAAGCTAAGTACTGGGGGATGTGTTAATCTTTCCTTCAATTCATCAAATGCTTCTTGCTGCTCGTCTGTCCATGTAAATGATACGTGTTCCTTTAAAAGTTCAGTTAGCGGAGCTGATATGATTGCAAAGTCCCTATGAACTTGCGGTAAAAACCTGCTAAACCTAAGAATGACTTTACGTCCTTCTTGCACTGAGGTGTAGGATATTCCTTGATTGACTTAATCTTTAAGTCGTTCACTTAGTGTATGACCAAGGTAGTCTATTTTCCTTTTAAGGAAGTTACACTTCTTTAGTTTAAGCTTCAGGTTGGCTTTTCTTAATCTCTTTAGGACTTCTCTGACTAAGTCTATATGTTCCTCTATAGTATCTGTTGCTATTACCAAATCATCTATGTAACAGTGTACGTCCTTGCCTAGTAAATCGCCCAAAATTTTATCCATTAATCTTACAAAAGTTACCGGGCTTGACTTTAGACCAAAGGGCATTCTTACATACTGGGATCTGCCGTTACTAGTGGAAAAAGCAGTTAAAGTTTACTTTCTTCGTCTAGAGGGATTTGCAAGAATCCCTGCAATAAATCTATTGTGGAAGTATCTCTTGGACCCTATAGTGGCGATAAGATCTCGCATTGACGGCATTGGATAAGGATCCTTTTCAGTAATTTGGTTCAATTTTCTGAAATCCACAACTATTCTATAAGTGTTGTCCCACTTTTAGGAACTAGCAAAAGTGAAAAGATCATGGGGATTTAGATGGTTCTATTATTCCTTGCCTATTCATTCTTTGTACTTCTCTTTCAATGATTTCCTTCTGGGAATGTGCTACTCTGTAAGCTGGTATGTAAATTGGCTTTGTGTTTGATGGAATGTCTATCTTGTGCGTTATTTCGCGTGTATTTCCCAAGGTGTCGCCGTCTTAGAGCGACTATATCCTTATATTCGCACAGTAAGTCTATGAATCCTCTCTAAACAAGGTTTTTCCTTAATGTCCTTTAAATGAGATCCTATTTTAGCTCTTCTCAGTTTTATGTCCTGAGCATAATTTTCATTTCCTTTGCTAATTGCTGCTACTGTTTCCCGTTCTACAACTCGATAGGTATGGAGTATACTTCTGCTAGGCCTATCTCTGTACCTGTGTTAACTTAACCTTCCTCCTCTGGTTATTCGTAAATCTGTAACGCTATTTTGCCCCTGTCTGACTTCATGTAAACTAGAAGAATAATGTATTCCATTTACTTGCGACTTTTCAAGTAAGCGTGAGAATTTCCTTCCCTTCAAAAATTGGGTTTACTGTACATTCTACCCACGTACTTTCTCCTGGTTTAAGTCTTAATTCCCTCTCTAACTTTAAATAAGTGCATTGATTTGATTCTAAAAGGTTAATGATCTGTTGTGAACTCGTGATGCATTCTGGATATCTTCCTCTGTCTTATCCTTCTTTAAATACCTTTCATCGTGGGATTCTCTTGAGTCTGGTTCTTTTAATTGGCTTGCATATTGGTATTCTAGAAATCTCACGACCGTTTTCAATCACTAGTTGTTCTCTAGGGCATCAATGCTTATCCCTTGTCTAGCCATAGTTGGATAACCTATCAGCAAAATGAGCAAAAGCTAATTGTATATCTCTGGCTACCAGAACATTTTCTCTTAGAGCAATTCTTCCTAGCCTAAATGGAAAATCTAACTGTCCAATTACGTGGATATCATTGCCCTGGACGTCTGTGATTCTACAAATCTACCGCTGGGATCAAACTTAAGTGAGAAAAATACAACCGATACACCTTTTCTGACATTATATTCTTGGGACTTCCTGTATCAAAGAATGTAACAATAGGTTTCTCTAGACCAACATGTGCGGAAATAATGGTCTATAATTATATTCATTTCCTACATCAACTTTGCTAACCTGTGTAGCTGGGCTTGTAGCCTTGACATTCCGGACGTTCTCTCTGTTATAGAGGAAGATTCATTGCTCTCATCCTTCAGTAAGCAGAAAATTCCCATTGCGTCGTCCGACATTGACTGAACTGGTTGATACCCTATGCTTGCTGTTTGATTAGCATATCTATTTGGACGGAATCCTATTTCCTCTAACTGGGGGAGATTGACTAGTTGTTTCTACTTCTGCCTCTCGACTGAGATCTACTCTAGGAGCTGAAACAAATTTATTTCTGCATTCTCGGGCACTATGTCCTGTTCTCTTATGGAAAGGACAGAAGGCTATCCCTCGGCAGTCACTGGCATAATGTCCTCTCTTCTGACAGTTATAACACGTGACTGTCGAAAATCCTAATTGAGAAGATTTACCTGGCATCTTATTCTGATTTCTAGATGGTGTCCTAGATCTATTTGGACCCCTTTCCTTTGTCCTATAGCGACTAAAGTTCTGTATATAGGATTCCCTTCAGGTCTCTACTAAGATTTTTTGTTTGTTTCCTCCTCTTCAATCTCTGCTACATCATCGGATGTCTCCCACTTACGAGTCATCCTTGCAATAACTTCCGTTGGCAGGCTTCCAATCATTATTGCTAGTCTAAATATTTTTTTTAAATTTTTAAACATGGCCATTAGCATTTTTTGCTTGCCTCCTTCTACCTCTATCCACCTGTGGATTCCATGAAGTTACCCCATTCATTCATATTGTTATACAACTGAGAGCTAAACTCTTGATAACGTCTTTCGTCTAATTTAAATTGACGCACTATCCTTGCCAAGCTAGTAACTGGATCTCTTTCACCAACTGTGGAAGAATAAACCTTCCTAAAATACCTCGTTTCAATTCTTCCCAATTCTTAAGATCTCGGTAAGTCTCGGAGTGGACGTACCGTTCTAAGTCTCCTCCGGCTTCCAAAATCAAGATAACTCTTGGCTTCAATAAGCTTTTCTCTATCTGTCCCCCGTTTATGCTATCTAGGCGCGTCTCCACTTGCTCTATCCAGTTCTCTAAGTTACAAGCTAACTGACCTCATCCTTTCTTCCGCAAAATTTGAGCTATGTGATTAATTACATGTCCCTTATGTGTTCCCATTACTGCTGCGCTCGAATTCGCGGACTGTGTACCTTCCGGCATGGTTAATTTCCTTGTTTGTTGGACTTCTCGTGAGCACAGGCGTTCATTACTTTCTGATAAGGAGTCGGTCTCCCTTTGACCATCGACTCGTTAATGGAAATTTTCTTAAGTACTGAGTATCATTAAAAAGTATCAGAGTTATGACAGTAATATCCCGAAAACAAAATGATAATAACAATAAACTGTTTTTGACTTCCTTTAAGTATTCGATCACCCAAAAAAAAATAAAAGAATTTTCCCCAGAAATATTCTTAAAGTCTTACGTTGCAGGTAAGCGATTCTTAAACAACAACACTCTTAAACAGTTCTGGTAAAACGATACTGAACTGACCGTAAAGTGTACGCTAACGAGACCATCCCGTGAATTACCTTGTTATCCTAAACAAAACAAAATAAAAAACAAGTAAACGTTCACTGTCGACGTAACAAGTAAAAAGCAACTACAAATAAAACAAAAAAAATCAAAGTATAAGAAATCACAAAAAAAACAAACTCAAATCACATAAACATAAATGACAATCAAAATCCAAAATTAAATTTAAAGTCATTGGTTAGTAAATACAATGTTCGGGAAAAGGTCTTAGTAGCTGATTAGTTATAATTAGTAAAATAAGAAATATCGTAAGGTTTCGTTGCCAAAAGAAAAAGTTCAGAGTGAAAATCCTTTAATCTTGAAATACCAGAAATTGTCTAACTGAAATGTTAATCGCGTAATTTACTTTTATAAAGTTTAATGTTATGTAAGTGTGGGACATTTATTTGGACTTAACTTCTGACCGCTTGCGTTCGCCTACCAGCGCGTTGAATGATGTGTTGGTTCCCCCTCTCTCTCTCTCTCTCTTCTTCTCTTCGGGAAAGGGGACCTCTCTCTCTCTCTTCTTTCCTCTCAGAGCAGGATTGCGTTGACTGATGCGTTTTCGGGATTGTTTTCTTTCCTTGATATTTGCCTTATGCTTTCGACATCTTGTTCTCTGGTAAACGCCTGTTCTTGTTCTTCGGAGTGGAGCTTTTCTTCGTGAAGTGTGGGTGCTTTTTTTTTGGAGCGCTTTATTGTTACAACGGCGGTAACTGTCTTTGTATTTGGGGAGCACTGTACTGTCTTAGAGGAGAACTTTCTTTTTCGAGTGGCGTGAATGATTGAAATCTCTTATGCCGACACTAAACTTTTGATTCCATTTCGCAGCCGCTGTCCTTTAACTGTCATTCGCGTCGCTGATCGCCATTTCTTGCTGTGTCTTTTGTCTCTCTTCCTATCCTTACCGCTCGACAACAATTAATCTTGTCACTATATCAATCTTATCTCATCGTATCCCATCGCTCTGCCACCAATTATTCTGTGACGGTACTTACTATTTCCGCACAGATCTAAGGTAACGTGTCTTGTGCCGACTTTGGAGGCTGTTCTTTGGGGAATTAGGTAAAGGGGTTCTGTTAGGATGAGAAATTAATTGATATGTTTCTTTGCATTTAGGTTTATTCTTCGTTAGGGTTCTTACAAATGTTTTTCCACCTTCTGATTACTGGGCTCTTGGACTGATAAAACTTAATTGGCACTTGTTTGCAATTACGAGTCTATAGGCACGAGGGAATTTCACAGAGTATTGATTGTCACTTATCACTGTTCTTTAGATTGATTCGCACACCACACTTTGCACCTGTTCTTCTTGGGCTGGGGATTCTTCGTCGTCTCTCTCTTCTCTGCCTGTTGCTGCGCCATGGTTCTCCCCTCGTTCGTCGTTATCTTCTCTTGACTTCTCTGTTCCCCTTTTTTCTCTGCTCTCTGCTTTCTTCTCTCTCTGTCTGCCCTTTTTGTTGGGTTGAAATCTCCTTAGCACCGCCTTTGAATTTTGGATTCTGACTGGGTGTGGCCTCTTCTAAAGACTTCTTGTGTCTTAGTGGCTGTAAACTTGTATACAAACCGCCTTCCTGTCATATCTTCTACAATGATTCGTAGGCTGTGAATTTATATACGCCTCCTTCTTGATGTCCTGGCTTCTTGGGGTGTATCCTTTTCGTAACCTCATAGGTCATTCGTTTGATACACATTTCTGGGGTATCCCACTGATCTGGCTCTGCTTCTTGATTCGTCGAAGTCTACAGGTCTATCTCGAAAGGGTGGGAGCACTTGAAGAGTTCGGCACTCACCTCCTTTTTTGAACAACGGGTCATAGAATTCCTTTTTTACCGTATGCCAGATGGCTCTCTCTGACCTGTTCACGAAGGGAACGGCAATTAGTCATAGGCGCTAATGAGAGTAGTTTCCAATTTCTCGAATATGCCTGGGCGATATCCCTCATCGGCTATAATCTCTTGTCGTCACTAATCGCTGGTACGGACAGAATGTTTTTTGGGGGAGATGAAAGAAAGCCAGATGTCTGATGGCTAAAAGCCTAATGTTTGAGTAACAAAATCCCTTCGCTAAGAAAAATCATTATCTTATTCCCTTTTTCTCCTTTCTTCCTTATTATCCGTTTCGTGCCTTTTTCTTAAGTATTATTAAGTTATTGCCTTTTGTAATAACGACACTGTGCCACACTATTACATATATATATATATATATATATATATATATATATATATATATATATATATATATATATATATATATAATATATATATATATATATAAGGCATGAGTCGCCGCAGTTATTTTGGACAAGACGTATGGGTCACTGCAAAAAAAAAAAAAAAAAAAAAAAAGTTTGGAACCACTGCCGTACAAACGAGAAATGGTTCGGCATGATAAAAAACGAGCGAATCATACAACGGTGCTACGGGCTGCTCTGTGAGCAAGAGCCCGTGCTGGCATAAGGCCAGCTTAATCTCAAACAACGTACAACTGTGACAATGTGTGAAATAATGATGGGGAAAGCCATCCATCTGCCCTCGTCAGCCTGGGTGAATGACCAGTGAGTGAGTGACCTTGGCAGGTTACGCGGGCAATCTTATTTCCCGACTTATCTCCACTGTACACAGACCATCCGCCATGGCTCTACGATGGCAACCAATCCGTTCAACATCAAGGCGGATTTACATTACAATATAGAATTTAATCGAAGGGCCAAGCGGTGAGACCTATGAAGTTATTCATCACTGAAGCGGAAATTGACAGTAAAGAAAAGTATATCTTAGTTTTACCAGACCACTGAGTTGATTAACAGCTCTCCAAGGGCTGGGCCGAAGGATTAGATATTTTTACGTGCCTAAGAACCAATTGGTCACCTAGCAACGGTACCTACAGCTTATTGTGGACTCTGAACCGTATTATATCGAGAAATGAAAATCTATCACCAGAAATAAATTCCTCTGATTCCGCGTTGGCAGAGCCGAGAATCGAACTTCGGACCACCGGATTGGTAGCGGAACGCGAAAACCACTCGTCCAAAGAGGAACTAAGGAAATTCACAGTAAAGGGGTTCGGGAATGTGTAACAGGAGGAAAACCTCAAAGCAGTTGCACTATGAACTAAGTGTTAGGCGAGGGTGCAAAGTAAGATGGAAGAAATGGAAAATGGAATTTGAACGGAGGTACAGTAAATGGAATGGAAGGGGTTGCAGTTAGGGGCAGAAGGGACTATGCGAAGACCATCAAGTGATGCATACAGTGCACCGCGTGAGGTGCACTGACGGCTCTACCAACTCCACCCCCTACGGGGGGCTCAAGCGGATTTCTTCAGGACGTGGATAGACTTAAAATGACCCAGAAAATCAATTGACGTTGGGTTCTCCCAGAGCGAGGCAGACTAGAATAACGCGAATTGCCATAAAAGACATAAATCTTACATAATGTTGCAGAGTCTGCTGCACAAATGAAGTGCATGAGGATATACGAGGTTGACTTGCAAAATCACTGTCTTGCAAATGAGTGACGATAGACTGAACATTTTCATGGAATAGAATCGAGACAGAAAATACCGCATCCTGGCAAGAAGACAATCAGAAAACACTATATGTGTCAGACACTAAAGAAAAAATATAGTTTATTTGTCAATGCGATGGACTTCGATATGACTTATCTAAGTACTACAATCTATTTGTCAATACGGTGGACTTACATATGGCATATGAAACTCAACCGCAGCCCATGAAACTTTCAGCCAAGGCCAGGGGGTGGCCTGTGTTGTTGGCACCGATAGCGGTGTCAGACGCACGATCATGGCTAACTTTAACCTTAAATAAAAAACAAAAACTGCTGAGGCTAGGTGGCTGTAATTTGGTACGTTTGATGATTGGAGGGTGGATGATCAACATAGCAATTTGCACCCCCCTAGCCACAGTAGTTTTGAAGATCTGAGGGCGGACAGAAAAAGTTCGGACGGACAGACAAATAGCCATCTCAATAGTTTTCTTTTACAGAAAACTATCACTGGTAATAATTTGTTTATTTGGTGTTTTTACGTTGCATGGAACCAGTGATTATTCAGCAACGGGACCGACGGCTTTACGTGACTTCCGAACTTCTTATATCACCAAAAATACACATCTCTCACACCTCAATGGAATGCCCGAGAATCGAACTCGCGGCCACCGAGGTGGCAGGCAAACACCACACCAATCACGCCACTGAGGCGCTAACAGAGGCATTCATAAATTGTTCACGACAATGCAACCTGGCGTTGCATTCTTGCATCACAGAGAGCAGTCAGTGGCAATGTATACGTTATCGCGAGTGATTTGTATGAATGGCAGTTCGTCTACTGTGGTTCATTTGAACTAGGGCTGGCAACCTCATTCCGAAAGCTTGCTGAAAACCGAAGAGGTAGCTGTTTTAAAAATGTCTTGGGAAGATACAAAGCATATGGGAAAATAAAGAGTATTATTATTATTTCAAAATTATTCAACAATAAAGAGTATTATTATTATTTCAAAATTATTCAACGATGACCCCTATTCAACTGGGACAAGCCCACCAAAGGGGCCAATGACTTGAAATTCAAGCTTCCAAAGAATATTAAGGTGTTCATTCGAAAGATCATTTATTAGAAAAACGGATAAATCAGGAATCTTCTTCTAACACTAATAAAAATTGGTTCTAAGGGGTCTACAATAATAAAAATGTTAAAAGTTCGTGCATAATTTATAAACACTATGAAAGCTTTCGAACCCATCCCTGGGTTCATATTCAGTCCAAACGATGAACCCAGGGAAGGGTTCGAAAGCTTTTTATAAAGTGCCGAACTTTTAAGATTTTTATTATTGTGGACCCCTTAGATTCAAACATTGCATAAGCTCTCATGATAGAGTTTTTCCCAAACAACAACAACAACAACAATAATAATAATGGAGAAACAAATCCACAGTTATGTAAATGTACATATATTTAAATTTAAAACTTTAAGGATACCTTTCGGGAATCTGTTCGGTTCCCTTTATCGATCAAATTCCCGAAAGGTATCCTTAAAGTTTTAAATTTAAATATACGTACATTTGCATAACTGTGGATTTGTTTCTCCATTTGAAGACTCCTGCTACTATGAGGATTTTTTAATAATAATAATAATAATAATAATAATAATAATATAGGGATTAATAATCTAATAATATACTAATAAGTCATAATATAATGGGGATAATAATAGGGTCCAAGCACGGGGTGGGCCACTTGTCTTATAGTTCAATCGCTCCAAAGAATATGGCGTTCATCAGGAATAAGTAAAAAGAAGAGGTAAAGGTTTAAAGGTTAATAAAGGACGTGTTAAAATCAAGCGATGTTCACTTATATAAATTCAAATGAGGTTCATGCTAAAGCGGTGGGGACAGAAGGTCTCAAGTAAAATTACACAAAGTAGCTCTGTGCAAAATGCTTTCGTCCGAAAACACATCACATGTATATAGCGAGAGTCAACGCGAGAAGAATTGCCTTAGACCCACTCCCAGACACAGACATGGCTCCAGACAAATTGATGCGGGTGGGGGGGTGGGGTTGGGTCTGGAAGTAAGGCGAGGGAAGAGAAAGACATGGGCAGTGGATGTCTGATATAAGTTATTGATTTCGCTCTAAATGGCCAATACTGTAGTTGTCGCGAAAGAGGAATCTGGCATATGAAGACGAACAGTTTTGTAGCATTTACAGAACTTCATACGAATACAGATTTTTTTTTAGGCTGGCAATAAACACATACACACAAATAAACATATATATATATATATATATATATATATATATATATATATATATATATATATATATATATATATATATATGGGTTTTATGTCTTCCACGAAGAGAATAAAACTGAAAATAAGTGGTCTTTACTGGAACGAATTTCTAAGTAAGAAAATGGAAATTTCTCAAGATAAAATTTGAGAGAAAGAGAAAAACGTATGAGGACAGAGTGCGTAAATGGAAACGAAGGGTCGGTCTACTTGCTAAAGACTGATTGACGGACTGATATACAGATTTTAGACATACATGCCAAGCAGTGTGGCAGCTGCAGCCTTTAGCAGTGCAACTTGTACAATGCTGCCATAGGTACGCGTCAGCGGTGTGGGTATTGTTACTATTTTTATGATTCAGAGGATGAACCCTACTCATATGGAACAAGCCCACCAAAGGGGCCACTGACTGGAAATCCAAGTCAAAGAATGTGGTGTTTAATATTAGAGAGAAGTAACAGGAGGTAAAGGGAAACAAAAAGAAGAGATGTCACACATGGAAAAAAGAAAAAATAAATTAAATAAATAGCTAGAAATGTAATTAAATTATTCAAATGCAACTAGACCTATATCATGTACTTTCGGTACTTCCCTTTGGTAGTCTGAATTTCAAGCCAGTGGGTTCTGTAGGATTGTTCCACATACACAGGGCTCAAATTCTGAATATATTAATATAATAACAATACTACCTCACGGATGGGACGACCATTAAAAGGTATAGGGACCCTCCAAACTCTAGGCCAATATCATGTATACTTAACCTCTGGGGTACGATACTGTGCAAACAAAATAGTACTACCAAGGTATGTAGTACTACCAAGGTATATAGAATATACCTTGAGTACTACTTTCCACCCGCACTGCTTGGCGTGAAAGCACAATACTAAAATCTAATTGGGGCGAAAATATGACCCAATACTTGCACAAATTTCCCAGTTTACAATTTTTCGTAGATATGACGAATTCAGGCGATATCTTTTGTAACTTTACTTCCATAGCAATAAAGAAGAGCGCCGGCTACCTCAAGACCAAAGAAAACGTCTCGCAATTATTTTTGTCAGGGGTGACTATAGCATTACTGATGGTTTGTTTTTATGGTGTTTTTGCGTTGCATGGAACCAGTGGTTATTCAGCAACAGGATCAATGCCTTTACGTGAATACATACACACACACACACACACACACACACACACACACACACACACATATATATATATATATATATATATATATATATATATATATATACATATATATATATATATATATATATATATATGTAATGAGAGAGAGAGAGAGAGAGAGAGAGAGAGAGAGAGAGAGAGAGAGAGAGAGAGAGAGAGAGAGAGAGAACTATCTCTACAAACTCACCAAGACAAAAATGTTTCTAAGAATGCAGTAAGATGTGGGACACTGCTCAAATATACGAGGCCGCATTGTAATCCTTGAACGATCACTTGCTGATGAGACGGGTTCGTCAATGAGAAGTCTAAACCCACAAAAACGAGAGGGAAATTATAAGCTTAACCTTCATTCGCTTAACACACGCAAAGGTGTCACTGAGAAATGAGAGATTACGACAGCAGGTGTCCCAGATAATGACGATAATATCATCAAGTGTATGAAACGAAAGTATTGGCGTCGGAGCACTAAGCTTTAGGCCTAACGCCAAGTACTGGGATCTATGAGGAGAAATGTTTGAATGGTGTAGCAGGAAGAAAACCTTGCACCCACACAATGAAACAACCGTTGGGAGACTATTCGAAAGTAAGATGGAAGAGAGAGAATATGAAAGGTGTTGCACCCTAAGTAACGCATAGTACAATACACCGCGTGAGGTGCACTGACGGCACCACGGGGGCAACGAAAGTATTCCTGGCAACAGAGATCTGATTAGTAACGTAAAATGATTTGAAGTCGAGGTCCAAAGATATGAATCATGTCCGCAGATAAGAAGGATCAGTGAGATATCAAATGACAGGTTGTAATCGTGTCGTCAAATCTGCGTTATCTACGACGGGTACAGACGCCAGGTTCGAACACAGGAAAATAAATACATATATATATATATATATTTTAAATGTCACAGGTTAAAAGAATGTGACTCAGCTGTGACTATATGCGTATACTGCTAAGGACCCCATTTTCATGAGAACCAAGTGTGTGTAATCAGACAATACGCTGTTACTGAGTTGAATATAAGATTAATGTCAAAGGCCAAGAATGGAACCCTCGCAGCCGCACTATGAATCAAGTGTTCAGGGAGGGTAGAAAGTAAGATGAAGAAAGAGTATATGAAAGGAGGTACAGTAAAAGGAACGAAAGTGGTTGCAGCTAGGGGCCGAAGGCACGCTACAAAGAACCTTAAGTAATGCGTACGGTGCACCGCATGAGGTCCACTGAAGGAACTACCCGCCTACCAGAAATACGCTGTCACTAACACAAATGTGTCTAATTAACGATACTATAAATTGACAAACAGTAACATAATGCCGGCTACTTGAGAATGCGTTGGAACTGGTACTTTTCCCCCAATAAACTATTAAAATTTGCATAAAATAAACGATAGTAAATATGAAAAATCTGAATCTACTATATATAGTATGTTTCTCTTGAGAGCGATAAAACAATGACAATGCTATATAACCATCGAAAAATAGGCAAGAATTTCGTACTGACTTATAGTACTCGAAGGCAGACTGCAGGAATAACAGAAGTCAAATCCTGTAACTATTAAAAACAAAAAACAAAATCCCAGTTTGATGAACTTCCAAAAGGCGCCAATCTCGAGACGCGGTTCTATATCAGG
The DNA here is from genome assembly GCF_015104395.2 of Macrobrachium nipponense. Classification (NCBI taxonomy): domain Eukaryota; kingdom Metazoa; phylum Arthropoda; class Malacostraca; order Decapoda; family Palaemonidae; genus Macrobrachium; species Macrobrachium nipponense. The sequence goes on along the minus strand of NC_061099.1, from coordinate 34,417,133 downwards.
CTTACTAATCATGCGCCGTGACATTGACAATGAACTTGTAACAGAAGTAGGTAACGAATATAACATCCAGCCTTTCATTCATAAAATAATTCTACTGAAAACGTAATTACATACATGTATACGATATGCATTGAAAATTTTATCACTCGAAATAAAACAAGAAAATAAACATTTAAATTTGTAAAATGCAAACACATGGTGTGTGTGTGTGTATATATATAATATATATATATATATATATTATATATATATACATATATATATAGATATATATAATTCGATTATATATATCTATATATATATATATATATATATATATATATATATAATATATATATAATTATAATATATATAATATTTCGAGAAAAATCTTATTGCAAGACCATAATTGCAACAAATAATTCTAGTGAAAGCGAAAGAGATAAAACGACAGGTTGGACAGCAAGGCTGAAGAAAGGGATGCAAGCTTATACGGACCTTAATCTTGGCTGATTCGGACCATTTGTTAGGCTGATTCGGACCAATACTAATAATTTTATATTATAGCGATGGGTATTTCTATATAAGCATTCCGCATCGTTCGTCCCCGCGAATACGAAAGCCACCAGGAATTGGGGCGTCAAATGTATTTCGCCGTGTTTAGTACGAGCCCCTGGGGGTTAATTACAGTCGTCCGAATAAATATTAATTAAAATTCTTGTTCAGGAGGTAAAACTGCATAGAAAAACCGCAACTGCCATAGTCTAGGCCGCCGCGGAATAGTAATATAGTCTATAGATCTACCAAGTTTTCAAACAACTTACCAGTATCTATTCAAGCCACCCTTTGTTTCCATCTTGGGCCATCGTTGATGTAAACACTGAACATCTTTACAAATTTGTCACTTGTTTAAATAAACCGCCCGCGACGACTATTAAACTTCTGTATTACAGCTGACCCGTTCCATTATCCTTTTAGCAGACTCACCTTCTAACTTGCCGTGGCGGGTGACCGTTGCTGAATTTGAATTCTAAAGGCTGATTAAAATGCCTTCTCCAATTAAGTGGAAATCATTCTTATATTATTGCAGTCGTCTAGAAATACTAACAAATATTTTTTCTAAAAAGTCAAGGTTTCAAAATTACTGAAAAAAATACATTGGATTAGTCTTGAAAACATGTTACATGAACCCGTACGTCACACTTAGACAGTGTTGCCAACAATTATGGGCCCATGAAAGTTAATGTAAACTTCATCACCTTTGGAATAAAAAGCACAATTGTATCAGATTTATCCAACCTTAGTATTAACTGAATTTGAATATATTCTCTGGCGTCGGAGGGCGTTGAGGGCTTAGCGAAAAATAAATAGCTGGAAAATCCCTCAAAGAAAAGGGAAAAGCATAAAGTCGAGTGTATTCTGAATAAGTGAAGAATGATCTCCATATTTGCTGAGATTGTGATGTTATATCTTCAGTCTGTTTTATATACATATAACATTTATAAACGTATATCGAGGGCCCGTCGTTTCAGTCCATTTTGCCTTTGTGTCCCTAGACCGTAAGTCCTTAAAAATTTGGGTAAGAGTACCCAAGCTAAGGGACATGCATGTACCTGCAGTTGGCAACACCGCGTGACTGATTCAGCTTGCGTTGAGTCTTCCTCCTTACAACGGCCCTCTGAAGGACGAATAAGAGCTGCAAGAACAGGGCATGACTGAAACTAAATGCAAATGAATGGAGTGAAAATGAGGTAATAGTGCAAATAAGACATTACTGTAGCCTATTTAAAGAACTACTAAAACGTGCATATGTTGAAAAGAAGTTTATTTGTAATTACGTAGTCACCAGAGTAGACAAAAGTGAATACCTTTAGACTAGTAAGCTAAAAAGTTTAGTGCGGAGGTTACAAGACTTATTGATAAGGAACCCGACCTTATTAATAAGGTCGGGTACTTTATTACCTTACTTAAGGTATATCTTAAAGTAGGAAAGGAATATGAATTGTATTCATTAAATTTTGGCTGTCAAGAGAGGGACTAGAACTCCACCCATTCAGGACGTAGAACAACGAAAAGAGTGAGGTAGAGTGGTTGGACAGCAAGAAGTAATAGTTAAGAGACTGGACAGCTAGCTAGAAGAAATGAAAAAGGTAAAAAGCTAAAGACAGGCCGTAGCTAGGGCACGAAGGGACGCTACAGACACCCTTTAGTAATGCCAGCAGCTGCAGTGAGCCATGTGAGGTGTATTGGTGGTACTAATCTACACGGTTAGAGAAGTCGAACATATGTAGCCTAAGGCCTGTTTTGACCAACATTGCAACAGTATGAAACCGAAATATTCAGTCACCTCCTGCTCAGGTCTCAGGCCACATTAAAAGTAACCTTAGGTTGAAAATAAAATGCTATCCATTCCAAGGAATCACAATGGGGTGAAAACTTGGGTAGTCAGTTAGTCTATAAAGACATCGAAGATCGGTGTGTTTCATAAAACTGCAAACTGTACCAGAAAAGTCAGATCTGTCTTCCTTCCTGAAGCATAACCCGTTTTATGGCATCTTCATAACATTAGTTTTTGTTATACATTTAGGCCTATATAGACACACATTTCAACCTTCATACCGCACTACACAAAGCAAAAAAATTCATCTCGGCAGCTTCATGCCTTACTCTTACCAGAATTCATTTGCAACCTTCTCTTATTAGAAACTTTTTCTAAGCCTACTAACAGCCTGTAGGATTTCAATGTCACCAAGTAAAACTGCATCGCCGGCCAACTGTAATCAACGATCTCATATCCTTCTCACACAACTTCGTAGCTTTATGTATCTCCTGTCCTCTCTTTAACTCCTTCCAATCATTCATTCATGAAAGCAGTAAACAGCCATAGGGACAAAATACGCCAAACTTGTCTTAGTACCAGTTCAGCACCAACTGGTCACTTTTAAATCTGTATAATCTAATGCAATATTCCCTTCCTCTATAAACGTTCAAACTGCTTTCAAGAAATTATTGTACCTTCATCAAGCAATACCTCTTTAACCTCCACCCCAGCCCCCCTCCCATATGTATCGATTGCAAGATTTCCGTAGGTCCCATTACGTTGTAAACAAAGTCTTCCTTTCCGTTCTTCGAATAATATGAAAGCATTTTTGAAAACAGAAACTCCATTTGAAACAAGAGGGAAAGAACAAGACCTGGAAAAAACACAAAGAACAGTTAAAATTTCCAATCATGTAAACAAGGCAGTTGTAGTGCGATTTGCCGAAACAAGCTATAAATAATCACAGCTCTGACCCTTGAGTAATTTCAGTCACGCCTAAGGGAAATAAAGACAAAAATTTCGAAGATGAAGTCTGACTCTGAACTCTTGAATACTTCAATATCGCTTGCGGAGTCGTTCGTACGCTGTGGCCTTTCAACAAGTACAAAGTTGTATCCGAGTGGACACTGACTGGACACAGTCATTTATAGGATCCAGAAAGCAAAGAAAGCAATCTTATCAATAATGTTCAGTTTGCGAATGTTGTATGATGCAGTAACGTGGATCTATCCCCATCCGGTGGAAGGTACTGAAGAAAGTAAGTCAGTCAGCGTGTTGTATAATTACTTCACCGGTGGGTGGGATTTCATTTCCAACTTGTAAACCAATTATTACTATTTATTATTATTAGATAATAATAGTAATTATGTCTGCCGAGGAAAATCCACTGTCGCTATTTACAAGTTCCTTCATATATCTGTGTTATCGTCCGGAGCTTTGTTTCCGGTAGTTAGCTGATGTTTTTCAACACACGACAGGAAATTTTATCTTTTTGCTTGGTTAGTATCTCTAGCGTAGGCAAATAGGTTCTTAATCTTAAACGTTCTGGAACTTTTGGTATTAGACACAGGCCGATGGAAGCTGTTGGAATCTGTAGACAATGTTTCATTATGTAGGCAACGGATGCTTTTCCAGAACTGTCGTTAATATTTACGATAAAGTTTTAAGGTTTAATTATGTGTGGCATCTCTCGACGTTGAGCATGTGATAACTTAGTCCGATATCGTTGAGACTCCGTTCGTCTGTTTACGTTTTGTAAGATTTTGTGACAGTTCTTGCACGCTATATTTTAGTGAATTTTGTGCTTCTCTGTATAAAACACGTGAGTAGTTTGAATAAGATTTTCACATACCGAAATTCTTCTTAGATTATTGTGAAAACAACGCAGTTCGCATTGGCACGAAATTCTATGCTACTGTAAGTCGTCTGTGAGGTAGTGACAGTCAAGTGTCATTTATCTTAATTGACTTTGTGCCCAACGAGCTACTGGAATAACGAGAACTTGGCTGGTACAAGTAGTCTGTCTGATAGTGGCAAAAACTTGGGTTTACAATAGTACCAAAAAGCTATTAAAGTCGGGTCAAGTTAGACCTAGCTGCTGGCGTTTGACGCTAGAGAAATTAATTCACCTTACAGAAACCTCCGGATTTGCTCAATGATTTTTTATTACAAAATTCACTTTATACACATTCAAAGACTAGGCTGTTCATTTTCTTAATATTCGTGTATTAACTTTTTTCTTTATTTTATTTTTTTTAGAACGGAGGTTTCACTAGCAAAAATATTTTCTACTTTAGAATTAACGCAGAGAGAGAGAGAGAGAGAGAGAGAGCGCATTAAAAGACTAGACTATTCATTTTCTTAAATTCGTGTATTACCTTTTTTAGAACTTAGTGGTCTCGCTTGGAAAAAATGCTTTCCACTTTACAATTAACGCAAGAGAGAGAGAGAGAGAGAGAGAGAGACTTGGGTGTGGGGACAGATATTTCGGTTCTATTCGCGCGCAGGACTGATTCAAAATGTTGAAGCAAAGGAGCGAGTCTGTCCTTAGCGATTTTTTTTTTTCTTTCCTGTAGACTTAAAAATTAGCCACATTTTGTCATGCCTGTCGGGTTGGTAATTTTGGTCTATATAGCAGACTGTTATTAGGATTTCCAACGACAACGGCAGCACCAAAATTAGACTGGACGGTTCTCGATCCTAAACACGTCGTATTTCAAACTTCTGAGACTAAATCAAAGACGTCAGACCTTGGTAACACTTAAATTTACGATAGATAAAGCAAGCTTTTCGTACTGGGCACATTTCTGCGAATTGAGAACAAAGTAAAATTACTCCAATATCGGGAACTTTTTAAGTGAAAATAAACGTGTTTTTCTGTAAAGACCAGAAAGAGAAAAATAGTAACTGACAGTTGCCAAGACCTAAGCTGATAGTTTAGCTTTCTTGTTGTGTACTATAATTGCTTCATTAGCAACCGAAGCTTAATGTAATTCTTGCAAAAATATCGAGCGATCCGGGGTCCATTTAATATAGATATATATATATATATATATATATATATATATATATATATATATATATATATATATATATATATATATATAGGCTTATTAGAAATTTATTATACATTTTAAAATACCATCAGAAATCTGTTATCTCAATTGGCATCGTTGTCTAAGATGAAAGTCTCCGTAGGGGGTTAGTGGCGTCAGTGCACCTCATGCGGTGCACTGTAGGTACTAGGTACTACCTAAGTTTCTTCGCTGTAACCGCTTTCATTCCTTTGTGTGCCTCCTTTCATATTTATTCTTCCATCTTACTCCCCCCCCCCCACCCCCCCCCCCGGCCCCACCCCTCTTCCTAACAATTGATTCATAGAGCAACTGCGAGGGGTTCCATCTCTTACGCCTTGCAAAGTTTTACGGTATTTGCGTTTCAGCTCTGAATGACCTCAAAGTCCCAGTGGTTGGCTTTTGGCCTAAGTTTTATATCCAGTTCAGTTAAATTCTAAGATGGTGGTATAGAATAGCAACATCAATAAAATTTGCCAATTACAGTATACTATATACTTAGAGTAGACCCTAGCTTATAAAATAATCTAGCCAATCAGCTTCATTTGTGGCAAAATCAAACGCTAACCAAAGTCTTGCATGAACTTTTAATTTTACGGTAAGCACCTGCAGAGAGAGAGAGAGAGAGAGAGAGAATCCTCAAAAGATATTCTCACAAGCTCTTAAAATTTAGACCGTACAAAAGAAAGGCCAGTAAACAGTTTACTTTCTCTGTAAAGGAATCAGACCTCCTTGAATCATCTCTCATAGACCCACTGCTCTCACAATTGCGCCGATATACATATATAACCACCTAAGAAATAGTCAGTTATAGACAGTAAAGAGCGAGGGAGCCTGAGAAAGCCAAGAGTTAAGCGAGTGAGATAGATTTGTAACGTCTTGAAGGTTCATGTCAGAGTCTAGCCCTTTCACCACGTGCCAAATATGTATAAAAGAAGAGTGGAAGAGTGCCAAGGTGGGCACTGCAATTATTTATAAAATTTTTCTTGAGGATGATACTAGTCACCCTTACATAAATGCCGGAAATCAAAGTCGCAACACAGCTGAGCCACAGCGCTTCGGGTATCTCCGCGCATAAACAGAGGAAAGTGCGGAATAGGGTCTTTGGGGGGTGCGGTGGGGGAAGAGGGGTTGGAGAAAACATCGGGGTCTCCGTCATAGCAACAAGGAAGGTACAGATATTTAAAGTATCACAAAGTCGGCGTGATAAGCCATAGCCGTGGATAAACACGTATACGTATATGCCACCCACCCACCCACCTAGTACTACCTACTATACCTCGCTCGTTATAAACACACGGGCCGAGGAGGTGCCTCGGTACGTCCATTGTCTTCGTTTCCTTGTCATTTGTTTTTTGGGAGAAGTGAACTGACTACGTGGCGCTCTGCCATTATTGCTTTGCCCAGAACTAAAGAGTTCCTTGTATAATTTCTCTCTCTCTCTCTCTCTCTCTGATAGTGCGTCAAGGTTTATTGGTAAATAGAAGAAATCGCTCTTGTGAACTACGTGTTCGGGCGCTTATCATTTGATAAAGAACGTTAACCTCTTCACAGGTGTTATCTCCGATGTGACTCATCAGATCAGATACATTTTTGAAATCATCTTTAACTGACAACACTATTTGGTTCATATTTTCGCAAATTAAAATATAGTAATGTAATTTAAACTTCATAAAATTTTATCGTATAATGGCACTGAAATTCTCCGCAGCAAGTACTTGGTATGCGATGGTGTCTGAACTGATGGGTAGTGAGTCAGCAGCAGGTGTTTCTGGTAATAATAATTGACCTGAGTTTCTCTGTATGAAATAGTAGTGCGAGCATTTGAATTTTGTTATAATGACAAGCGCACTCCTACACTAAAGTGGTGCTTTGGGCCCAACGTACAAGTTAACGTTAATATATGGTCATAAAAGGTGTTAAATGTATGTCCCGAGAATAATAAAAAGTATTTCTTGTATAGAACATGAACACCCACATATAGCAGCTGACCCAAGTAGACGACACTGCTCTGAATCTATGAGGTTTTTACCTTAAAATGGTTAAACATTGAGACGTCCATAAGTATACGTTTACAACCAACAATTTTGACCTAAAACTATTTTCCGTCCAATCCTCATTACCAGTATTTTGTTTATATGCAGGCACGCCCTAGGCCTAGACCGTGTGCGCAAGTATATAGGGGAGCTGTTGTTTTAAAGTCTGTTTAGAGCAGTTCCCTGGACCTTTGGACCAGCCGTTATCTTCGCGGATGGTCATACTCGGGTCGACTTGTAGTGTACCTGTGGGGGAATAAGTGGAATTTAAGGGGGGGGGGGGGGGGGGGGGGGGGGGGGACAACAGTATCGGATGCTAGGTCATTAGGCCTACAGGCAATTCTTAAGCCTTGAACTGGCTGATCGGGGGATTTCGTGAGCGGTAGCCTCACTCTTCGCCCTTCTTGGTTGGAAGGAAGGAACTTCAAGGAAGGCCAGATTCGGAAGTAGCTACTACTTGTTAGTGCAGTAGTATTCGTACCCATTCCAGCGGATTGTTTAGGAGTGCATATAAATCATGAATCCACGCAGATATGCCGTTAGAGCTCTCTTTTCTAAGTTGAAACGAGGTTCGCTTAAGAAAGGTAAGACACGGCAGGGTTTATTTATTAACTTGCGTTTATGCGTTTTTTCTCTAAAGCGCGTGTCCAGCAACGCTTTCGTATCGGGATCCGTTCGTCCTCCATTACGTTATACGAAATACTATCTTTAATTTAAAATCTTAGCAACCTTGGAGAGATAAAATATCCTTTTTATTTATTTATTTTTTATTTTATTTTATTTATTTATTTTTTTTTTTTGAGCGCGAAACATCATGGCCACCGGTAACATGAGCCTAGAGGCAAACTATTTACAAACAAAGCTTCCCCTATGATTGCGAACATTTTTTGTTTCTTAGTGGCGAATTTAACATCATTTCTGTCAATGTGTTTTGTGTTCTGCTAACCTTTATTATGTGGATTTCGTTAACGCTATAACATGCAAATTTATTGTTTAATGTTTCTTTTCTTTTAATTTTTTATAAAAGAAGGCATTATAACGAGACCACCGAAAGATAGACCTATTTTCGGTGAACTTCATTATACGATGTACAGAAAACTCGACATCGTTTTATACTTCGTTTTCTCTTATAATCGCTAAATGGCCGGAAGTGCCCCAGTGCATTGCAAGATGCCTAAATCTCCGATTATCAATAATAATAATAATAAAACCCACTGGGTTTACCCCTAACCCCAAAAGTAATTAGTGCGACTGTGCACTGAAATGGTCGGTTTGTTTTCTCAGTGCACTGAGGTCCTGATTTTTCTTCTGCGTGCTGGTTCGAATACACGAGCGTACGAAATTATCAGCTAGAAACTTCACCTTCGGTTAACATATATGTAAATATATTAATTCCGAGGTAGAGCGAATGGGATATTAAAGGACGTTTGTAGCTTAATGCATATACACACACGCACACTGATATAAATTCCTTGCAAAAAGTGTGATAAAGTCTATTACGGACAGACCGGTAAATCTCTTTCACAACGTCTCAAACAGCACCAATATTCTGTGAGAACTGGGCAGATATCGAATGCATTATTCGTACACATGAGAGATTTAGATCATCCTATTAACTGGAGTCAAGCAAGAGCCTTAATCCCATATAATGACACAATCAAAAGGAATATTGAATCTTGTTTCATAAAGTCAAATAATGGAAATGTTCTCAATTTAAGTCTTGGTTTATTTAAACTTGATGCCTTCATAATGAAAAAAGTTGTAGATAAATATAAGCAAAAAAATTAATATATTCAGTTTTTACATGTTTTGGACTGTACGGATACTTTGTAGTTTCGGTTAGGGTTAAATTTATGTTTAGGTTTCTCGACCGTGTGATATCCGATAATCCTGGATTATCTCTTCAATTTTTACCATTTTGACAATTAACCATCTGGTATTCTTGATCTGTTGTTTACGTGATAACTTTCTCTCCAATTGTATTTCATTCGTTCCTTGACAATGTCTTAGTAAAGACGAAAGCGCTTGGATTTCTATAATTTTCTTGTTGCAGTTCGCTTAATATATATATATATATATAGATATATATATATATATACTATCATATATATATATATATATATATATATATCTATATATATAGTATATATATATATATATATTTTTATATATAATATATCCATATGTATATATACTATTTTTATTATATATACTATATATATATATATATATATATATATATATATATATATATAAATATTATCCAATTTCTCACTTAGTTTTTTATATATATATATATATATATATGTATTAGCTATTATCTTAGTTTCTAATATCTCATTATATATATATATTATATCTATTATATATATCTATAATATGTATATATCATATATATATATATATATAGATATATATATTATATTCATATATATTTATATATATCATATATATATATAATAATATATATATAATAATATATATTATATTATATATATAATTATGTATATATTATATATATATATATATATTTATATATATTATTATATATAATGTAAAGAGGTAAAGATAATTAAATACATTATGGAGAGAGAGAGAGAGAGAGAGAGAGAGAGAGAGAGAGAGAGAGAGAGAGAGAGAGAGAGAGAGACATTCCAAAGATGCTGCCTGTTTAGTACTAAAGTGTGCTTCGACACCGTCCACGAAATCTGCCCATAAAAAAAATATCAATTTATCCTCTACAAAAAGGACAGGGGCCAATAACATATCCCGTGTGGTGTCACGAGCATAGAAACTTGTTCACGTTTGAGATATGACTGGAGCAATGTCTAGAGAATATACTCTCTAGACCTATACTCTCTAGGGTCTAGACCTATAGCTACTCTCTAAACTTTGGACTCTAGGGGCATTGCACCCTTTCGCCGACGAAAGGAACAAAACCCCCAAAAGGAGGTCGGCTGAAAAAGAAAAAAAAAAAAAAGTTCTGGGGGAGGGGCCTGAGAAAGGCTCTCTAAATCTTCCAGCTCTTCTTGCCCGACCTCTCTTTTCGTTAGTTTCTCGGTCTCCCAGACTTCACGCCCTTCTCCGGAGAGTTCCGTCTCCCGCAGAAATGTATCCAGGTAACTTGAGTGATATCGCGTTTGGTCCGTTTCCTTTCATGGAGTCGTCCGCCCGCAAGCATTGTGAAAGAGGTCGTGTCTCGTATGACATCGAAAAACCAGACTGGTGGAGTTAAATTCGACGAGAGACTGTCTCGTGGCTAGGCCATGTATAACTCTGGAAGGATTCTCACAAGAGATACAGCAGCATTTTTGTGAAGTTTCCTTTTGAAGTCTCATGGAAACTAATAATAACGTAAGGCTTCGATTATCTATTCATTGTTTCGACAGAATCATGATCTTGCAAGCATCTGAATATTTGAATGTCTACTGGATTCATAACACCCCGGCCCAGTTCAATTCTTATAGTCATGATGTGTGGAGAATTCCCGGCTATGTAAGTCTACAAAAGATCATGAGTACTTGGAAATCGATAAGAAAAGCAAGCTCCTCGTGTGCAGAGGATTTCCCCCACCCAACCCGCACATGCGAGACACGCCCACGCAGAATGGACACGCCCACTTCTGCAACATGCGGCAAAATGCCCGTCTGCTGCCTCTTGGCTCGCCCTATCATCATGCAAGCAAATTCGCCAAACTTCAGCTGTTCACCTGCACAGCGACACTTTCGCATGATGATCGTGCATAAAATTTCACGGTGGTTACACATTCTCTGGGAAAACAAAACCACTTGGAAGTTTTAGGCATGAGACAACAATATGAAATGGAAAGACACCAATAACTTAAAAAAAAATCAATTGAGCTAGTTCACATATCTTGCTGAGGGCTAGTACAAACCCACGTGGCTCCAGTGTGGACCGGCACAACGTAGGTGTGGCATTAGACAAGCGGTTGTCTTTCAGTTACCATTCTCACAGTAGATCATACCGAGGGTCTGACACCGAGGGGCGTGAACCCCAGGTAAATGTGGGCCTATCTTGTTCACTTCTCAAGGTCGTTTGCTCAATGTTTATATATCGCTGTAGTCAACCAACTACCATTTTTACAATATTTTATTTTTGTTATAGTATCGCAACTAAGTATGACATTTACCTCTTAAGTAATCAAAATCGTACAATTTCGGCTATTTACCATTTTGGGTACTACTCTAGATACTGCCAGGTAACCTTTTATAATCAGGTGACTGTGATATGGTATCACGAATTTTAGAGAGTACCCTATGCTCTCTCGATTCCCGAATGTATTGTGGCGGGAGTGTTGGGGAAAAAATCCATGTTTTTCTCTGGTGTTACGTTTTGTGTTGCTTGTCTATTAATACTTTATTTTAGATTCAATGGATAGTGAGTTACGGTTTTCATTGATTTACTTAATTGGTGTTTTAATTATTATTTACATGAAGCGATAATCTCAAGTCAGCTGTTCTGTGACGTCATATGCCCTTGAGGACTTATAGTAGTGGAAATAAAGTCTTCTGAAAATTAAAGTTGGTGAATATTTCGCTGTGAATTGTTCAGTATGATCTGAAAATGAGGCAAAATAGAAAGCAAATTTTCATCTGTCTATAGTGTGGATGAAGAATTCTCAAGTAACTTGTATACTTGGTGACGTTAGTTTTGAAAGTGTTGGAACCGTATCTTGTGTTGTTATTGTCGCCATATTGTGTGACACAGTTTCGATGTTGAAGTGAAAACATAGCTTTTATGGTTATAACTGGTTAAGGGCTGTTTGCTAGTACACCCTAGCGTGGCCATACACTTAAGGGTGACATAAGACCCAAAAGGTGAGAAATGTTTTATCGTTAAAAGGAGATTGTGAAAGGCGATGTCAAAATGGTGTTGAAGTTAACCGCCCACGACTTCCTTCTAGAAATGTAAACGTTGTTATGATCCCACCGGAAACTGTGGAGTTATTCCCCATCCAGGACTCGAGTTGTGCGTTTCTCATGAGCGTTAGGTATTCAATGCTGATGTCATTGTCGGCGGTTCGACCATATTCTCGAAGGATACGTATAGCGCCATAAACGCGTGATCACAAATGGCCGATCGGACACTACCTAGCGGTAGCGGATGACAGACGACCTACCTGCCTTGCCAACGAATCGTTTACACTGATTATCCTGCTCGCATTTCACTCTCGACTACTATGCATAGTGCTGTAAATTCAGTTTACATAAAGACTGTTTCCTGTACGGACTTTTGGCAGGTATCACTATGAGGTTAGGCTGCCACAGTTCATCCCATGCATTTTGCTGCCCTTGGGATTTCGTCTGCCACTTTCCAGGCTAGGCTTCCCTCCTACGGGAGTTGCCTGGGTTATGCAGTCACTGGCTGCACTGTCACCCTTTTTCTCGTTTTCTTTCTGTTCTGCCATACTAGGTTAAGGGTGTTTAGCTTATTTTTTTACCCACAAATTGGTCTGGTATACCCTAGGCTAGCATTGAAGATAGGAACAATTAAGGCTTTTGCTTCAGGACTTGGATGGACTTGACTTCAGAGGGCAGTTTTCGAAAAAAAAGAAGAAAAAAAAAAAACAGGCAGGATCAGTTTGAAAGAAGTGGAGGAGGGCCACATGCTCCTTAGATGTATTATTTTACTTTAAACCATTACCTAGTACCTATACTTCATATTAGGTAGAGTTTTTATGCTATGGTCTTTAGTGTCCTTAACATGTTTAGTTCAAATTCATGCTCAGATCTGTTGCTAATTTACTGTTACCAAGATATTTACCTTTTGTTTGTTTTACAATTCCTTTTTATTGGGGCTGGTACTAAGCATGAGCTCTTGGGATTGATGTTGGTATGCTATTAATCAAAAACTAAACAGCAAAAGAAACTAACATCAGAAATGTTTAAGTAAAACTTGAAACTACTACCCTACCCTTCTGCGGTCGGCAATTGCCAGTTTGTGCAAAGTTGATGCCGTATTTAGTGCCAGCCCCTTGGTGATGAACTTTAAAACATAAGACACTGACAGTAAATACCATAAACTATAAACAAAATAAAGGACAAAATATGGTATTTCTACAGAAGCAATCCACGGTGGCCTAGATTATGGCAATTGACATTTTCCTATGTTATTTTACCCACTGAACAAGAATTTAAAGTAATATTTATTTGGATGACTGTAATAAACCCCCAAGGGCCAGTACTAAACACGACGACTCGACCGCCGACCGAAATCGGCGGAAGAACACCAAAACCAATATGGCGGCGATACAAAAACAACAACAAAGAAAGTAGGGAGCAACTACATATCCGCGACGATTGATTTGTGTGTGCTGTCAGCAAGGCCGTAGTGGAACGGCGCTTCGCGCCTTATCCGCATATTTAAAGATTTTGACAAGTAGCTACAGGAAGACAAAATGCCGGTTTTTGCTTCATTATTCGAGTATTCAGTCAAACAAGGATACCAGTGGACACTGGACAGGTAACTTTATTACTCCGCTGAAATGCTAGTGAAACTTTGTTTTCGACTAAAGTCGTTTGTAATTGGTTATGAAACCCATGACGTCATAATGATGTCACCCCTCTCAGCCAATAATGAGTAACTGGAACTGCTTTTGTTTGCGTAAGAAAGTAAGTTAGAGGGCTCATTAAAAGTAAATATTGCCGTAGAGGAAACACCTCTCCCGACGTAGGATAAATTCGAGGTTAAAAACTTATCAAGCTCATTTAATTCCACCCCATTCTGAAGTATTACCTTTAGTACTGGCCCCTGGGGGTTAATTACAGTCGTCTGAATAAATATTACTTAAAATTCTTGTTCAGTAGGTAAAACTGAATAGAAAAACCGCAACTGCCATAGTCTGGGCCGCCGCGGATAGGTACCCTAGATCTACCCAAAATATATGTTCTAGGAACCAGACTGCGATAAAACAGGGAAATTATATTTTCACGGCCAATTGTAGTAATTATTTTATACAGCATTTTACCCCCTCAGGCTTTAGAACCGTGTAAAATATTGGAGGCTAAAAAATTTCAAGTTTATTTTGAGGGTAAATAAGATATTCAGTGGATGTATTAGGTGAAACAAGCAATTCATATGACTATACTCTATTTTTTTCCATCTGTCCATCCGCCTGTGGTGTTTTTGCATGGTAACACTAAATCCCGAGCTTTAAATAGTTACGTTATGTGTAAGTTTTAGGTAAATTAAAGAATACCTGGGTGTACATTTGCAACTGAAAAGTGTTTTAATAAATTACTGTATGCGAATTACACCGTTAGTATTCGAAATAGGATATTGTTGTTATTGTTGAATGTAAGCTAAATGTAACTATCTAAAGCCCGGGACACAGTGTTACCATACGCAAACACCACAGGCGCATGGACAGATGGAAAAAAACAGAGTATAGTATCTATGTCTCCTTTCCACACTGAAATGTGTTTTAGTATGGCCATAAGATATATGAGAACTCTGACCTTATTCAAGTTGATTTGTAATGAATTTAAGTGATAGAGTAATATTTTGTTTGTAGGCTAGAGGTACGTACATAAGTCAAACGGTAAGAGCTTGCATAAAGGAAATTAGTTGCAAAAGGGAGCTTGTGTAGAGGGTAAGGATAGGTATACTGGTGTTATTTTTTAATCAGGATTTTGTTGTTGTAATGTAGCTCCACACCAAGTAAACACTAACCCTTAATTGATTAAAAACATCTTGAAATATTTTCTAGTTGAAAATACGAGGGTTCTTTTCTGTCCTTTATTATCTTTAGAAAGAAGTTCTTCCTAACAATCAAATGACAGTTAACTTTTAGAGTGGATTCTGTTGTTCAGCTGGTTAGTTATGGCACTACTGTCATAGTCTTCAAATGATAAGACTAGAATTTTAATAAGTTTGTAACCTGGGCATAGCTATAATTTACTTAAGTTAAGAACTTACCTTGTATGTAGACTAGTTTTGTTGTAAGAAGAATTCATCTATGGCTGGATAGATAGTATTAAAACATGTGGAGCATTAGTTGGAGCAGCATACAAGATTTCAAGGAAGGTTTACTAGTGAAGCTTCCAACTGTGTACAAGGAGATTATTACTATTGTCATCTTTTCTGTAGAGTAGTTTGAAATTGTTTGCCAGGTGAATTTGGTTTTTAAGTTTAATATAAAGGCATCAGTAAACTGTCAAGTGGACAGTTTGTAGATTGCCTAATGTTAAGTGATTGCACTAGTAACCAGTATAGTGAGACTGGTGAAAAAATATGGATCAGTTTCAGATGAATATTTTAGAATTAAATGCTTTACAAATTCCTTTTGCTCTGTTACCAAGAACTGATTTGACATCTGTCATTAAAAAGGTAGGGCCCAAGGTAGGCTAGGAATAATTGAAGTTTCATAGGTATGTGAAATTTCTATACAATTATGCCTTCTGCACATCAGGATACCGAATTTGATAAAATAGTTTGTTGTGGCAGGTCTTGTTTGATCAGTACCATGAGTGTTCAGTTCCATTTTCATTGCATAAGAACCCTAGTGCTGTATTGAATGTTTTATTAGTACACTTGATCCCTGTGGGGGGATAGTGCCATCATTGCACTGCTATAGGCATTGCTTAAGGTTCTTTGCAGTGTGACTTCGGCTCCTAGCTGCAACCCCTTTCATAACTTTGACAGTACCACCTTTCATATACTATTTCTTCTATCTTATTTTCCACCTGCTCCTAACAATTGATTCATAGTGCAACTGCAAGGTTTTCCTCCTGTTACACCTTTCAAATCTTTTATGGTCGATTTCCATTTCGGTGCTGAATGACCTCATAGGTCCCATTGCTTCAGTACATTTGATATATTAAATTTACTGATATTCAAGAGCATTACCAAGATGTAATGATGAAAAGTAGACTGCTGTATACAATAGGTTGTTAAAAGAAACCTTATAGGTGCCTCAGACACACTAATCCTATTTAGTTATGCTAGGTGATATAATCTTTAATTTACTGGTTTGAGAATATTTGTATGAAAACTTACATTTGTATACAAATGTAGTCTGTGTATTCTTGGGAGTTAACAAATTGTAACTGAAATATTTTTTTTCAGAAATGTGTGGAGAAAAAAAATATCTTGCACAAATTGTACTAAGACATGCTCTGTCCTAGTAACTTGAGAAATAAAAGACTAATGATGCGACTATCAGCTTCAGTGTTTTATTGAAAAGAATTGCTGGGTACATTCCTTGGTGGAGGGCTCTTTTGGTAGGCCAGCTCAGTTACCAGGAAAATGTAGTTGAATCTAACAGTTCTCATGCTTTGGGAGATGGCTGTTTTAGCTCCCAGAATCAGTTATGGTCAATCTGGACTAACATGAAGCTCTTGGTGTTCTGTTCTCAGGTGCCATATTCCTGTTAGGTCCTGGGGGACATTTCCCTGCACTGGAGATTTTTTTAGATGCTACAGGGTGGTCAAGTGTTATGTTAATCACCGTGGGCCTCAGATACCTTGTTACTAGTAACTTTTGTATAGGAGACTTACCCATTAATTATATAGCTATCGTTTCCAACGTTCGGCAGCCTAATTCAAATTTTGCGGGTAGCGCTTAGATTTGTTCAGTGTAGACGTAGCAGTGCCGTCCCCCAACGGCAATACTAGGAACAACTTAGCAAAGCACTTCATTCTGTTTCCTGCCGTGCTTGACTAAACATGGTGCTTACAGCAGCTTGTTCTTATTTTCTGGTTAGGCTATATCACTGGATTCGGTAGTGTTACACAACCACCAGAACACATTCGTAGCCTTCGAGCAGGATGAGTCTTGTCCTCTGTTTTATTCAGATCATCATCAAGCCGGATTTTTGTATTCTCTGGCAATAGTCCTTAAATGTATCTCCATTCAATTAGGCCTAATACTTTTGTATATGTTTTACTTAACGGGCTTATGCTACGTGCAAGGCGTTGGTTAATAATTGCCTTAAGTAATCAGGATTTTATAAATCATTCCTTTAGGCCAAGATTTGTTTAGATTTTGTTTATTGGCCATTGGTCGTTAGCCTGACACTGTAATAATTATCTTGAAATAATTCAAGAATGTTATTTCATTCTTGTATCTTAGAACCTTTGCATTTATTATTTACTTATCGGGATTAGGCTACGTACAAGTCGCCGGTTTATAATTACCTCTTAAAAGTAATTCTTGAAGGTTAAATAATTTCCCTAGGTTAGACTTACCTTGCTTTTGGGATTTTGTTTACCAGCCATAGGCTATTAGTCACAAGCTGCCAGTAAATATAGTTACTTAGAAATAATTTGTGAATGTTGAGACATTCTTTTAGGCCAAAGGGTTTCATCGGCCAATACATCTTTTGTTTACCGTGCTTGCGACACTCTTCAATCACTTTTCTTTGCAGAGACTGAAAGTGTGGAGGTTGAAAGTATTGAGGAGAGAATGATGATAATGTTTGCCACGGGAGGCTTTGGAAGAGAAGGCTTGTATGGCCTTGGCGTACAAAGGTATTTTCCTGGCGTCACACAATTGTGAAAGTTTCACATTTAAGCTGATCGCATCGAGCTCACTAGGCGCTCTGGAGCACAGGCGGCCAAGAGTCATTTGAGTTGGACTTGAGCACAGGCCGCTCGAGTCAATTAGCGGAGCACGTAATCGGTTACTGATTTAGACTTGAGCACAGGCCACTTGAGTTAATTAGTGGGGCACGTAATCGGTTACTGATTGCGATTGCTCTCATTCATGATAATTTTTAAAATAATTTCTTTTTGAGTACAGGTACTATCCGACTTACAACCTACTCGACATACGACCACTCGTACCTACAACCTTACTTCAGACAGTTGACCATAGTTACTTGGCACTGTGCCATCTCATGAGAACTCTCATCACTCAGGCATGAGAACTCTCATCACTCAGGCAGCATCAGTTTGAGTTACCGTGCCCTATCTGCAGCATCATTTGGTATTAACTGTACTGTAGACTGAATTGCCAACCAATTTACGTAAGAATCAACTTCTGACATGCATCCAAGAACCTAACCCCATTGTAACTCAATGCCTAATTGTACGTAATATATACTATTACATAAATGATTAAAATGTATTAGTAGAAGTACATTGTGGTAAAAAGATTGAAATAATGATTGTACATTACATTACAGTACTAAGTAGGCACTTATATAGCAAAGGTTTGATAGTATACCCTACCCAGTATGTTGGCCACTTTCTAAGGTTTGACTTACATCCATTCCGAATTACAACCAGTGGGTCGGAACCAAACTTGGTTGTAAGTAGGATAGTACCTGTAATTGTTTATTCGTAATTTTCGTTTATATTAGTCTAATTTACTTTGCGATTTGACTTGAAAACGTTTGGTGATATAAACACTTGTATATTTAGAAGGGTAAGTTATTTCGTATACATACATTTGAATACATGAAATGCTATTTCATATTTTTCAAATATTTGTTTAATTCCTTTATCACTAATTGGAGAACAAAAGTGGTGTTTTGACATTACTAGAGTCCGATTGGCTTTGATACTTATTGCAAAAACAGCTTGTTGATATAAATTATTATTATCTTGGAGTTATGCATTCATTTACGTTATATTTAAATACATGTCTGAGTATGAAAGGCTGATGTATTAATATATTATGAATGTTTCAGGCCTAGATGCCAGTATTCCCTATAGTAAAGTATGTAGTTAATAATCTATTATTTATAATTATTTTCATAAAGGTAGTCAGTAACAGAGATTACCAGATGCGCCGGCATCTCTCCTTTTGTCTGCTGACTCCCTTCGCCTCCCAAAGCTAACGCCAATTCTATCGTAGTACTCTTCTGATCTTTGTCATTTGCTCCCGCGCCTAGCTCCATCACTTCCTTCCCATGCCTTTGCCAACTTTTATTTCGATTATCATGAATTACCAATGTAACAGTGAAGTGTTGTGCAGTGTAGCAGGCGACTACTTGTCCCGTGATTCTCTTAGACAAAGGTCACTGTCCTGCTCCCCTGCACCTGGGAGAAGACATACCAGAGGTCCAAGGGAGGTTGGGGGGGTTGCATACTGGTAGTCGCTCCCTCAGTCGATCCTGTTGTCTGTCCCAGGTATCAACAGATATGTCAGAGGTGGTGACTA
This sequence comes from Macrobrachium nipponense, assembly GCF_015104395.2. Lineage (NCBI taxonomy): Eukaryota > Metazoa > Arthropoda > Malacostraca > Decapoda > Palaemonidae > Macrobrachium > Macrobrachium nipponense. The sequence goes on along the minus strand of NC_061099.1, from coordinate 34,397,598 downwards.
TCTGGCCCCTCGGATATCCTAGACTTAATGTCACTGTCCTGCTGCTCCTCACGGCCAACATCTGCCTAGGAGAGGACATACTGGTAGTCGAAGGGAGTCCGAGGGGGTTGCCTCTCGGTCGAACCTGTAGCTTTTCCCAGGTACAGAAAATGTGCAATATCACGTCATCAGTGTCTCCTTGGTCATGTCTGTATATGCCAAGGAGACAGGAAACAATGTTGTGCAGATTGAGGACTGGACATACAAGACTCACTCATGGGTTCTTGATGTCTTGTGAAAATCCTCCATTTTGCAATGACTGTTCTGTACCCTTGACTGTGAGACATTTGCTGGTTGAATGTCTCAGACTTGGGAATTTGAGTGAAGCCTCGTACCCTTTAGTCATGTTTGTCACTCTTCACAGTTTATGTTCAACTCGAGACTTGGCTGAAGTTGACTCACAATTGATGTTTGAGACCCAATCGATGTTTGACTCTAGACTCAGTTGATCCGACTCTCAGTCGATTTTTGACTCTTGAATTGGCTGATTCAACTCGCAACTTGGCTGTTCCACCTCTGTCGATTTTAGACTCACGACTGCTGATGTGACTCACAATCGATGTTTGACTCGCGACTCAGCTGATCCAACTGAAGGTAGTCCGATGGGGTTTTTTCCCGTCGAAATTGTCATACTTTATTAGGTTCTGACTGAATGCCACTGGGCAGGTGTTTAGTGAGTGGTGCTCAGTAGGCATCAGATTAAAGGACAGTTACTTATTTGACCTAATTAGTATATTGAACGCCCTGTGCTAGCGCCTAGACGTTGGAAGCATCATAAGCGAATTTTTGCTTCAGATAGCCATTCCTCCACAGGCGTTCGCAGCTAGGTGTGTCGACTCCCTCACCTTCACAATGATCTTAAAGATAGAGACGTAGGCTTGTCCGCTGGAGAGGAAGTGAATTAGAATTCTGCTCCTGCTTTTGTATTTTTGAGCCTCAATAATTTTGGTATAGACGCTCATCAGATTAAGTACAGATTCTCATGATGAACACAAGGTATTAGCGCCTAGCCACTCTAATCTCTCTTGTATCTGGCGTTTTTTGTCAAGCGTCAATTGATGTACAGGCACTCTGCGCCATATGAAGCATCCACTCCCTTGCTTCAGCTAGTTAGGCATTTTCCACGCCTGACCTGGGCACAAGCTGTTGGAAGCCTAGCGCTGCCTGTTGGACGCCTGAAGACAGTCTCCTCGTTAATCTTCTTTGACACCAAGGGATCTTCTGTTAGCCACCATTTGAACAGAAATTTTCAATCAATAAGACAGACACGTGGCAAGAAATGGCAAGTTTTCGCTAACTTTGGTGCAGTCAACTTTGACTTCCATTCCCTTGGTGGTTGAAAACCTCTTGCTTTTCCTTCAGGAAGAGTCTTTTTCACAGAGGCGAATTCGTTTTCCTAAGTCCTTGGTTTGCTATCATCACTGCAAATTGATGGCATGAGTTACCGCCCACTCTCGCTAGCTCTGAGAACAGTCTTCCTCTTTTCCCCTCTACTGCCAGAGTTATGGAACTCTACGGATTACACTCCCCAGAGTTCTGATGCGAGAGATCGTTCCTGGTTCAATCTTCGGATCTCTCCAGTGTCCCTGTTTTTGGAGATTAACCAGTTCGGCATGAACCAGTCGTCATTGATGCCCTATTTTTGCCGTAGAAGCTTTCCTTTGGAATAACTTTACCTTCGCTCTCTTCGTTAAATAATGAAGAGGTCTGCTTCTAGTCCTTATTCTTTTTCTCTTCGAAGTGAAGAATTAGGCTGATGCTTGGTCGACAGGATCTTACGAATATATGTACTTGTGTATTCTCCTCACGACATATGTCTGTCAGTTGTACCGTTTGAGTACAGGTGTATTCATGTAAGTAAATTCTTCTCATGTGTGACAAAGACAATTTAATTTCCTGAAACTCTGGACAGCCTTTTGGTCCTACCAAGAGTTTCTAATTTTGTTTTGATAAGACTAGTGGTATTGTTTTGGCAACAACGCCACAGTTGGCACTTTCATTGAACAAGTTTTTTTTTCTTTTTTCTTTCCCTCTTGTTTCGGTTTACATATAGGTGATCGAGGGTATCTGTCGTACACTTGATAGCTCTATAAGACAAATTAATTCGAAGGCGGAATGTGCTACCAGGCAACTCTGCCTCGGTGTCTGAGACGAGTGAGGATCAGAGTACTGCCGTCTCGATGAGATTTTTTGTCTTACTATTGTTTCTCCTCTATCAAGGGTTAACTTCTAATTCGGATCTCTGCCTGGCAATCACAGACTTAAGTCTCTTGTTGGCTCTGGATTTTTGCTTATGGTTGATACTTTGTGCTCCACAGTTGCCATTGCGAGAATCATCAGACAGAGATGTCTCATTAGACTCATTATTTCTTTGTTTGCCCATAGTACAACAGAAATCTGTAAGTATTAAGCTTCGTCGCAATTTATCTGTAGGCCACTGCGATGATTCAGAATGATTTTCGGACAAACATTGCGGTTTTATGTTGTCCATTTTCTTTTTTCTAATTCGTAAAGTGTTCAATTACTAGTTGCTCACCCCGAGTTGCGTAAAGTGTTTAATTAACTAGTTGTTCACTTCAAATTGGAGTGAGGTTGAAAGACTTAGCCTGATAACTCGGCTGCCAGTGTGAAGAGAAGAGTTCCTCCCAGAACTTGTCTCTTCCTCTGTCTAAACGGGTTGTCTTAGTTTATATGGACTTCATGTTTAAGCCACAATGTAGTAAAGTGTTTTTTGGCCTACTTTGCAGCGAAGCTAAGGATATAAGAGCAGCATTTACTTCCTTAGTTTTCAGGAGTTTTCTGCCATTGAGCTACCGGAGGCGTAACCGATCTGGACTTAATATATTTTTTATGTAGTTTTTAAAGTCTCGAAAATTTTCAATACCTCGAGACCATTTTTTGTGACTGGCATGGCATTGTGGAAGGAAGCACAGGATATTCTCCTAGTATCTCTTAACCTTTTCAATAAGATGCTGAGTTTGGAGAGTCTGGGTACAGTTACCTGGAGCATTCACCACTCAGTGGATGGGTCTTTACTTTATTCAGTGTAAGTGTCAGTGTTTTCTGGTTGTTTTATTTTGGTGCTACACCCAGGGCAAGGGCTGGCACCTATCATACTTTGCTGCAAAATTTCCTCTAAGTAGGAGACGACCCTTGGTTCTACCGCCACGCCACTACGAGCTAAGACAAGAGCCAACCAGAGGCAGTGTTCATCTGCATAGCTTTCTTAACTAATAGGAACAACAAGCATTGTTTTTTCATTGCTAGCAACTTTACTGTTTTCAAATTCATTACATGTAATGCTTTGAAGTAGAATATGACCATGACCCCACCTCCTTTCAATGTGGAGTTGGCTATATAATTACTGGGTAAGTCTCATATACAAAAATTATATTTTTATAAAATAAGGTTTTGAATATACTTAACCCAGTAATTATATGATCAGAGCCCACCGGCCTCCCCTCTGATGGACATTATGCATGAAACAGAATGAAGTGCTTTGCTAAGTTGTTCCTAGTATATTGCCGTTGGGGAATGTCACTGTTACGTCTACACCGAACAATCGAGGTGCTACCCACAAAATTTGAATTAGGCTGCCAAATGGAAACGATAGCTATATAATTATTGGATAAGTATATACAAAACCTTATTTTGTCATAAAAATATCATTTTTGATCCCATTTTGCTGACTCTAAGCAGTCTTCCAGAGAGATTCCCTTCCTGGGAAATTGAACCTAAAGATCCATCCTCAACCATGAGAGGGTTTGAATGACAGTGAAAACCACTTACTGGTTCCATTCTGACTGGTTTTCCTATCTGCTTGCTCTTTTGGTCAACGTTCTTGGAGAATTTTTCCATGGCTCATTGTCTGTCACCCACTGGCTTAGAGGTATGATCAGTCTGGAAAAATCCCTCTTAACACACTATGATGTTATTAAATATCTCCTTTGAGAGATAGAGGAGCCTCCATGCAGGACCGCTTGGGAGATGTTGGGTTACCACTGACAATCCAAATGTACCAAGGGAAGTAGGCCATCTTCTGTGATTGGTGAAGGGGTCTCAACCTTTTCTACCTCCTTTGAGATAAGCTCCTCTCAGTCTTTGTAGTAAGAGGGTTTTGCTCAGCTAAGCCATGTCTTCAGACAGGCATCTTACTATTTCAGTAGTGTTATCTATGGTTATGAGGAGCTTCAAGCAGTCTTGATACATGAGGCATTGGACCAGGAGCTCAAGCTCAATACTGCTATTTTGCATTCTTAACCTCTGTGAAGTAAATTGGTGAGTTAAGGGGCTTGTCTTATCTGTTCTGCCCTTTAGTGTTGGTAATCTGTTTTCATTCTTCTTAGTAAGTGAGCTTATGGCAGAAACTCAGAACCTGTCAGTTTCTGATGAAAGATGAGAGCTTCTCGGTGTCCTCCCTCTGAGGCCTTGTTGGTGGTGTCTTATTTGTGATGCTTTTAAGGACCCAACTTCTTATTCTGAATTTTCAGAGTAACTTTGGTAGCACAGGTAATGAGGAAGAGTGTCTAGAAATATCTGACCACCTTTACCTCATTCCTCCCTGCACTTCTTGTGACCTGTGGTGGTTGCTCAAGAGATTCTGTAGATACCCTTTCTCCATTTGGAACGAAAAGCTTATCCTGTGGTTATATACTTGGAGGGCAAAAGTTAGGGTGAATGACAGTGTGACTTATCTTCCCTCTGCTTGTTGACAATTCTAAAAGTTTTTTACGGAAGCTTTCAGATCCTACCAACATCCACTTTTTAGCCTTTTACTTCACCTCCGTTCACTACAAACACTGAAAAAGGAAAGAAAGGAGAGCAAAAGCGTAAGCGTCCACGCCCTAAAGGCGGTTAAGGAAAGACTATCGCATCACAGAATACGGTGTGATGCCACCACGGTGCGATGTCACTGGTGGTACCACCTCCCACCTCATACGTGCTGGAGTTGCCAGGTCTCACAGATTCCTTGCTATACAATCTTTGATTGTTTTAACCAGTCCAGCTGGTGTGCTAAAGATTATCCTATTGTTAAGATTGAAGGTTTAGTTATGAAAAATACAAATTGATTGAAGAATTTGTCATATTGCTTGGCTTTATAGGCAAGTTTGTAAAAATCAAAATAAGAATTTCCCTTAAACCTTTGAGGATGAACATGTGCTAGATTAGGTGCAGGTGCAGATAGGTTCCATATTGGAGCACCCAGTCAAAGAGCTTAATCATTAAAGATATGACACTTTCCAGTCTCTGTGCTGTAATCAAGAGCCCATTGGATTGGCCAATTTGAACAACATTCTGACTGGAAGCCCCATGCATGGTCTTTCTTTCTCTTGAAAGTTTTCATTTTTCAGATGAAACTCGAGGAAATCTCAGTCAAGCACAGGGCCCCATCACACTGTCACCCCTATGCTAGACTGAATAGGTTATAGGAGTCATTGCTACCTTGTTTCACTTATGTGGCAAGTTGGGTTGCTTACCCTCCTACCTACTTTTACACCAAGTTTGTCCATGGTTTTTAAGTCAAGAATCAGGCAATAATCTTTGGAATACAGTAGAGCCCCGGATCTCGATGCTAATTTGTTCCAGAAGGAGTGTCGAAATTCAATTATTTAGAGATCTGAATCAAGTATTCTCATAAGAAATAACTGAAAATGGATTAATCCTTTCTTGACCACCAGTTATTACCCTAACCTTGCCTTCTTATACAATACGTTACATGTAAATTACAACTAAATAAGTTATGAGTTAAATAAATATCATATTAAACTTATATTTATAATTTTAAATGTATAATATACAGTATAAAAGAAAACTGGCCTATGTCCAACCGATTGTTGACCGAGCGCCATAGGCTACCTAGGTAACTAGTAAGTAGAATGTAGTGTAGTGGGTAGGCATAAAACGTGTTGCTAACATAATAAAACATTGAAAAGCAAGTCTAATTATTACAGTAAATTAATAAACTATTAAAATTAAACCCAATTTATATTTATCAAAACTTACAAAAATTACCTACATTAAGTCGGCAGGCAGTGGCATGAAAGGATCTAAACAAACCGTAGCGCAGCCCTGGTGGCTTATAGCGGGACTATGGTAGTAAAAAACCATATTGTCGCTATAAGCCTTGAAATGTTTACGTTCGGTATTAGTGATTTATGATAAATCTTATAGTATGGAGTCTGTCAAATATCAGGGCTGGTTTCAAGCTTATTGGACTTTGAAAATAATTATGGTACTATGTATGTGGTACAATTATACGTACTTATAAGTAAAAGAATCTTAATTTCTATAATTACTATACCATTACGTACCGGCATCTCTTGAGTTTAATATCAAGCTAACCTCTTCTTTACGAGGACACTTACAAACCAAGCATACAAATTGCGTTCGTTACCGCGCACATGTTACATATGTAAACTGGTGTGTCTACCAAATATCGTATGTAAACATTGCTGTAATTTTACAGTAGACATAAAAGAAGTCTTAATTTCTATAACTACTACGTATACTATAGCGGCTTCTCTAATTTAAGCTAAGGTTAACTTTCTCTTTACCAGCAAGCTTAAAAAAGCTTTAAGATTACGTTTGCTACCAAACCGCACGTTACTTATGTAACAGTGGTTTCACTACCAAATCTCACACTTAAATATTGACATATTTTTACAGTAGATTTAAAAGAATCTATTATTTCTATAATTATGTATACCATAGCAGCTTCTGAGTTCAGCCAAGGCTAACCTCCTCTTTACCAGCAAGCTTAAAAAGCTTAGATTGTGTTGCTACCGAACCGCACTTTACGTATATAACAGTGGTTTCACTACCAAATCTCACACGTAAACATTGATGTATTACAGTAGACATAAAAGAATAGTCTTAATTTCGTAAGTACTACGCACATATACTATACCATAGTGGCTTCTCTGATTTAAGCTATGGCTAACCTCCTCTTTACCGGCAAGCTTAACAAAGCTTAAAGATTGCATTCGCTACCGAACCGCACATGTAACCTACGTACGTAACATTACCTTCACTCCAAACCTAATATGTACTTAAATACGTATTGCATTTGTTACTGAAACCCACGCCTCGTGTGAGCATGGTTTTAGACTAGGTCTATGCCTAAAAACAAATCAGGCAAGGGTGCTTGATTAAATCTTTTTTTCGTTCATCACTTTCATATAGAGGAGAGGATAGACTAAACTTAAGGTTTATTTTGGAGGTGGGAATGGTGGAAACATTTTGATCTTTACAAGTTGGCAAACTCTAAGTAAAACACATTTTTCTTTAATAGATCACATACGCAATTACTAGTACGTATACCATTTGAAAAATGTTTGAAGATCACTTTAGATATTATTTAACATTTTGATAGCTATTAAAAAAGGAAAACAAAAGTCTCTACTCATGAAGAAAGAAAAAATTTTTACTTATTACTGCATCATTATCATGCCACTGAGACACCATTATTCTTTAACAGGTCACTTGCACAATAATAAAAACTTCAAAATTGTGTGAAAATTACTTCAAATATAACATTTTGATATCTACTGAAAAATTAAAACTAAAAAAAAGGAAAACAAACAAACTAGTCTCTACTCAAGAAGAAAAACACGTACTTATTACCGATCATTATCATCATGCCACTGAAACACCATTTTTCTTTAACAGATCACATACACAATGAATAAATACTTGAAAATTGTGTGAAAATCACTTCAGACATAATTAAAATTTTGATAATTACTGAAGAAAATAAAACTTTAAAAAGGAAAAAAGTCACTTAACTCGTGAAGAAAAAACTTTATTCACACTTTACTGATCGTTTGTCATGCCACTGTGGGTATTTTTATTCACAATTTAACGTTCCTTAGTTGGGTTCAAACTTAGCAAACAACTCATTTGTTAGTGCTGCTTTTGAGGCAATTTCACTATGAAGATATATTCACTAAAGCTGTGTATGAAATTGAGGAATTTTCTGCATTTTATTTAAAATTTGAGTGAAAATACATTCTAAAATTATACTAGAACCCTAAGTATGTATGATAGAATTTATGCTAAGCTCCAATTCTTGGGTCAAATTATGCTAAAAAACATGAAATTATGCTACATTTGGTAACACTGGTTGACGCTAACTAGCGGTGGCTGGCGGAAATAGTTTTGTTTACAAACATCATATGGTCTGGGGGTCGGAATCCGGTTTTTTGTTTGAAAACAGATACAAAGTTTATTGGAAATTTGGTGGTGATATCTGATTATGCTGAGTTCTAATATGGTCATGAGTCGGGGCTCTACTGTAAAAGGTCGTCAATTGTTTTAACAGCCTCACTTGCATTCTTTGATAGGGGCATTGTGTATATTAATGAATGAAGTGTATTTCTTTTGAATTATGCTTTCTAGTGTAGTAAGCATATATTGTTAACCAACAACTATGGCAATACAGGTTATTGGTGGACTCTGTTGATGGCAATCTAGTTTTATCACGTGTAGCGAAACGGATGAATGCCACCATAACGCGGCAAGTTCCGGTTATTCAATTATATCGCAGATTTTCAGTTAATGGCAGCTTTCACTTAGCACCCGGCCGAGAACGGACACCCCCCCCCCCCCCCCCCACCACCACCACCACCAATAACCAGGGCTTCCTGTAGTTATAAACTGATTTCTGAAGAAAAAAAATAATTTTAGTGATGTGAAAGCAAAGGATTTGCCCTGACATACACAATCTAAATGAAGTATAAGGTAGACTGTAGTCTTGGAATAAATTAGTGATACATATTCAGAATTTAGTAAAATATTGGCAGTAGTTAAGGTACAGGTTCATTCAAAATAAAGAGAAAATTTTGCACAGCATAAGCACATCTTCACCAGATTAGTTCTTCTAGGTTGCTATGAAGTGAATTATGCCGAGAACAAAAAATCCCGTTTTGATGTATGTAAAGCTCAGGCTCTCTCTGAGTCAAACAAACACATGATAGATGTTTGAATAGGTAAAAGTTACACAGCCAAGGGTTGGTCACCCGTGAACCAGGCAAAAACCACCTTAAAAGGTTAGATATGAAATTTTCCACATTGTCTAGGGTACTTTCCAGATTATTCCATATAAAGTACGAAATATTATTCCAGATTTAGATATAGGTAAGTAACGAAATCCATTGATTTAAAGTCCCTTATTTATTGGGCCATTGCTAATGTATTTCATGACTTGCCAGAGTTTTGAAACAATGTTGATGAAAGCTTTCCTCTTCCAGAGCTAGCAACGGCGTACGGAATGGATGGCGAAGACAGTGGGGGAGGAACAGGAGACACCTCAACATACCAGGTGGGTTGTTCTATACGCAAGAAAATAATGTTGACTTTGTGGGCCTAAAATACATTCTGGGTTTTGAATATTTTCAGGTAGCTCTTGCAGGTAAGTTCATACATTCAAGGTGCACTAGTGTTAAATTTTGATGGTTTAGAGTCAGCATTTTCATGTTGATATTTACACTGAACACAGTTTACATGTCTTCAGTTGCATCAACTGTTTCTGCCAAAACAATTTGCCAACCAATTTCTTGTAAATTATACAAAACAAAAGGAAAATTTACTTGAAAAAAAACTTTAAATTTATTACATGTTATCCAATGTTATGTCTGTGCACTTTATTTGCCATGTTGTCAGGCTGTGTAACTGCACTGTAGTCCGTCACTCGCAGTCAATATGGTTTGCTTATGTGAAAAGTTTATCAAGATGATGATGACTAAGTGTAGGAAGAGTACGACTTACGTACTTGCTGGAGCTTAAAGCCAGGTAGCCGTAAAATTAAAATGGTTCTAGGATAAAGAAACATAGCTTTTTAATGTTGGGTTGTAAAAGTGAAGATAGGTTTTTATTTTAAGTTTCATCAGAGAAGAGGTTTTTATTTTAAGTTTTATCAGAGAAGTGGAGTATGATCAAGGTGAGAATATAAGGCATATTATAAATCTAAAGATTCCAATAACCTAGAGGCAACTTATGAGAGGTACAGGATTCATTTAGGCAGAAATCTAGGGTTTGCAAGGATTGGAAGTAAGATGCACAAGGTGATGGGAATGATAAAGATAAATGGAAAGGGAGACTGATAGGATATTGGTTTACATCAAGGATTGGCATTTAACCACCCATATCTGTTTGTACTGGTTCAGTGTACTGAGTGAAGGGATTAGGAGTGGATAATCTATGGGAATTTTTATATGCAGATGGTCTGGTGATTATAGCAGAAACTGAAGAAGAATTACAAAGAAGGGTAAAAGAATGGTAGGAATCTTGAATGAGGTGATGTGAAGATAAAAGTGGGTAAAGGTGTTTAGCAAGCAGGGAGGGTTAGATTACATATGGTATAAGATTTTAGTGGCCTAGATGAAAACTTAAGTAGAGGATTTAAATTACATAGAATCTCCTTAAAACTTTGAGTGAGTGTGTAAAGCTGAGGTGGAAAGCAGGATAGAAGTAAGTTGTAGGAAATGGAGGGAGTTGGCAGGGGTGGTGTAATAGAAGAATGCCCAGTTAATTTAAAACTAATATCTGTTGTACTGTAGTCAGACCTGTGTTGATATATGGTTCAGAAATGTGGGCATTACGAAGGAAGGTGTGACAAGCTGGTGTGAACAAAACTAAATGCTGAGGTGGTCTAGTGGGTCTTGGTGCATTAGAGGCTAGAAAGTGAAGAAATCAAAAGTGTAATGACATGTGGTAAGAGCCAAGACTGAAATGGTAGGGGCTTGGATAAAACCTGTTTGGTGGTAGAGGGCCGAGAGGGAGGCAAAGAATTAGTTGGTGAGATAAAGTGAGGGAGGTTTTGAGGAGCTGAATGAGGACAACCCATCCCTTATCTTAGGGATATAGGTGGGAATGAATAAGAATAATTCAAAAATGATTGCAACTTGCTACTCATGTTATGTCTCCTTTGAGCATTTCTGCTGCTATACCCTATCGGCTCCTTCATGGCGATTTGGGTGGGGTCTCCTCCGTTGCTGGCGCTGCCATATCAAATATTCCAACTCAACGTTTTATGGTATATGAAGGCAGCATAAGTTATACAACATAAACATAATTGGTTGTTGATTAATTTTGGCAATTATTAAAAGCCCTCGTAATTTTCTAGCATTTTACAACAATAAAACAACAAGTTTATTCTTAAACGTGGCAAAAAAAATTTCCTGCGCTGCCAGTTCTCTCAGGTGTTAAGCTGACCTCAGGGCATAAAGATGTCAAACAGCCCGCGCCTCCACAAGGGAAGCTCGTCAAAACACTCACTGTCACTGACTCATTAAGGAGTCTGTCGCCTTACAAACAACATGGAAAATGTTATGAATACTTACTGGAAAGAAACGGAGGACAATATTATGAATAGATAAATTAAATAACTGCCGATAATCTTATTTGTGTAACCTACTACGTATGTACATTTGCTGCGTTCTCTTATCTGTCTACTCTACATACACAATCCTTTTTAAATGTCAATAGCTCTCTCTCTCTCTCTCTCTTCTCCTCTCTTCCTCCTCTCTCTCCTCTCTCTCCCTCTCTTCCTCGTCTCTCTCTCTCTCTTTCTTCTTTCTCTTACATACTGCATACATGCATACATGCATACATACATGCATACATGCATACTATGCATACATGCATACATACATGCATACATACATGCATACATACATACATACATACATACATACTACATACATACATATATACTATATATATATAATATATTATATATATATATATATATATATATATATGCAGTAAATTAACACAAAAACAAGTAAATTAAAAGTGCAAAACTCCAGTAGCTTGGGATAATCACAAGAAAGGTCCAAAAAGAGATTTAATTAGGCCTATATGAAAAAGAGAGACCTGGAAGAATGGAAATATTTTCAAAGGAGGGTCGAGGCAATAGGGAACACCCAGAAGTATACTGCTCCCAGTAGACATTAACAAACGCCAAGGAGGTTAAACCTCCTTGACAAACCCACGGATTAAAAGGGGTAAATTGGAAGGGTAGGCCTTTAAAAACTCGAGAGAAGTACATTTGGCAACGTGGGGGACACGCCCAAATCGCCTTGAAGGAGCCGATAGGGGTATAATGTGTGTGTATCTTGTATGTTAAAACAAAACTCTCCAGTTCTTTTCACCAACACCACTGCTCTTTGATTCTTGTCTTGTGACTCCAGTTCTGGGATCTAAACTATATTCATCCCTTGATAGCATAAGTTGTTTACCAGATCTGGTGTGTCCCTCATACATGTTGAACCTTTAACTTGACTTAACATATTTTTCTGCAAGTATCCATATGACAGTAATTATATAGTAATGTCTTTTGTAGGTGTCAGTGTATTATGATGTATAGGACATTTGTTGATGCTGATTTAAATACATTTTTTTTTGAAGGGACATGATAATAGGACTTTGCAGATATTAAAAAAAAAGAAAGAAAACTGTACAACAGGAATTCCGCAACATTTTCTTTACTATTTTGTCACAATATAGCACTGAAACACACAATGAAAAAGTTGAAAAAACAAAGATACATTACAGTATTTTACATTATCATGTTAGATTCAGTATAAAAAACTCTCTCTCTCTCTCTCTCTCTCTCTCTCTCTCTCTCTCTCTCTCTCTCTCTCTCTCTCTCTCTCTCTCTCTCTCTCATCATTATACAAAAGGTTTAAGTGAGCATTGCTAATCAACCTAGAATACCTAATTTTCTTTTGCAAGGTTGTTAAAAATACACTATCTTAGGAAAACTGTTTATTTATAGGTTTCTTTTCCCCTGCAGGGGGATAGTGCCATCAGTGCACCTCATTTGGTGCAGTGTAGGCATTACTTAAGGTTCTTAGCAGTGTCCCTTCGGCCCCTAGCTGCAGCTACTTTCATTCCTTTTACTGTACCTCTGTTCATATTCTTTCTTCCATCTTAGTGTCCACCCTCTCTGTTACACCTTTCAAACCTTTTACCGTCTACGTATTTGTTTCTGCGCTGAATGGCCATACTTGCCCCAGTGCTTGGCATAATGCCAAAAAATTTTTATAAATGAGGTTTCTTTTCATTAATACTGCATAACAGCAGTATGGAGGAATTTTATATTTCTTGCAGCAATGATTTGTGTTAGTTAATTATCACAGCTACTGAAGGTAAATGTATATACTAATAGAACTGTCAAGCATGATGTCAGCTGCTGTGGTAAAGTGAAGGATGATACATGCTGAGAATTCTTGAAAGATGCCATTTTCTTTGGTGTGGTTTAATGGCAGTGGGCGCCAAGGTTGATGGTAACAGGTGTGAGCAGGTGTATATGACAGCTGTCCCATGTTGGGAACACTTGATGTAGGAACACTTACTTGTTGCTGTGGACTACTTTAAGGGTTTTTTTTGTTTAGTTTGTTAGCCTTAAAATTTTTTGTTACGTATTTTGATAAGCACATGGGTGTGTATGCATCATAACAGTGTAAATGAAGGTAACACCATAAGTGAATTGCAGGAGCATTTTTCTTGTAGGGAAGTTTTATATTATTGCATAAGGATACAAGTCTTTCTTTGTTGTGCCTATTCATTCCTTAAGTGATTCTTTTTTTGAAAGTTATTAAGTATCTAATAGAAATTGTAGTAAATAGTTAATGTACTGTTTGATTCTCTAAATCATTTTTTAATACTGGTGAACACCTGTGTAATGTGCAGTTTTCAGGCACATTAACAAATTTATATTAAAGCTGCTTTTGATTAACTAATTTATATTAAAGCTGCTTTTGATGTTGTTTGATGTCCTGTCATTCTTGTAATAACATTTGCTGGTGGCATAGCCCTCAAGAGGTGAACTAAGAATGTCATCAGTGTAGATTTAGATTATAAATTTGGTATTATTTTTATGTCCTGACAATAGTTTCAAATGACTGAGGACTAATTATTATTTTCTATTGACAGGTGTTAGCAGCTCAGGATTCCTACCCAAAGCAGATCTGCCAGTATGATGAACCTTCGCTTTCCATCCCTTTCAATCCATTAGCTGGAGAGTACGCCAAGTATGTTGGTCGCACAACTGATGGACTCATTGCCCTATCAAATTATCGACTTTTCCTACAGCAGCGTGAAACGACTTACCACATTCCCCTAGGAGTGATAGAATCAGTTGACAACAGGGATATTCTGTTTCTCTTTCTTATGTGCAAAGATACCAAGTCCTATAAGTAAGAAAATGAGCACAGTATTGCATGTACTTTACTCATGGTTTCTGTTTATTGACTTTTTTTAAATCTTGAGTAACCTGAAGAGAGTGACTTGCATTAAGTGATGTATAAATGTAAGTATATTACTATGTTTACTTCATACATTAAATTTCACTCTGTTCTATAGGTGTACGTTTCCAAGCACGGAAGTTTGTGCAGAATGGCACCGAAGACTGACCAAGGCATTAAGTCTCCCGCCGCGTCTGGAGAATGTCTTTTCCTTTGCCTTTTACATGTGGATGGCTGAGGATAATCCTGATTTGCATAATGCTTTGCTAGACCCAGAAGTACCTCAGTCTTATGCTGCTAAGGCTGAAAGAATGTTTGATGATGAGGTAAGTTTGTTGTTTGTTTGTTTGTTTGTTTGTTTGTTTTTTTTTTTTTTTTTTTTTTTTTTTTTTTACTACTAGGTAAGCAAGTTACTTACCTTTGAACATTCAAAAGGAATATTCAAAAGAAGCCAAGTGTGCTTCGTAAGGTATTTATCAAAATCTGTCTAACAGAATTATTTTTCATGAAACTTGATGAAACCTGAGCACCATTGTTCTGTAGTTTGGAACAATACAAAAGTTAGAGTGAAACTGTCTCATTGGGAGTGTGAAATTTCCGATTTATTCTCCCCCTGCCCAGAGGCATTAATCAAAGGTTCAAATTTTGTTCTTCAGGTACGGCGCCTTGGTTTTGATTTGGGTGGTGCATGGCGCATTTCCATGGCTAACACAGATTACCAGCTTTGTTCAACCTACCCTCGCAAGCTGGTGGTTCCAGCTTCAATAAATGACAACATCCTAGAGTCTGTAGCACGTTTCAGGTCTGCCAGAAGGATACCAGCAGTTGTTTGGAGGTAAGATGTTTGAAGTTTTGTTTGTGAATTGAAATAAGGGTGATTGTTTTGCTTTAACCCTTAATGGACAGATATACTCACATGAGAAGTAATAAAAGGTTGTTCATACGCTAACAAACCCTCTGTCTTAACAATAGGATAATTTCTAGCGCCCAGCTGGATCCGGTAAAAAAGTAGATGAAAGCAAGGAATCTTGTGGTATCTGGCAACGCATGCGTAGATCGGGTGAAGAGTGGTCAAACGCCGAACATCTACGCCAGTCTTTCTTTACCACCTTGGGACAAGAGTTGGGTTCTTTCCTCTCTTGGCCTTTTTCCTGGTTTTTGCCCGTTTCGTTCCTGTAGTGTGTTTGAGTTTGTTTTTACCTAATATTATGGCTTCTTCTGCTCCTTCTCGACGTCAGCGTTGGTGCCCCGGAATTCCTGGATTTCCGTGTTCTCGTTTCTTGGCTTCGTCAGCGACTGACCCTCACATCACTTGCAGTAGGTGTTGTTCCAATTTTTGTACGATTACGAATCCTAGTACGGAATGCCGGGCATGGCCTTTGGAGCAGTGGAGGAAGTTTTATGGTAAGAGGGAATGTCGAAGACTTCGACGTCTCCACTCTTCCTTCTTGGGAGGGCTTTACTCCTATTCCTGATGTTTCGCCTTCCGCAGTAGTCACCCCCCATAGTAGCGTTGCCCCTGCTTCTCCTTCCTTTTCTTCCATTGATTCATCGATGGAAGTATCGGGAGGCCACCAGGGTATTATTTGTAATGTAGCCCCCTCTTCTTCGGGAGTTTTTTCGGTTCCCGAGAAGGGTGAGGTTTTTTCCATCATTCTCTTCTCTTCCAGAGTCTGAGGCGTCCAAAATGGCGGCGATTTGGAAGACTCTTGGGTTAGGGGGTACCCCATCCTTAGCGGGGTTGCTAGCGCATTTTGAGGGAGGACTCACAACCCCCTCCCCAGTCCAGCCAGGCCCTCCCCCCCCCCCCCCAGGCCCTCAGGCTCTTCTCCACGGGAGGGAGCAGACTGCCATCTTGTATTGCTCTGCCGGTGTCTCCCGCCGCCTTGTCTCGGAGTGATGCTGCTGCGTCAGCCCCGTTGTTGTCGTCACAGGGCCCATCTTTATGTATTCCTCCGCCAGTGGCGTCTCTTTCCTTCTAGCTCAGAGCGGAGGTCGTGACGTCACCACCGCTTGTGGCGTCACTCTCATCGATGACGTATTTTCCAGTCACCTCCGAGGAGCCTCCTCTCTTAGCCGTGACGTCATCTCTGCCGCCCAGTGTGAATCTTCTCCCTTCCTGGTTTTCGGAGCCTTCTCTGGCACATCAGTCTGAGCTCATATGCCAGGCGTTGCTTCAGAGGCTGGACTCTGTTTTAGATGTGAAGTTGGCTGCCTTATCGGTTGGGAGGACTGGTAGGAAACGCGTTGCTTCGTCCCCGCCTTCCGAGAAGAGTGAGCATAAGAAGCTGGTGCTGTCTCCCTCTCCCTCTTCCCCCTCTACGCCTCGTGGGCGTGTTAGGCATTGGAAGGCTAAGGACCTTGCCCTTCCTTCGCCGACGAGGGAGGAACAGCACGGACTTGTTCCCGAGAGTGCTGTGGTTTCGGGCAGTGTTAGTGATGTGTGTTCTGCAGTGGTTGCTTCGCCGCCGAACCTCGTACGTGCAACCACCCCACCCCCCTACCCCATCCTTGCACATCGCGAGCGTGTGGCAACCTCCCCCTTCCGTGCACGTGATGGTAGTGCTCCTTCTTCTCCCTGGACTATTATCATAGTTGCCCTTAACGGGGCACCTTTGTATCTTACCTAAGATGATTGTATGGATGAGAGAATAAGTGAGTTGGCTGGCCTCCTTTCTCTTGTATCTTTCCTTCTTCCTTCGGGCGGTTTAAGGAATTGACACTTCATTTGCTGGACTGGTCTGATACAGGTGAGTGAGGTAGTCATACTGGTAGTGTGGTCATGCAGTATTCAATATCTTACCCACTATTTAGTAGCATAGGCTCCACTCCTGGGCAAGGAGTCGGGAGTACTAAAAACCCTAGTGCCCTGGTTTGTTTTTTGGACAGTCGCAGTTTTTCTTTGGTTCCCTATACAATGGTTATCTCATTTATCATTGTATGTGTGTCAGGTTCTGAGTGGTTAGATTTTAGTGTATCTTGCTTCTCAGCGGGCTTCAGTCCCTCTCTAAGAACTATTTCATTTGAGTGCTGGACTAGCGGGTAGGCCCCCAGCTGGTCTAGGATGTCTTATACCTCCCTCCAAGTATAAGTCTATCCTATTGTTAAGACAGAGGGTTTGTTCGCGTATGAACAAATCACAAATTTTCTAAGAAAATTTGTATTTTTCATAGCTACAAACCTGAGGTCTTAACGTTATACTGCCCCCCTCTAGCCGCCCCTCTTTTTGTTAAGCCATCCTGAGTTGGGAAAGACTGGCGTAGATCTTCGGCGTTTGACCACTTCACCCGATTACGCATGCTTTGCCAGATACCACAAGATTCCTTGCTTTCATCTACTTTTTTACCGGATCCAGCTAGGTGCTAGAAATGATCCTATTGTTAAGACCTTCTTAGAAAATTTGTAATTTTTCATTTTTGGGTGGTTGACAGATTTGCTCATGGTGAGTAAGAATGTTATATTCCATTGGGTTTGGGGGGAATGGGGCTGGAAAGAGGTGCCAATACTTTATAGCCCATAAATTCACTAATGGCAACTTTTAGACTGGTTCAGTTAAAGTGGACACCTCATGACAGAGTTAGTTGTGCGCTTGACTTCTAGGAGAGGTATTGACACCCTCCCCCATGTCTTATTATATATTGCTCATAAATATAACCAGGGGTTGCTGTTGGTTTTAGTTCTTATATTTCATAATAGTATGTCAGTTATAATTGTAATATTGTAGATAAAAGTTCAAAGAAATTTTAGAAAAAGCATGTATAATCCAAAAAAGTTACTGCATATTCAATCTCGATGAATTTTCGTAAATATTTTGCAACAAATATGCTCAGAATTTGTTACTGATTTTAGTTCTTATCTGTTTTGATGTTGTGTGAGCTATAATTATAATTTTACTAAAAAGAAAACTACTTATTAGAAAAAACATGTTTAACTCTGGAAGGTATGGGAAGCTTTTTAGAATTTTTTTCTTACACCACATGCATTTGCGTACAACCTCAGTTTCCTTGGCTTGGGGTGCTGCATATTGATTTTTTATCCCAGCTCCTAATGGTTAAAAAGTTTCTTCAAATTATTATTTGTTGTCATCTGTTTAAACTGTTATTGTCATGTTTATCATGAAAAGGTGTTACATTAGATCCTTG
The DNA here is from genome assembly GCF_015104395.2 of Macrobrachium nipponense. NCBI lineage: Eukaryota > Metazoa > Arthropoda > Malacostraca > Decapoda > Palaemonidae > Macrobrachium > Macrobrachium nipponense. The sequence goes on along the minus strand of NC_061099.1, from coordinate 34,379,168 downwards.
TAGCCTTGATAGACTTGTACATTGATGGACTTTTTGTACAGGCATTCCAATGGTGCAGTAATTGCCCGTAGCAGTCAACCAGAAGTTGGTTGGTTAGGCTGGCGATCAAGTGAAGACGAAGATTTGATTAAAGCAGTATCTGAAGCGTGTGCTTATGACAGCCCAGTTGATGGTTCTCCCAACAGCATCAACGGTGTGGTTGGCAGTCAGTTATTGCCACCGAGTTCTGGAGAAAAAGAAGCTGTCACCCCTGTGTCTGATATTCCTTCTCTGTGTGATTTACCAGAGGCTAAAGCTCAGACTGACATCAAAGTAAGTTTTCATGTATTGCTTATTCATTTGCTGTGTATTATAAGTCAAGTCAGCCCCAGTTGATATTTCTCTTTTGAAAGTATATAGTTGGAAAATTTCACCTGTTTTTGTGCAACAATGAAGACAAATATTACTTGGATTTGAATAGCATAGGTCTTGTTAGGTTTTAGAGCCTTTTTTTTCATGGATTCTGTTCATATATTGTATACTTGGATGACCTTTTGTTTTTAAGAAAACTGAATTTTTTTTCCCCCCAACAGAAAGTATTGATAGTAGATGCCCGTTCATATGCCACAGCAGTGGCCAATCGTGCCAGAGGTGGAGGATGTGAATGCCCAGAGTATTACCCTACTTGTGAAATACAGTTTATGAATTTGGCAAACATCCACACCATTCGGAAATCTCATCATGCCCTGAGACTTCTTGTTTCCTCCTCCCCAGACATTCCAAAGTAAGCAATTTGCTTTTAAAGTATGGTGATTTCATACTACCATGATGATTTTGTTCATACTGATGCTCTTATTTCCGTATATTAACTTCTGTTATCCACTGGAAACCACATGTCTTGGCCACTTCCTTATTCATAGTCCAATCTTCCATTACAGTATGGCCATGACTTTGAACATCAATATTCTAGTCCTATTTTGGATTTTGGTATTTCTCCAATTTGTTTGTCATTACCCATGGTTCCACTGCAAGTCATATAGTACAGTGATCCCCCGTTTTTTTTTTGGGGGGGGGGATGCGTACCAGAACACCCCCCCCCCCCCCCCCCCCCCCCCCGTGAATAGTTGGAATCAGTTTTGGACCCCTATAAAAATGCTAAAAACAGCCTATTTTGTTAGTTAAAACTCAAGAAAAACCACTAAAAATTTTCATACTTGGTTTTTTTAATAGTTTTATCACAAAAAGTGGGTTTTATGATGAAATTGATAAAAAAAAAACCAGGAATTTATGGATATTTCTCAGAAAAATACTGTGAATGCACGGATTTTCCACGAATAATGTGGGGAAATGTTCCCAAGAGAAATCCGCGAATGTGTGAGTCCGCAAATCCGGAGAACGCGAATACGGGGGGTCCACTGTATAACCAATAGTAATCTTTGCTGTCTATCTGGTGGTAGAAGCTTTGTCATGCCATTGGAAATCCAGTTAGTCGTCTTGAGTATGGCCCTTTCAGATCTTCCTTCAGTACAGCATGACCCCTTGGTAACACAAATGCATGATTTCTTTAAGATGGGGGATTGTGCCATCAGTGCACCTCACGCAGTACACCGTAGGCATTAAGGTTCTTTGCAGCATCCCTTTGGTCCCAACCTGCAACCCTTTTCATTCCTATTGCTGTACCTCCATTCCTATTCTTTCTTCCATCTTACTTAACACCATCATCTAACAATTGATTCATAGTGCAACTGCGAGGTTTTCCTGCTATTATACCTGTCAAACCTCCTTTACTCTTTATTTCCTTTTATCGCCGAATGACATTATAGATCCCAGCGCAATGCCTTTTTCCTAAATCGTATATATTATTAAGACCTACCACAACATGGGTCTCTTCCCCGTGCTTCCCCATTTGTTCTTTTAATATTTTTCTGTCCATAGTTTTTTTTTATTCCTTTTATAATTTGGAAGCATCTTCTGTGACACCATCTGATATATTTGTACCAAGTGCAGAGTTACTTCCATTCCACATTGTTGCATCAGCAACCATGTGGCCATTATCCTGACTACCTTTTCTGCAGTTACTTTCAAGTCAATAGTCCTCTGTAGCATCCTCCATTACTTTAAAAACATAAAGAGCTTAGGCCAGATCTGTGAAGGTTACAGATATTTCATCTAAATACTTTTGACAAACATTAATGTTGTGCATCTGGTAGTTTGGTAGTGTAACATCATTATCTTAAGAGTTAACACTACAATCTACCTTAGTTATACCCATCTAATTGTCTGTCTTAGTACTCGTGACGAATGTATTCAGATACACAAATGTGTGATATAATTTCTTAGTCTTTTCTTGGTATTTGTCCTGCAGTTGCCTCGTATAAAGACTATTTGTTTTGTTCATACGCGAACAAACCCGAGGTCTTAACAATAGGATAATTTCTAGCGCCTAGCTGGATCCGGTTAAAACGCAGATGAAAGCAAGGAATCTTGTGATATCTGGCAACGCATGCGTAAATCGGGTGAAGAGTGGTCAAAGACCACGCACCTATATCACCGCGTCAGTCTTTTTCTTAACCGCCTGGGTGAGAGTTGTGGTTGGCCTCTCTCAGCCTTTACCCGGTTCATTGCCTGTTTCAATTGTTTAGTGTGTGTGGCTGTTATGACTGCTTCTGCTACTTCTCGGCCTCGTCAACGTGTGCGCCCTGGAATTCCAGGTTTTCTGTGTTCTCGTTTTTTGGCTTCGGCTGCGACAGATCCCCACATCATGTGTAGTAGGTGCCGCTTTAATGTTTGTACTATAACTAATCCTTGCATTTAATGCCATGCAGTGGAAGTAGTTTTATAGCAAGAGAGAGTATCAGACGGTTTCTACTCTAACTTCATGTGAGGGTTTTTCACCTCTTCCCGATGGTTCGTCTCCTACTGCAGTGCTCACACCCCATAGTAGTGTTGTGCCTGTGTCTTCTTCCTTTTCTTCCATCGATTCGTCGTTGGAAGTATCGGGAGGCCCTCAGGCTAGTTTTTGCAATGTTGCCCCTTGTTCTTCGGGAGTTAAGTTGATTCTCGGGAAGGGGGAGGCTTTTTCATCATTCTCATATATTCCAGAGTTAAGAGGTGTCCAAGATGGCGGTGATTTGGAAGACGCTTGGGCTAGGGGGTTCCCCATCCTTGGAGGGGTTGCTGGTGCACTTATGGAGGCTTGCTACCCCCCTCTTCAGGCTGGCCAGGCCCTCCCCCCCTCCTCCCGGCCTCGTTTTGTATTTCTCCGCCAGTGGCGTCCGTTTCCCCTTCGGACCGAGGGAAAGCTGCGACATCATCACCACTTGTGACGTCACTCCCAGTCGTCTCCTCTGCACTGCCTCTCTCAGCCGTGATGTCATATCTGCCGCCCAGTTTGCTGCATCTCCCTTCCATGTCATCGGAACCTTCTCTTGCTGATCCATCTGAGGCTTTGTGCCAGGCTGTTCTAAAGAGATTGGACTCTGTTTTGGATGATAAATTTGCTCCCTTGTCAGCTGGGAGGACTGGAAGGAAACTTGTTACTTTGTCCCTGCCTCCTGCGAAGAGATCGTGTAAGGAACCAGTGCTGTCTTCCTCTCTTTCTTCCCCCTCTACGCCATGCTGGCGTATCAAGTGTTGGAAGGCTAAGGACTTTGCTCTTTATTCGCCTACGAGGGAGGAATAACGCGGCCATGTTCTTGAGAATGTTGGTGTTTTGGAGAGTGTTAGTTTATCTTCCCTTGTGCAATCTGTATTGGCTGCTTAGTCCTCTGCATCGAATCGCGAGCGTGTTGCAACCTCCCCCGTCCGTGCACATCGCGAGCTTGTTGCAACCTCCCCTGTCCGTGCACATGATGCAAGCGCTCCTACTTCTCCAGGGCCTAATCGTCGCTGTAAGGGTCTCAAGGCGCCTGTCAAGGTTTTGAAGGTGGTGAGCACGAAGTTGGTGCAGCAGGAGTGTTTGCCTGCCCCTCCCCCTGGTGCTTCCAGGAGTTCGACTCTGGGGGATTCTCCTTCGATCTCAAGTGTTTGGGATTCCTCTCCAACTCACGTTCGTACATCTGCCATGCCCGTGACCATTCGCGGACATAGTCATCTGTTAGAGGAGTGCGTAGTGATGTTCCTAGTGTTGTAGTTGGTTCGTCGCAGGAGCCGGTGCGTGGACCCAGCCCAGACAGGTTAGTTGGTGTTTTGGGCTGTTTGGCTGCTGGTCCTTCTGTTTATTTTAATGAGGAAGGTGCCTTAGAGGAGCCTACACAACCTTCTCATCATCAGTCTCTGTTGCTGGAGCAGGAGGAGGGAGACATGCAAGAGTTTGCCTTCCTTCTCAGAAGTTGTCGATCTCATTCGGGGGTTCAACAATTAGGAAAGTAGAACTCGGGCTCGGTCGTCTTACACTCCTCCTTGCTGGGAAGCCTTGGTGGGAGCTACGCAGGATCCCAAATCATCTTTTGTTCCGACACGGCATACAAACCTGAGGTCCTTTTACAATAGGAAGGTACTAGCGGCAGCTGGATAGGTCGTAAGCTTTCGAACAAGGGGTTCGGTAGTTAACTGCTTGTCCGACAGGCGCGCGTTGCGCGACTGGTAGGTAAACAAATCACTTTTGCTTTCGGCCTGCTGGCGTGTGGACGTGTATCATCGCTCTCTGCCCGCTTCATCGTCGTTTGCTTTTCGCATGATTGTGTTTTTTCTTTTTCTATGTATCTAGTGAAACTGAATTGTAAGTACAATCATTTCATTGAATTCAATTGTGAATTAAAGGATCTTGGCTTCACAACGCCCTCCGATTACCCGAGTGCCGGGACTGAAGGGCGTAATTGCGGGAATTCATTTTCCCAGAATGATCCTCGTATTGTGTATGCTCTGGTGCCGAGGGCGGGAGCGCTCGCTCCGAGCGTATATTGGGTTGGAAATGTGTAGATGAAAATCGTAAGTAAGTGCTCTTTTCATTTATATTTTTTTGACCTGTATGCCCGTTGCCGAACGAATGCGCTCGGCACGGAAACTTATTCAGTATGAAAGTGGAATCGCAAGTACAGTATTCTTTTTCATTTTCATATATATTTTATTGTAGCAATACTCATTTTGGATCAGTTTCCGAGCTTACCCGGAGATTGATCCTTCCCCCTCTTTATTTTGAATGAAGTGAAATCGCAAGTGCAGTTCTTTTTCATTTTCATTTTCATTTTTTTTTATGAGATTGCATGTTGACTGGGATCAATGTTCGCTATTCACGGGAATTGATCCTTCCCCTTTTTATTTGTATGAAGTGAAATCGCAAGCGCAGTAGTCTTTTTCATTTTCATATATTGTTGATTGCATCAATTCATTATGGATCAAGGTTTCCAGAAACCTTGATCCATAAAGGTAAGAATGAAACCTTTCACCCTTGCGCTCGGTACCGAGGGCGCAAATGCGCTCGATCCCGAGCCCTTATTCATTGTGAAGTGAATCGTTTTGCAAGATGCCTTTTCATTTTGTTCCTTATTATTGATTGCATCAATATTATTTGGTTCAAGTTCCGCTCAGTCAGGGAATTGATCCTTATGCCTTGTATTCGTGCCGATGGCACGATTGCTCTAGGGCTACTTGTTGTTGTTGCGTACATGGGTACTGTGCGGGGGTGGGGAACGAGACCCCCCCCGCTCAAGTTCCCACAGATGGCTCTTCCCCTTGGGGGGGGGGAGGTTATCGGCGTTCTTCTCCTCGCCCGATCCGTCGAGCGCGGGGGAGGGCGCTCGGTGCCCGATGTACAATTGTATTAGGGGTCTTCCACTCGTTCGGGAGGGATCAAACCCCCGCACGAGGGGATTTCCCCACAATTAATCGCTACTACTATTATTTCCGCAGGTGCTACTGCCACGAGCGTGGACCTTGGTGAGGTATGGGCGTCCTTCCTTTAATTGCAGAGCGTGCTGGTGTCCAGGGGCTGCGGTTCTATGTCTGGGCCTACTGCGGTCACCCATGGAGTGGTGACCACGCAACCAGGTGACGACGTCCCTCCTCACCTGGTGTACTCGCCTCACGTGGTATCAGTCTTGCCTACAGCCGCTGTGAAGTGCCGTTCGCCGTACCGAGAGGGGGGCGTGCCGCCGCCGCTCGTGGTTGCCGCGCTGCAGCGACCACACTTCCGCTGCCTAGAACTCGCCCCTGGACCTGCCGCCGGTACCAGGATGTTGCTGGCTGCTGCTCACTTCCTGTGTTTCCGGTGCTGCCTGCCGTAACCTGCCGATTCTGGGATGCAGTTGCTGCGCTGGCTGTCCCTGCCGTTGCTGCGCTGGCTGTTCCTGCCGTTGCTGCGCTGGCTGTCCCTACCGATGATGTGCTGGCCGTGCCTGCTGTTCCTGAGATGCCCATACCTGCTGATGTCGTCCCTGTTCGTGGGGGTACTACCCCAGACTTTGGTCTGTCTGTACAGGTGCGTCCGGGCCCTGTGGCTTCGGCTACAGCAGCCCCGGCTCCGCCCTGGATAGCAGATCTTACGTCTGTCCTGAGGAAGCTGACGAAGAAGAGGAGGAAGGTGTCGTGGTCGTCGTCTTCATCTTCTTCATCGTCGTCGGCCCGCCGCCTCTTCCCCTTCGACTTCTAAGGCTTTACAGCCGAGGAAGAAGAAGGTCGCCTCCTCCCTCCTAAGAAGCTTCCTCGGGAGCTTCTCGGGACCCGTCTCACCTCGGTGGGACGGGAGGGTTGTTCCTTCCGCTGGTCCTCCTGCTCCTTCGGGAGCGGGGCCCGTCTCTTCTTCCGCAAGGAAGAAGACTACGGGGACCAGAGGGGTACCGGCTAACACCGGTACTTCCTCGCCTGGTGTCAGTGGTGCTGCCACTGCATCAAGGTCCGTCTCGGCCTCTCGTTCGCGGGAGGTACCGAGTGTACGGTCGCCTACCAGCGACCGTGCAGCCAGGAACCAGACCTCTGAGTCCGCTCAGCGTCAGGTTCACGGCACGGGGCGGAAGACTGGTGACAGCCGCTCACGCGACTCTCACCAGACCAGCTCTCGCTCTCGCGGCGAACAGCTGGCTACCCGGGGACGTGACGGTCCACGACCGGCCACGGGCTGAGGCTGGGAAGAGGTCCTCCCGTTCGCCGGTGCCAGCCACGGCTGGAACCAGCGACGTGACGTGCCGTGAGGACAAGCACCGGTCTCACTGTGACAGTGGAGCCTGCAGGTCGCCTGACCGTCGCTCTCACAGAGAGCGATCGGGTACGGCAACCAGCACCAGCTCTTCTGACACTCGAGATCGGGGCCGCTGTGCTCAGTCCAGCCGTTCTCCACAGCGAGACGGTTCGACCAGGCCTGCAGCTCGATCGCCACCGCGGGTTGACGATCGGCCTGCAGCCCTCCAAGCCTGCTGGTTCTGCCAGCGAGCAACGAGGGACGCGTCAGGTCTGCCTCGCCCGTACCTGCAACCACCTCGGGTTACACCGGGAGGAGCGAGGTATTGAGGAGTGATCGTGAGGGGTGCGCCCCTCATGATCCCACCACAACGCCCTACGTGCCGGAGGCACGGTTTCTTGGACCGGCCAGGGCGTATGCGCAAGGGTTGGATGGGGAAAGACCGAGAGGGCTGTCGCTGTTCCCCCTTCTTAGGAGGAAGGTTCTCGGAATATGCTCTTGTTCGAAGGGCTTAACGGTCCCACTCTGCAAGATGCTGTGACTTCCGAGATCCAGAGGAACTTTGCCGAGGTTACGGCGCTGATTCGTCAGCACAATGACCTCGGGGAAGGATCGCCGCTCCCACCAGCAGAGCCACGTCTCGGCTCGAGTCGTTTTGGGGCCCGAGAGGGAACCCAAATCGACGGTGGTCGGCCGCGATCGGAGCTTGCCGACTGTGTTGAACCAGGTAGTCTCTCGTCTCCGGACAAGAAGGCTCTCTCAGTTCTGGACGGTCGAACAAGCTACTTCACCTCCTCTACTGCGACAGAGGCGTTTATACGTGTCTTCGCACCGGACAGCAATCAATAGCGGTTAGCGTTCTCAGTCTTTGTAGCACAGGTTCAGAATCTTGAGTAATCCTTCTCTCGGTTCAGCTGTGAAGACGTAGGTTGCATTTTCTGTACACCTTCGTCTTCAACGTCACATAGTGTTGTTTCTCCTTACCCGAGAATCAACTATACTATGAGATATCTTGCCATCAAGGACCTCGGTCTCTAGAAGGCAATTGACTTTCGCCTGTTGGGCACATGCCTTAAGAGAGTCATCACCTTGCCTTCTGGCATCGGTGACGAACAAATTATTGTTTAGTCTCTTGGCATAACCCTGTTAAGGAAGGCGAAGGTCACGTGACTTGCTCGGGTGCTTGGACAACTTGCCTCCTACCGAACGCAGTCAGTAGACAGCTGTCAGAGCGCCCAAGTCTGTTACGAACTTCGCTGTGGACTTAGTTCGGTTGTTCCATAACAATCTTTTCTTCGTCCTAACGGCTTGTCACAGTACCCATACCATCGACACCCAACATTGAGTGTCGGTGTCCTATCCACTACCGAGAACAACAACTTCGCTGCAGACGGATAGACCAGTATGGGTACAGGACATCACCGAAGTCGAGAAGAGGGATAGGTCATACGAACAATTCCCTTCTTTTCCTCTGAGGTAATTGCATGACTTTGCCTGCGAAGTCAAGCATCCAGGGGATGGGGATTCGTGACGCTCGATTTCGTACCGAATTCGTAGCGAAGACTCTGAACCCTTCTGGTCCTGACGATCGGTTAGAGTCCTTCACAGTCCCCTCCCTAATGGACTTCACCGCCTTCGATGCGAAGGAGATGCTGCTTTGTCCTGTGAAAGCGCGACCGCGCTTTCTGAAGAAACTCGACATCCCAGGCGGAGTGTTGAAGACTCTTCGTCAGCACCAAGATGACCTAGAAGTACACTCCCTCGAGTTACACAAGAACTTCTCCGTGGCGCAGGCTGAAGGCAGGGGTCTGGTACAACCAGACCACTGGCACCTCCTTCTACCTTTTGGATATTGCCCACAGGTCCTTGGATCGTTTCCTTAGGACCCGTGGTGGCTGCTCAACACGTTGTGTAGCTAACCCAGACCCTAGCAGGCTGAACAGCATCGAGTCTGGTGTGACTGTAAGAATAGATAAGTGAATGAGAGAGTGACTGGCTTCTCTTCCTATCTTTTTCTACCCCTCTACCTGTGGGTAGAGGGATACGGTCATCACCTTGCTGGATAAGGACGAGATGCCGGTGAGCTACTCGACAGAGCCCCATCCTATCCCTTTCACTAGGGATGGGAGCGAATATCCACCACTTCCTCCTACAAGAGTGGATGCCAACAAGAGACAAACCATAACGTTGTTGCCTCTTGCAAATAGGAACTTGTTCTTGTTTGCTGGTACGAAGAGATACGCTTGCCTCTCTCTTAGTACTTGGTCCAGAGGTCTGACCATTGATCCTGCGGTGCACACCCCGATCAATCGGACAGAGGCTTGGATCCCTCCCTCGCTCTTACGACCAGGGAGGCTTCCAAGGTTGGGCGAACACCAGTCTGTTCACAAAAGACTCAGATTCCACCACCAACCAAGAAGTGAGTCTTCCTATTGTAAAAGGACCGAAGTTTGTATGCCGTGTCGGAACAAATGACAATTTGTCCAAAATTGCATTTTTCCTAACTATACAAACCTGATGGTCTTTTACACATAGCCCCACCTCATGCCACCCCTCACTCTGCAGTTTTTGCTTGGGCCAAAAGCAAAAGTGATTTGTTTACCTACCAGTCGCGCGCGCGCGCCTGTCGGACAAGCAGTTAACTACCGAACCCCTTGTTCGAAAGCTTACGACCTATCCAGCTGCCGCTAGTACCTTCCTATTGTAAAAGGACCTCAGGTTGTATAGTTAGGAAAAATGCAATTTTGGACAAATTGTCATTTCAGCTTCCCTTGTAGGGGCACGTCCAGTCGGTCTTGCGTAAGGTTAACACCTCTGTTTCAGACCGGGACGGTTCGCTTCACTCTAGGGGCTCTGCAAAGTTACTACCCCCCGCCTCTCACAAGACATAGGAAGTACTATGCTACAAACTGTGTTTTTGATGTCGCGTCATCTTAACCTGGAGGTCATTCGCCGGAAGCCGGGATTGACTTTTGGAGCAGACGAAGTTGGTGGCTCTGTCCTTGTCTCCACAGGATGCCTCGGCGTTGGAATCTACGGCAGCCTCAGTGTTGCAGACGGTTTCTTGGCTGGACTTCTGGTCTATGGTCATTGCCAAGATAGCTTCTGACAAGTTCCCAGAAAGGTTGGTGAGTGCATCCTCGCTTGCCAGTCTGTTGCAGTCCGGAGGCAAGGAGTTTTCGTATATAACTCACCTCGGTGTTAATTTATGGGCTAACCTTCCGATTTGAAGAGACTTGGCTTTATCTAGGATGGAGAAATCAGTTAACACAGTCTTTGCTGGCATTGAGAAATGGAGATCTGTTGGAGTCCAAATTTTTGTGTCCTCGGACCAAGCTGGAAAATGCGATAGACCGGCGCCGGGCTGACACCAAAGACAGACTGGTGCACCAGGTCGTGTCTGTCAGTCTCGTCCTAGTAGACATCCGGCTCCTCCTCCTCCCTCTGTCCAGCAGCAGTCAAGAAGATCGTCACCTGGTAGGCCGTCGAGGAGTTTGATTTCGCCAGGGCCTTCCAGGGTTGGGGGGGGGGGGGTACCTGTCAGGCTATGGGCCAACTGGCAGAGTAATGGGGTGGAGAAGTGGGTGGTAGATGTCCTTCGGGTGGGGTAACTAATTCCATTCGACTTCTCTCCTCCCCTGTCAGACAAGCCGCAGCTCAGGAAGGCATATCCTCCAGATTCTCTGAAGTTCTTGGCTCTTCGAGAGGAAGTGCAAAAGATGCTGGACAAGGATGCTATAGAGGAAGTGGTACGTCCGTCTCTGGGGTTTTACAGTCACATCTTGGTGCCCAAGGCGTCAGGAGGTTGGAGACCTGTGATCGACTTATCCACCTTGAATCACTTCATCAGGAACACACGGTTAAAGATGGAGACCCTGAGTTCAGCCATGAGGGAAGGCGACTTTATGCTGTCGATAGACTTAAGGAACGCATACTTCCAAATCCCTATTCATCCAACATCCATTAAGTTCCTTCGCTTCTCTCTCAGGGACAAGATCTTCGAGTTCAAAGTCCTATGCTTCGGGCTGACAACTACCCCTCAAGTGTTCACAAGGGTCTTCTCTCTCGTGTCAAGTTGGGCCCATGCTCAGGGGATCCGTTTGCTGAGGTACCTCGACGATTGGTTGGTCTAGGCAGTTTTCAGGGAAAAGCTGCTGCAGGACAGGGATTGTCTACTTTGGTTCTGTCTGGAAGTGGGCATTGTAGTCAACCAGGGAAAGTCTAACCTCATACCCAGTCAAAGGATTCTCCACCTCGGCATGGTCATCGATACGACAGTTGCAAAATGTTTCTGTTTGATCAGAGATTGGAGAAGTTGCAAGTGGTGGCACGACTTCCTGAAGTCAGCTCATCAGTGGCAGGTTCTTTTCTGGGAGTGTTGTCTTTTCTGGAGAAGCTGGTCCCTCATGGGTATATTCATCTTCAATCTCTGCAATAGAGACTGGGAGAATTCTGGTCTCTGGCAGGGGACTCACCCTTGTTAAAGGTTCCTGTCTCTGTAAGTGAGAGAAGACCTTTGTTGGTGGTTGGACGACTGCTGGAATCTTCGAAGGGTGTACCTCTGCTTTCTCTTCCACCGGATTTCCCTCTGTTCTCAGACTCCTCCCTTGCAGGTGGGGCAATTCATTTAGGCGGCCTCATTGCATCAGGTGTTTGGAGGTTGGAGGACAAACTGCAACATATCAATGTTTTTGAGTTGCAGGCAGCCTTCCGGGGTCTGAAGGAGTTTCGGGAGAAGGTAGAGGGTCATTCTGTCATTCTCATGTCAGAAAACACCACGGTGGTAGCCTATGTTAACAAACAGGGAGGCCTGGTTTCTCATCAACTTAACGTTTTGGGGCCTACGTTACTATCTTAAAATGACTGTGCACCTTAGACCAGGCTGCCGCAGACTTTTTGTTTGTACAGGCTGTATTAAGAGAGAGTTGTCTAAGAATGCTATCTTTTTGGATACGGGAAGCCATCAGACATTTGTGGATTGCTACTACTATTCACTTAACAAAAATTGCTTAGAAAGTTAAATAGGCATTCTGAGGGCAAATTGACTGAACTGAAAAATTCTTTCTCTGTTGGAGTCCGAATTCTAGTTTAACCCTAGTTAAATGAAGAATCGAGAGCATCTGACTGTTCCTTGATTTGTCTCCTCCATATTTACCTGTATTATAGTAACTAATATTAGTTTGAGATATAAAGAGTAGCAATTCGGTAGAGCTCTCAGCCAGGTATATCCCAGGCAAATGGAATGTGGTCGCAGACAAACTCATTCGTCGGGATCAGATCCTAGGCACTGAGTGGTCCCTTCATCAAGTGGTAGCAGACAAACTTCCAGGTTTGGGGGAGACCCATGCTGGGCCTTTTTGCGACTTGCTTCAACAGGAAGCTGGAGATATTCTGTTCAGTGTTTCCAGATCCTTTAGTGTTAGCAGAGGACGCATTCCAACATCCTGGGACAACCTAAAGGTGTATGCCTTCTCTCCGTTTTGTTTGATCCGTCAAGTTCTGAACAGGCTAATGAGTTCACAGGGTCTCAGGATGACTTTGGTGCCCCTCTGTGGCCTCAGGCAGAATTTTTTCCAGATCTGCTGTCGTTGTCAGAGGTTCCGAGGGAAATTCCCCCTTGGTGGCATCTCCTGTGTCGGCCGCATGCGGAAAGGTTCCACCAGTCAGTAGAATCTGTCGTCTTTTCACGGTTGGAGGCTATCAAGTATCTCCTCTGAGTGAGAGGCTTTTCTTACAGAACAGCAGGGCATATGTCCAGCAGTCTCGTATAGCCAACCTCCACGGTTTACCAAGGCAAATGTGCGATCTACTGTGATTGGTGTTGTAAACGGGGTTTATCTCCACTCGTAACCTCTACTCAGCGAATAGCAGACTTTTTAAACCTTCCTCAGAGACAAGTAATGTTTGTCCGTTTCTGCTATTAGAGGCTACAGGGCGGCCCTGTGTTTAGTGTTGCGCCTTAAAGGTATAGACATCTCATCCTAGGAACTTTCCTTGCTAGTTAACCCTTAAACGCCGACTGGACGTATTTTATGTCTACATTTTTTTCTCTCTCGGGTGCCGACTGGACGTATTTTACGTTGACATACAAAAGTTTTTTTAAAAATTCGCGGAAAAATACATTTAGGCCTACCAGCCGAAAACTCTTGAGTCACGCGCCTTGGGGGATGCTGGGAGTTCACGGATCAAGGTGTTGTTTTGTTTACAATCGTTACGCAGGCGCGCAAGCGCGAATTTCTTTCTTGCCGCACTAAAAAGTATCTGTGACACATCTCGGAAGTTATTTCATCACTTTGACATAATTTGTGTACCATTTTAAATTAGCCGTTACATGGAGTATTATATATGAAAATGTGCGCATTTTTATGTAGAATACAACAAAAAAAATACTCATGATTGTAGCTTTTATCAGTTTTGAGATATTTTCTTTCATATAAATAACGATAAGTGTACAAAATTTCATCCTTCGGTCAACTTTGACTCTACCGAAATGGTCGAAAACGCAATTGTAAGCTAAAACTCTTATTTTTAGTATATTCAATCATTTACCTTAATTTTACAACTAATTGGAAGTCTCTAGCACAATATTTCGATTTATGGGGAATTTATGAAAAAACTTTTCCCTTACGTCCGCACGGTAACTCTTCCGAAAAAAATCATACATGCGATTGTGGTAATGTTTGCAACATTTTAAAATTAGCCGTTACATAAAGTTTTATATATGGAAATGTGCGCAATTTCATGAATAATACAATTAAAAACAACCCATGGTTGTAGCTTTTATCAATTTTGAAATATTTTCATATAAAAAATGATGTGACAAATTTTCAACCTTCGGTCAACTTTGACTACCGAAATGGTCGAAAAACGCAATTGTAAGCTAAAACGTTATAATCTAGTAATAATCAATTATTTACCCTTATTTTGCAAACAATTGAAAGTCTCTAGCACAATTATTTCAATTTATGGTGAATTTAATCCTGGAAAAAAAACTTTCTTTACGTATGCGCGGTAACTCTTCCGAAAAAATCATATGTGCGATTTTGGTAATGTTTGCACCATTTTAAATTAACCGTTACATAAAGTTTTATATATGAAAATGTGTGCAATTTTATGTAGAATACAACAAAAAATAATTGAAGGTTGTAGTTTTTCTCATTTTTTGAAATATTTGCATATAAATCACGATTAATAGAAAAAAAAACCACGTTCGGGGTCAACTTTGACTACCGAAATGGTCGAAAAAACGCAATTGTAAGCTAAAACTCTTACAGTCTAGTAATATTCAGTCATTTATCTTCATCTTGAAACAAAAATTCGAAGTCTCTAGCACAATTATTTAGATTTATGGTGAATTTAAAAAAAAAAACTTTCCTTCCCTCCGCTCGCGGATTCTCCGCCACAAATCTCCGAAATCCGTACGTCCCATTCTCGGAATATTTGCTCAGTTTCATATTAGGCATTTCATAGTTTTATATATGAAAATGTGCGCAATGTCATGTAGAATAGTAAACTAAAATATTTTGAAGGTTGTAGCCTTTCTAATTTCCGAAATAATTGCATATAAAAAAAATAAAAAAAAAATTCGACATTCGGTCAACTTAACTCGTCAGATATGGTCGAAAACTGCAATTGTAAGCTAATACTCTTACAGTATAGTAATATTCAATCATTTGTCTTCATTTTGAAAGAAATTGGAAGTCTCTAGGACAATATTTAGATTTATGGTGAATTTTTGAAAAAAAAATTTTACGTCAGCGCGTTACAAATTCATGGATTATTTTGTGATAATATTTTCTGTTTATTTTATCGTTTTACAATGTGTTATATACCAAAAGGATTGCAATATAGTGTACATTACAACGAAAAAAAAAAAGTAACTTGTTACCTTTAACCGTTTTGCGCACAGCGTGATTTGAATACAATTATATATGAAATTTCGTTTTTGCGCTATCATATATCGCATTATTTATATATGATAATGATAATTTTTTTCATTTCTGATGGTTGCATACTAAACTTCAGGCAATGACAAAAAAAGGAGCCAAAAATGAACTCTTAATCTTCAAAACTAAGCGCGCTGTGATTTTTTGAAAAAAATATTTTTTCCGCTTCCGCGCTCACTCCGAAACACCTCCGGCACACGGGAGACAATTTTTATTTTACCGCTTCGGCATTTAAGGGTTAAGGGGTTTTAGCAGTAGAGTTCTAGGGAGCTCAAGCCTCTGACGTGGGATGTTTCCTTGGTTCCCAAGAGCTTCACTAAGAGTCCATATTATCCTTTGTGTCGCTCATCTGACAGGAACTTGATGCTCAAGACAGTTTTCCTTCTGGCCTTGGCATTACTAAGAGGGTAGGAGAGCTCCAGTCTGAGCTATGATGTGAAGCACACCAGGGGTTGGGTGTCGGTGTCCTTCGAATTTGTCCTGGAATTTGTGGCCGAGACCCAAAATCCCTCTGTGCACAATGACAGGTTCATTTCGTTTTTCATTCCAACACTGAATGACTTTGTGGGTGGTGATGGTCAAGAGCTTTTTTTGTCCTGTTTGGGGCCTACGTTACTATCTTAAAATAACTCTGCACCTTAGATCAGGCTGCTGCAGACTTTTTGTTTGCACAGGCCGTATTAAGAAAGAGTTGTCTAAGAATACTATCCGTTTTTGGATACGGGAAGCCATCAGACAGGCATACTACTTGGCTCTTGATTATTCCGCCACCATGTCTGTGCAGGCTAGAGCGCATGACGTAAGGGTTATTGGTCCCTCTCTGGCTTTCAATATGAACTTGGCTGTACATAGTGCTGAGCACTGGTACTTGGTTACGCCAGTCCACGTTCACCTTTTTCTGTCTTAAGGATGTTGCTCACAGATCTACGGACATGTTTTCCCTGGGTCCTGTGGTGGCTGCCCAACAGGTTGTGTAATTCATAGTTGCCCTTAACAGGGCACTTTTGTATCTTACCTAAGATGATTGTGTGGATGAGAGAATGAGTGAGTTTGCTGGTCTCCTTTGTCTTGTACTTTTCCTTCTTCCTTCGGGTGGGTTAAGGAATAGACACTTCATTCGCTGGACTTGTCTGATACAGGTGAGTAAGTTAGTCATACTGATAGTGTGGTTGCTTGATATACAAATATCAAAACCTCTGTTCGGTAGCATATACTCCATTCCTTGGCAAGGAGGAGTTGGAAGTAGTAACAAAACCTGGTGTGTTGGTTTGCTACTGGACAGTCAAAGTTTCTCTTTGGTTCCCTATACAATGATTCTCCCATGTATCATTGTACGTCACTCAGGGTCTGAGTGGTTAGATATCAATTTATCTAGCTTCTCAACAGGCTTCAGTCCCTCTCCAGAAGTAATTTCTTCTGGAGCTGGACTGGTGGGTATGCCCCCAGCCAGTTTAGGATGTCTTGTACCTCCCTCCAAGTATGAGTCTATCCTATTGTTAAGACCGAAGGTTTGTTCGCGTGTGATCAAATGACAAATTTTCTAAGATAATTTGTATTTTTCATAGCTACAAACCTGAGGTCTTGACATTATACTGCCCACCTCTAGCCGCCCCTCTGTCTGTTAAGACATCCTGACACTGTGAAGTAGGTACGTGGTCTTTGACCACTCTTCACCCAATATACGTATGCGTTGCCAGATATCACAAGATTCCTTGCTTTCGTCTACTTTTTAACTGGATCCAGCTAGGCGCTAGAAATTATCCTATTGTTAAGACCTCAAATTTGTAGCTATGAAAAATACAAATTGTCTTAGAAAATTTGTCATGTTAACATATTGTCTTGAATGCAACTTAGCAATATAATTGATATTAACAGATTTTATGTTCTATCACTTATCACTTTCTTACTCATTTACATAGCTAGCTTACTTAAGCAAACTTAAAAATTTGTCATTTTAGGACCTTTGTGGATTGTTACTACTAGTCATTTAAAAAAAAATTGCTTAGAAAGTTGAATAGGCAATCTGAGGGCAAATTGATTGAACTGAAAAATTCTTTCTCTGTTGGAGTCTGAATTCAAGTTTAACCGTAGTTAAACGAAGAATCGGAAGCATCTGACTGTTCCTTGATTTGTCTCCTCCATATTTACCTTTATTACAGTAACTAATATCAGTTAGAGATAAAGTGTAGCAATGCTTATTGACTGCTGCTGTTAAATGTAGTATTTTGACTATATGCCAATTTACACTTCCATACTCTTGGTAACCTTCATGTTTGTAAATTGAGTGTGTTCAATAAAAATATTTATCAGATGTAAAATAAGAATTTTTGCTTGGGCTATCTAACCTGACAATCAATCTTCTATCTTCTAGTTGGTTATCGACATTGGAGAATTCTCGATGGCTTGCCCACATTTCGGGCTTGCTAAAAGCAGCTGTGACTGTCGTGCAGGCAGTGGCTAAAGAAGCACGGCCAGTATTAGTTCACTGTTCTGATGGTTGGGACAGAACCCCTCAGATAACTGCTCTCTCACAGTTACTCATGGACCCTTACTACCGTACAATGCAGGTTAGTGCTTGTTTATATTCGCTCAATTGAGACCTGAGAAGCCATGGATTTTTGAAGAATCTGGATTTTTGAAGAATCTGGACTATAGCTAACTACTACCTCATTATTCCTTTAAAATATGTATTGTGTATAATAGTGCAATGTGTGACTACTTGGTTGTAATGTTTGACACCAAAATTGTCCCTGCTAATAATTTTAATTGTATACTGGTATTAATTGTAAGCTCCAATTTTCTAGGCAGTCAAGTTATGGTAGGCTTTATTTCACATCCGAACAATGGGCCATGTTTCACACAGTAGAGGAAATATTAAACTTTTAACATATTGAGTACTTTTATAGGCTCTTTGACATAAATTTAATTACAATTAAACACACAAAATGGTTGTCTGTCTAATGATGCACTTGAAAATCATTTAAAGAAAAATATTGTCTTGGTAAAAAAAGTAAGAAATTAGCATGCATTACTGTTTGACAAATTGTGTTAAAATAATGACAGAGATATGCTCTCTTATCAGGTAAGTTGATGTAAAATATTCTTGTAACAAAGTGCAGATAAGTTATAAGAAAATATTTGTGCTTTAAAATTAATAGCAAGAAGTGAGCAAATGTTCTGTAATGACAAACAAACCTTTTTTTTTTTTTTAATACCAACACATGACTTATAAAAACATTTGGGGAGTAGCCATTCACTCACTATTTTATGTTCGAATGAGCAGGTTCTTCCTTGGCAGGGCACACTGTTAGACTAACGAAACTTGAGTTATGTAAAATAATTTGTTCACATACGAAACAAACCTTTGGTCTGAACATTAGGATAATACTAGCGCCAAACTGGAAACCGGTAGAATTAATAAACACTTGAGATCCGGCAACTATTGGCATCTCTACCAGGTCATGGGGTATTGTAGTTCCCAGAATGCCCTTGGCATCCCGTGACCTACCAGTTACTTTCCTACAGCCTTTAAGATAGGACATGATTACTTTGTTTTAAAGCCAGTTTAGTTTGCCCATTTTTATTCATATGTTCCTTTTTTCTCTCTCTGGGTGGTCTCAGTGTGGGTGTGATCTGCTAGTTGTGTGTACGTTGTGAGATGGAGAATTTTGCTTCACCAAGGGAAATTTCTTCGGGTTCTCACAAGAGACCAAGGAAATGCTGCCCTGGAGCGAGTGGGTTTCCTTGTTCAAGATTTTTAACATCGGTATCTACAGATCCACATCCAACGTTTAGTATGTGCAAAGAAAACTTATATACTATTACAGGTAGTGTTCGAGTTACGATAATTAGTCTTACGATAATCCGATGTTACGATGGAGTTAGCAATTAACCCTTTACTGCCGACTGGACGTATTTTACATCTACATTTTTGTCTCTCGTGTGCCGACTGGACGTATTTTACGTCGACTTACAAAAGTTTTTTTTAAAATTCGCGGAAAAATACTTATAGGCCTACCAGCCTAAAACTTTTGAATCACGCGCCTTGGGGGATGCTGGGAGTTCACGGAACAAGGTGTTGTTTTGTTTACGATCGTTACGCAGGCGCGCAAGCGCGAATTTCTTTCTTGCTGCACTAAAAAGTATCTGTGACACATCTCGGAAATTATTTTGTCACTTTGACATAATTTTTGTACCATTGTAAATTAGCCGTTACATGAAGTATTATATATGAAAATGTGCGCATTTTTATGTAGAATACAACAATAAAATACTCATGATTGTAGCTTTTATCAGTTTTGAGATATTTTCATATAAATAACGATAATTGCCAAAATTTCAACCTACGGTCAATTTTGACTCTACTGAAATGGTCGAAAAACGCAATTGTAAGCTAAAACTCTTATATTTTAGTAACATTCAATCATTTACCTTAATTTTGCAACTAATTGGAAGTCTCTAGCACAATATTTCGATTTATGGTGAATTTATGAAAAACTTTTTCCTTACGTCCGCGTGGTAACTCTTCCGAAAAAAATCATACATGCGATTGTGGTAATGTTTGCACCATTTTAAAATTAGCCGTTATATAAAGTTTTATATATGGAAATGTGCACAATTTCATGCACAATACAACTAAAAACAACCCATGGTTGTAGCTTTTATCAGTTTTGAGATATTTTCATATAAACGATAATTGCCAAAATTTCAACCTTCGGTCAACTTTGACTCTACCGAAATGGTTGAAAAACGCTTATATTCTAGTAATATTCAAGCATTTACCTTCATTTTGCAACAAATTGGAAGTCTCTAGCACAATATTTCGATTTATGGTGAATTTATGAAAAAAATAACATTTTCTTTACGTCCGCTCGGTAACTCTTCCGAAAAAACCATACATGCGATTGTGGTAATGTTTGCACCATTTTAAATTAACCGTTACAAAAAGTTTTATATATGAAAATGTGCGCAATTTCATGTAGAATACAACAAAAAATAATTGAAGGTTGTAGCTTTTCTCATTTTTGAAATATTTGCATATAAATCACGATGAATAGAAAAAAAAACCAGTTCGGTCAACTTTGGACTCTACCGAAATGGTCGAAAAACGCAATTGTAAGCTAAAACTCTTACAGTCTAGTAATATTCAGTCATTTATCTTCACCTTGAAACAAATTCGAAGTCTCTAGCAAAGTATTTAGATTTATAGTGAATTTAAAAAAAAATCTTTCCTTCCCTCCGCACGCGGATTCTCCGCCACAAATCTCCGAAATTCGTACGTCCCATTCTCGGAATATTTGCTCCGTTTCATATTAGGCATTTCATAGTTTTATATATGAAAATGTGCACAATTTCATGTAGAATAAAACTAAAAATATTTGAAGTTGTAGCTTTTCTTATTTCCGAAATAATTGCATATAAAAAATGTATATATAAAAAAATTCGACATTCGGTCAACTTTAACTCTTCAGATATGGTCAAAAACTGCAATTATAAGCTAATACTCTTACAGTATAGTAATATTTAATCATTTGTCTTCATTTTGAAAGAAATTGGAAGTCTCTAGGACAATATTTAGATTTATGGTGAATTTTTGAAAAAAATATTTTTTTACGTCCGCACGTTACGAATTCATGCATTATTTTGTGATAATATTTTCTGTGTTGCTTTTATCATTTTACAATGTGTTATATAGTGTACATTACAACGAAAAAAAAGTAACTTGTTACCTTTAACCGTTTTGCGCACAGCGCAATTTGAATACAATTATATATGAAATTTCGTTTTTGCGCTATCATATATCGCATTATTTATATATGATAATGATAATTTTTTTCATTTCTGATGGTTGCATACTAAACTTCAGGCAATGGCAAAAAAAGGAGCCAAAAATGAACTCTTATTCTTGAAAACTAAGCGCGCTGTGATTTTTTGAAAAAAATATTTTTTCCGCTTCCGCGCTCACTCTGAAACACCTCCGGCGCACGGGAGACAATTTTTTTTTTACCGCTTTGGCGTTTAAGGGTTAATACCAAAAAGAAAAAAAAAGTTGTAAATACGTACTTTTAAATTTCTCGCACAACGAGCGCAGGCAGCAGCATACTACTCTGTACGATATGTTGGCCCGAGAGCGAGCGGCTGGCGTAGGTACGGCGGCAGCCAACGACATGAGTCCGACCTCACTTGCTCTCGCTCTGAACTAAGTAAGATTAGGTCAGTGTTCGTTTGTGCTTTTTGTGGGTTTTTTAAGTAAACTAAAACAAAAAACTATGTCTGCTAAACAACCAAATAGGTCTCCTGCTGGTAGTGCAATCCATCACTTTGGAGCAGAAATAGAAGATAATCAACCAGCTAGAAGGTTGAAAGGAATTCATGGTTATCGCAATTGACGAACGTTTATCGCAATCAACGGTATCCACTATCCTAAAGGACAAGAAACTTGTAATGGATGCTGTAAAGGCATCTGGTTCTGTTCATTCAACGGTTATATCAAAGAAGAGGATAGGGCCTTTGGAAGAAATGGAGCAGTTACTGGTCACATGGATGGAGGACCAAATACAAAACCGTATGCCACTTACCCTCTTGACCATTCAGACAAAGGCATGCATGCTTTTTGAAGCGCTGAAGAAGTATGATGATAACCACAACAAAAGTTTTGCAGCAAGTGCTGGATGGTTTCAAGAACTGCCATAATTTTCAGTGTGAAAATTAGCGGTGAAGCAGCAAGCGCTGATGCCGACGGAGCAGCTAAATTTAAGGATGCTTTACACGAGATTGTCGTTAATGAAGTGTATTTGCCAGAGCAAATCTTTAATGTTGACGAAACCAGGCCTTATTGGAATTGTATGCCACAATGGTCCTACATCCACAAAGAAGCAACAGCGATGCCCGGGTTTTAGGCATACAAGGATCAATTGACTCTTCTGCATGGGGGAAATGTGGCTGGGAATAAACTTAAGCCCTTTATGATTTATCACTCAGAAAATCCGAGGGCATTAACAAACAAACAAACACTTCCTGTGCATTATCGTCATAATAAAAAAGCGTTGATGACTGCAATGCTGTTCGAAGACTGGTTCGTTCATTGCTTCATTCCGGAAGTGAAAGATATTGTAGGAAAATTAACATCCCCTTCAAAATTCTTCTGATTCTCAACAATGCTCTTGGCCACCCTCAGCACATCGGAGATATTAACGAGAATGTAAAAGTTGTGTTTCTGCCACCAAACACAACTTCTCTCATGGATCAGGGTGCTGTGGCTACGTTCAAGGCGTATTATCTTCGGAACATGTTTGCGCAGGCTGTTCAGGCTACGGATGACGAGGAGAAAGATCTCGGAACTTTCTGGAAAGAATTTAGTGTTCTTAACCCCATTATGAACATTGGAAGGACATGGAAGGAGGTAAAGAAAGAGTGTATGAATGGGGTCTGGAAAAAAGTGCTAAAAGTGTATGTGAACTCTTTTAAAGGTTTCGATCAGACTGAAGAAGTGGAAATCAATAAAAAGATCTTTATACTTGGGAAAAGTTTAGAAATTGATGAGGAAGATATCCAAGAACTTATAGATGTGCAAGATGTAGAGCTAACGGCAGAGGATTTAATTGCACTTGCAGAAGAGAAAATAAAGCAGAAGAGGAAGAAGAAATAAGAGCCAGAGCGAACGTTTACGACTAAAAATCTGGCAGTGGCATTTATTTGCTTTATTTGATCAAGGACTGAAACTTTTAAGTGAAATGGATGGGGACGAGGAAAGGTTTGCCAAAGTTCAGAGGGCTCATGAAGAGAGAAAAAAACGCTCTGCAACCTACAATGGATTATTTTTTCTAGAGAACGACTCCAGTGCCTTCAGCTTCCCCCTGCCCTGCCCCCTCACTTGACTCGTTCCAGTATGTCTCGGAACAGTTGTTTTCTCGAAAAGCCTGAACTAACAGAAGAAATTCTATCTGAAGAGGAGCGAATTGATGATCTCTTCCGATCTTTAGTTATACGTAGCCATGATCAGCCTGACACCGATCACTTATGCCGACAATGGACCGAATCTTGGAGAGTACCCTTTACACTAATTTGATTGTTGTTCTTATTAAATTTCTTTTTATACTTATCATGTCAATCTGCATTGAACCACCCAAATTAGCTGATATTAATAATTACTAGACCGTATATGTATAGGTATACTGTTTAGTGTAGGCTAATCTTCCATATATAAATATAGCCTATATGGTGCTGATTAATTTAGTGTAGGCTAGGCTATATTCAAGATAAGATTTTCTCAACTTACGATGGGTTTTTCGGAACCTAACCCCATCGTAAGTAGGAGAATACCTGTACTGATCCTTGTTCAGTTTGTCGTGTTTGGTCGGTGGAACAATGGATGAAGTTTTATGGGAAGGGCCAGTACAAAAGAAAGGAGACGACGCCATCTTTGGATGACTCGGCGTCATCGGCTTTTTTTCTTCTAGTGATTAGTTATTGGAAACTCCAGTAGTGGTTTTGGGAGCATCGCCATCTTTGTCCCAGGTTTCAGCCCCTGATGTGCAGAGAATGGAAGGGGCGTGGTCAGCGTTAGGCCTACCAGGTGTACCAACCTTGGAGGGTTGCTTCCTCACTATATGGCATCAAGTTTCCACCCGGGTTGACAACGATGAATGTTCCTCATCCCCCTGGCGTGCAATTTATGAGAGCAAATGCTACGGCAACAACAACATCGATTTTTCCGGCGATGCAGAACATTGGAAACCGTTTTGCAGGATACGCAGGGATTCCAGGAGCAGCCGCTCAATCTCTCCTTACAAGCGTGGTGATGTCACACACGGGCATGGCTGACACGATGATGTCACAGCCTACTGCTTCTCTCACTACTTTGTTGCGTCTGGAGACTAATACGCTTTCTGACTCTTTGGTACACACAGTCATGAAGAAATTAAAAAGCTCTAGAGGAAAAAATAGATAAGACAAAAAGAAAATCATAGTTTTCTCAGTCGTCTTCCTCTAGTTCGGCGTCATCGCAAAATTCAATGACGTGTCTGCGTATATACCAGTCAAGCGTTGGAGGATACGGGACTTCGGGACTGATCCTTGGGCCAAGAGAAGAAGAGTAAATTCTTCATCTTCGAGCCAGAACTGTCACATCCCTGTCCGCAACAAAGAGAAGAAGACAGTAGCTGGTAAACTTAACGCTAACGGACGAAATCATTTACAGGCTTCCGAACGGGCGAAAGCATAGACGGTCGCTGGAATGGCGGCCGCTGCAGAGATGCCAGCGGTAAGGACAAAGCTTTTAGCAGAGACTCCACTGCTGTTGGTGAAATCAATGGTGAGTGGGCAGCATTCAATGAAGAACGGAGAACGTATACCAGTTTCTCCTGTAAGACCTTTTAAAATTAGAAGAAAGGATGAGAAAGCTCCCATTAAAAGGTCAAATAATAAAGAATTGTTAACGTCTGCTGATACTCTGATGGAACGCGTAGTTTGCCTCTGCGAGAGATAAAGGTCAATTTCCCCGACAGGGGTTGGAGGTGATAGTCAAATGACCTTGAATGATATTAATAGAGATAGAGAGGAAGTTATCTCGGTTTCGGGGAACCTTCATCTTGGAGTTATAGACTGAGTTCTCGCTCATCTGCGAGTAGAGAAGAAGTTAGACGGTCACTTTCTCCTACTGATTATTCGAGATAGAGCAGACATCGGCCATCAGAGATCAAAGATGCTGCGGTCGTAGGGTCGGATGGCCATGACACACCCAAACGTATGTCAGAGGATAGAAGTGAACTAGCTTCTCCTGCGGCCGAACGCAATACAGGCGGTCCCCGGGTTACGACAGGTCCGGCTTACGACGTTCCGAGGTTACGACACTTTTTCTTAAATATTCATTCAAAAATCCGCCCTGGGTTACAACGCTTGTTCCGAGGTTACGACGCTGACGCTTCCGACGCTCCAAGTTAACGACGCTTTTAAAAAACGCATACTATGATAAGAATCCTTTATAGTTTAGCACAGTATATTAATAAAAATAAGTTTTTGGTTAGATTACAACAAAAATTTTGAGGTTATGATGATTTTCGACACTTTTTTTTATGCCGTATTTTTAAAATTTTTTTAGTGACGCCTCATATGTGGAACTAGTTTCCGAGCGAATGAATACACTAGCTTGGGATTCGCAGTTTATAACAGTCCAAAAGCGCAAATAATGAAAAAATCATTGCTTGTTTCCAGTATACATAATTAACAAAACTAAGTTTCTGGTTAGATTACAACGCAAATTCCAAGGTTACGATGGTTTTTTATGCCTTTTAACGATACCTCATACACAGAACTAGTTTCTGAGTGGAGGGCGCATAAATTAATTTACGCTATTAAACTGTATGGTAACCATAGTCAAGGATAAGGAATGCATTCTCAAACAGTATACATATCCTTTAATACAAAACAGCAAAATATCATTGAAACATTATTTCACTTAAAGAATCCATTTATACTCTACTTAGACTTGGATATAAAAACCATAGTTTCTCTCTCTCTCTCTCTCTCTCTCTCTCTCTCTCTCTTTGTATTTTCCGGCGAAAATAATCACTAATTAGTGTATTTTGATGTTTATTTTCATGACTAAATACATTTTTATAATACAAAAATGATTTACTAATTTTCAAATATTAATTTTGATTAATACTGTATTAGTAAGTTTAAGTTGAAATTATATCACAATAAAAATAATAATTCTCTCTCTCTCTCTCTCTCTCTCTCTCTCTCTCTCTCTCTCTCTCTCTCTCTCTCTCTACTCTCTCTCTCTCTCTCCTCTCCTACAAGATGTATGGTTTTTTTTGTATTGATAAAATAAATGAGTACTATTTTCAAATATTAATATTTAATTTATTTACAGCAATAATATCAATTCATTAAAGAAAATACCATTGTGAATTAGTAAAATTTTAGCTTATATTTAAAAAATTATGGAAGAATGAAGGAAATCCCAGTCTTCTTCAAGTAACTTCCAGTAACCTTTTCTCGAGATCCAGGTACTAAAACTGTCAGATATATCAAGTTCTGTGACAGCCATGGGGGAAGAGATGCAGTGTTGCAATCACGTGTTCATGAGATTTTCCCCCCCCCCTCTCTCTCTCTCTCTCTCTCTCTCTCTCTCTCTCTCTCTCTCTCTCTCTCTCTGCTCTCGCTCTCTCTCTCTCTCTCTCTCTCTCTCATTTACTGAGACTCGAGATTTTTTATGTACTTGTACTATTTGTTTTTAATACTTTCAAATAATAATAATAATAATATAATAAATAATAATAATAATAATAATAACTGTATAATTACAAAATTCATATGTGATAGTATTTTAAAGAAATACAATACGTACTAATCTATCCATGTCACTTTTAAATTAAGTTAACTCTCTCTCTCGGTCTCTCCTCTCTCTCTCTCTCTCTCTCTCTCTCTCTCTCTCTCAATCTCTCTCTGTCTTTTGCCACACAAAATAATAATGTGTCATAGTGGTAACTCCCTCCCTCTCTTTCGCTGGAAGCGTTATAAGTATTTTTTGAGAGAACAGAGAGAGATAAACACTCTCTCTCTCTCTCTCTTTTACCGAGATGAAAGAATTTTTATGGTACTAGTATGTAAAATGTTTATTGATAATTTCAGTTATTTAATAATAATAATAATAATAAAACTTTAATTACAAAATTCATAATGGTCGTATTTTAAAGAGATGAAAATGACCTTTCCGTTTCACTTGTAAGGATAATTCCTCTTTCTTACTGAGAAGAGAGAATTTTTATGGTAGATGCACGTGTTTATTATATTTTCAAATAATAATAATAATAATAATAATAATAATAAGTAGTAGTAATAATACAATAACTAATTTCAAAAGAAAATTCTTCCCTTCTCTTTTTCTGTATCAATTTCCCCACCTCATAACTCCAGTGACACTCGAGCTTAACAATGCCATACGATGGTCAACGAATTTAATGGTTTTATGTAACTTCTCTCTCTCTCTCTCTTGTATTTTAATGAAAATATACAGTAATTAGTGGATACACAGTGTTGCACATGAAAAAAGTAATTTTATACATTCACTTCCCTGCCAGATATATACTTAGCTATAGACTCCGTCGTCTCCAACAGAATTTCAAATTTCGCGGCACACGCTACAGGTAGGTCAGGTGATCTACCGCCCTGCCCTCCCTGGTGGCAGGACTAGGAAACCATCCCCGTTTTCTAATCAGAATTCTTCTGTCGCCGGACCATCAACATTGTTTGTTGGTTCCTCTCGATTGGTTTTTTCTTTTTTCAACCGGCAATTGATCTTGGGTCTTGACTGACTTTTGGTGACGTATCTGATTGTTGGATTGGCATACGCTTTTGTGGACTGTTTTGTGGACTTGATTTTGGATTTTTTCTTTAAATATGTCTGACTCTGGTATGGTTGTGAGACGTTGTGTGAATGTAGGCTGTAAGGTGAGGTTGCCGAAAGCTTCGGTAGACCCTCACACGGTATGCAAGAGGTGCAGGGAGTATGAATGTTCTTTACTAATACTTGTTAAAGAATGTGAGAACTTGAGTGAGAACGAATGGAAGAATCTAACTAATTATTTAAAAAAGTTAGAAAGAGAAAGAGCGAGGAAGGCTTCTCATAGAAGTTTAAGTAGTTCTAGATCTGAACTAATTCCAAGCTTGGGATCTTCCCCAAGGGTAAGTATTGCTACTTTCTCCTTCCATTGCAGCCCCTTCTTCCTATTGCAGAACCTGTAGATCCAGCGAAAGAAAGTTGCAGATCTAAAAGCAGCCTTCAAAATAATGGAAAACAAAATGGCTGCCATACAAGGTAAGGCTAGTGATGTGTCATTAGACAGTGATATAAGTGTCCCCAGTGTAGTGGAGGGGGCATCTGGTCGGCTCAGCAACGCTCCATAGGTCTAGACCTCTTCCAAGCTCACATGCCCAGAGGAGAAGGAAGTGTCGAAAGCCGAAGGAGGTTGTGGAGAATCCCCACCGATCAGGTGTCCCTTCGGCGGTTTCTGTGACACCCCAGACTGCCAAGGACCGCTATTGTAAAAGCGTCCTACGTGAGTGTTTCTCGTCGTCGGGATCTTCATCACCGAGACGTGATTGGAGAGATTCAGATCGATCTCGGCCTCTCAAGAGGAGTTGGAGGGCGCCGACTATTGACTCGAGCCCTGAAAACTTCCCTGAGGAGTCTCCATCGGGAGTTAAGAAGGCGAGAAGAGCCATTCTTCCAACCAGAGTGAGAAGGAGGCAGGAAGTGGAGGGCGGCTATGGAATTCCTCCCTCCCTCCTCCTCCCCTCCCCCCCCCCCTTCCCCCCGAAGAGGATAAAGAGGAGGCTACAAAGAGGTTCATGATGGCGATGCAGGAACAGATTTCGTCATTTGTAGGAGTCCTGTCAAAGGAGCCTCCTAGAAGGAAAGACACTTCCTTCCTATTAAAAGATCCTCCAGACGTATGGAGGTATCTACCTCCAGGATCGATACTCCTACCCGAGGTGAGGTCCCTGTACGACCTATGGATGAAACAATCAGACGTTCTGGCACCGGCCAGGAGTGAGGAGTCACCCAGGAGGCAGGAGCCAAGACCAGGAGTGAGGAGTCAACCAGGAGGCAGGAGCCAAGAGCCAAGAGTGTGGAGGCATCCAGGCAAGAGGCTAGAGCCAGGTAGAGCCAGGAGGCTAGAGCCAGGAGGCAAGAGCCTCAGAGCCAGGAGGCAAGAGCCAGGAGCAAGAGACAGGAGCAAGAGCCAGGAAGGCCAAGAGGCCAAGGAGGCCAAGGGAAGCCAGGAGCAAGGAGCCATGGAGTCAAGAGCCAGGAGTCAAAGAGCCAGGAGGTCAAGAGCCAGGAGTCAAGAGCAGGAGGCAAAGAGGCAGGAGGCAAGGCCAGGAGGCAAGAGGCCAGGAGGCAAGACGGCAGGAGCCAGGAGCCAGGAGGCAGGAGAAGGATGTACGGAGTCCGGAGTCGGGAGCCAGAGCCAGGAGGAGGAGGTAGGAGGTCCGGAGCCGGCCGGTCCGGAGTCCGGAGTCCGGAGGGTCCGGTGAGTCGGGAGTCCGGGATGGTCCAGGAGTCCGGAGTCCGGAGTCAGAGCTACGGATTCCGGAGGTCCGGAGTCCGGAGTCGGAGTCGGAGTCGGAGTCGGAGTCCGGAGTCAGGAGTCCGGAGTCAGGTAGTCCGGAGTCAGGATTCAGGAGTCAGGAAGGGGGGGTCGGAGTCAGGAGGCAGGAGGTCGGAGTCCGGATAGTCAGGAGTCCGGGAATGGTCATGGAGTCCGGAGTCGGAGTCAGGAGTCCGGATCAGGAGTCCAGGAGTCCCGGGAGTCAGGCAGGCAGGAGTCTCCGGAGTCAGGGGCAGGAGTCCGGAGGAAGAGTCAGAGTCAGGAGGTCAGGAGTCAAGGACTCGTTTCCGGAGTCCGGAGTTCCGGAAGTCCGGAGTCCGGAGGGTCCGGAGCCGGAGTCCGGAGTCAGGAAGTCCGGAGTCCGGAGTTCCGGAAGTCCGGAGTCAGGAGGTCGGAGTCCGGAGTTCCCGGAGTCCAAGGAAGGGCAGGAGTCCGGAGGCAAGGAGGTCCCGGAGTCAGGAGTCAGGAGTCCGGAGTCAGGTGGCAGGAGGTCCGGAGTCAGGAGGCAGGAGTCGGAGTCAGGAGGCAGGAGTCCGGAGTCAAGGAGGAAGGGAATCCGGAAGCAAGAGTCAAGAGCCAGGAGTCAAGAGCGGGGCTCGTTTCCTGGAGGTTATGACTCTTCGCCAAATGGGAGCTCCTCTCCTTCAGAACATAGGAGGTCTTGGAAAGACTCTTCCTCAAAACGGGAACACGTTCTCCTTCGTCGGATCGAGGGTTAGACGAGTTGTCTGACGACGATCCTCCTGCTAATGAGGGACTTTCTAGTTACAAAGTCTTGGCCTCTTTACTACTACAAGAGTTTGGAGATTCTCTTAGTCCTGCAGCTCCTCCTTCTCCTCGTTCGCTCTTTTCGAGCTCGGCTACGGCTAAATCGTCGGCCTTCTTGAAAATGAAGCCTGCGATATCAATGAAGAAGGCACTCCATTCTTTAGATTCTTGGATGGACAAGAAGAAGGAGTTAGGAAAGACGGTATTCTGCATGCCTCCTTCCAGATTGCACGGGAAGAGAGGTATTGGTATGGGACAGGAGAGACTAGGGTCTTTCTTTACCCGCCTCTGCAGATGCCGACTTTTCCAGTTTAGTGGAGGCCTCTAGACGTCACTCCTTAGGATCGGTCAGAGCGACGTGGAGCACTTCAGAGTTGAACCACTTCTTAAAGGGACTTTTTGTCACTTTAGAGAGGTGTTTCAATTTTCTGGATTGGTCGCTCAGAGTTCTGGCCAACAAATCCAAGGATCCGGAGGTTTCTGAAGAACCCAGAAATTTCTCCATAGCGTACTGTCCTGCATGGACAAGGCAGTACAGGACGGTTCAGGTGAAGTGGCTTCACTTTTCGGTGCTGGTCTCCTGAAAAAGAGATCAGTGTATGGTTCCCTTTTATCGAAAGGGGTTTCTCCGAGCCAGAGGACTGCCTTACTGTTCGCCCCGCTATCAGATCATCTGTTTCCTTCTCAGTTAGTCAAGGATATATCTCGCTCACTAACTGAGAAGGCGACACAAGACCTACTTACTCAAACGTCCAAGAAAGGACGGACCGGTAGTGGCGACGGTTAGAAGGAACCTCGTCCTACTCAGCAGCCCTTTCGTGGAGGTGCAACGGCTCGTCCCCTGCCAGAAAGAAGAGCTCTGAAAGAGAGGAAGGTCTTCATTAGACCATTCAAGAAATCTAAAGTGACTTGTTGCTCCTCCAAGCACCAGTGGGCGCCAGACTCCTGAACTTTGCAGGAGTATGGGAACAAAGGGGAGCCGACCCTTGGTCAGTGTCGGTCCTGAAGAAAGGATATGTAATCCCCTTCGACGACAAACCGCCCCTAACATCTACGCCTCGGGAACTGTCAGCGAGGTACAGAGACCCGTTAATGCGAAAGACTCTCCCTTCAGATGGTGGAGCAAATGTGGGAAAAAGAGGCCATCGAACTGGTACAAGAATCCACACTCCCCGGTTATTTTACAATCGCCTTTTTTCTAGTACCAAAGCATCGGGGGGTGGAGGCCAGTTCTGGACGTAAGCGCTCTGAATCGCTTCGTACAGAAAAAGAAGTTTCGTATGGAAACGTCCGCCTCTGTCAATGTCTGGCGCTTCGCCCAGGAGATTGGATGGTCTCTCTGGACCTGCAAGAGACCTATTTCCACGTTCCCATTCACCATCGGTCCAAAGAAATATCTTCGCTTTGTGATAGGAGACAAGATCTTTCAATTCAGGGCTCTGTGCTTCGGTCTGTCTACAGCCCCACAAGTATTCACCAACCTGATGGCGAATGTAGCAAGATGGGTTCACCATAGAGGGGATAAACATCGCCCCTCTACTTGGATGACTGGCTGATCAGGGCCAAGTCGAAGAGTCAGTGCTTGGAGGACTTGGAAGTAACAAGGAACATGATAGATTCGCTAGGGTTGCTCGTCAACCTCGAGAAGTCACAACTGATCCCCAGCCAGAACTTGGTATCTGGGGATTCAGATGATTCTCGGGGGTTTTAGGGTATATCCTTCGCGAAGAGAAATAATCGCTCGAGGTTTGTCGAGAATCTCGAGCTTCTTAGAGAGAAAGGACAGCTCAGCGAGGGATTACCTGAGCCTTTTAGGGACCCTGTCCTCATTGGAAAAGTTCTTCTCGCTAGGGAGACTTCACCTTCGCCCTCTTCAGTTTTCCTCAAAGAGGTGTGGAGCTGGAAGACGGGTCAACTCTCGGACATCTTCCAACTTCCACAAGAAGTAAAAGATCATCTGAGGTGGTGGATCCCTCAGCTTCAAAAGAACGAAGGCTTATCGCTTGCTCTGCAGAACCCAGACCAAGTGTTTGTTTACCGACGCTTCGGAGTCGGGATGGGGAGCGACGCTGGGAGCAAGGGAGGTGTCAGGCACCTGGACAAAGGAACAGGTGTCTGGCACATCAATTGCAAGGGAACTTGTGGCCATACACCTAGCCTTAAAGTCCTTCGAAAAGATAGTCAGAGGACGGGGTAATACAGATCAACTCAGACAACACCACGGCTCTGGCTTACATAAGAAAGCAAGGAGGCACGCACTCGTTCTCCCTCTATCAGTTGACAAAACACTGTTAACCTGGACGGAAGAAAGAGGCATAACTCTCCTCACAAGGTTTGTTCAAGGGATCAAAAATGTCGAGAGCGGACAGACTGAGCAGGAGAAACCAGGTCCTTCCCACAGAATGGACTCTGCACGAAGAAGTGTGTCGAAGTCTTTGGTCACTGTGGGGGAGGACCTCACATAGACCTGTTTGCGACGTTCCTCTCCAAAAGAATAGAGACCTTTTGCTCTCTAGTAGAGGATCCGAGAGCCTTCGCAATAGACGCGTTTCTCATGGATTGGTCGGGTGGTAGGACGCTTACGCCTTCCCCCGTTCAAAAAGGGGCTGGGGGAAGTGCTCAGGAAGTTTGTAGCTTCGAAGAGCCGAAGTTGATACTCATAGCCCCATTTTGGCCAGCCCAGGAATGGTTCACGGAGGTACTGGAGTGGATAGTGGACTTCCCAGATCGCTCCAAACAGACACGATCTACTCAGACAACCCCACTTCGAGAGGTTTCATCACAACCTCCCAGGTCTCGCTCTGACTGCCTTTCGACTATCGAAAGACTTGTCAGAGAGAGGCTTTTTCTTGCGAGGCTGCGGGCTCTATCGATAGAGCCCGCAGAGCTTCGACGAGAAGAGTATACCAGTCGAAGTGGGAAGTCTTTAGGAGGTGGTGTAAGGTTCAGAAGCTGTCCTCTACCTCCAGTACCTCTATAGTGAATATTGCCGATTTCCTCCTCTTTCTGAGAGAGGAGTCACACCTATCTGTCTCGACAATAAAAGGATACCGAAGCATGCTGTCTTCGGTTTTCAGAAATCGAGGCCTAGACATTGCTAACGACAAAGATCTACACGATCTAATTAGATCTTTTGAGACGTCGAAAGCAGCTACTCTAGAACACCTAGTTGGAATCTAGACGTGGTCCTGAAATTCCTTTCATCGGACAAATTCGAACCTTTACATCTGGCGTCCTTCCGCGACGTCACTAGGAAATGCTTGTTCCTGGTGGCTCTCGCTACAGCCAAGAGGACGAGCGAATTACACGCTCTGGATTCTACGGTGGGGTTCAAAGGAGATGCTGCCATCTGTTCTTTCCAGACAATGTTTCTGGCAAAGAACGAAAACCCATCAAAACCTTGGCCCAGAAGCTTTGAGGTAAAAGGCCTATCTAACCTGGTAGGCAGAGAGATAGAGAGATCTCTCGTCCAGCGAGAGCTCTTAAATTCTATTTAGAGAGGAAGAGACAGATGGGAGCTTGTCAACAAGGTCTTTGGTGTGCAGTGAAGAAACCCCAAACGACTCATGTCCAAGAAACGCTTGGCTTTCTTTGTGAGAAGCGTTATTACGGACGCTCACAAGAACTGCTCTGAGGCATCCTTCGGTCTTCTAAAGGTCAAGACGCATGAAGTAAGAGCAGTAGCAACGTCCTTGGCGTTCCAAAAGAATATGTCTGAAGAATATCATCGAGACTACATATTGGAGGTGCAATTCAGTGTTTGCATCTCATTATCTGAAGGACGTGAGAGTGGACCTATGAGAAGTGCTTCTCGCTAGGTCTTTTGTATCAGCAGATACAGTACTGGGTCTTGGAGCAAAGACTGATCCTAATTTTGTGTTTTTAGCGTACATAAACCCTCTTGTCAGAATGTGCTTGGTTTTCTAGTAGCAAGCTCACTACTGTCGCACGGGAGCAGAGTGTCATTGCTGGTAGGCGATCAGGGTATGTATGACTAGTAGGGGAGTACAAAATTTTTTTTTGTATATTTGTAATGAAAGTGTAATTATGTTTCGAGTTTTTTTGGTTGTTTGTGAGGAGTTAGGGGATGACTCCTTACAATCTTAGAACTAACATGGATGTTAGGATCAGGCGTGATCGGGATCGGTTTTGTGCTCCTTGAACAAGGTGTATTGTCATGTAAGTGGAATAGCACCCAATGACAAAGGCCTTTAGGCTCTGCCGAGTAAGTGGATAAGACCCCATTGGCAGACCCACAAGAACTCTTAGCCATAGATCATTATCTCGCTGAGGCTCTTGAGGCTAAGCAGACTACAAGGCAGTAGCCGCGAAGTCTTCAGCCTAATAAGGTAGGAACCAAGGTTTATAAATACCTAAAACAATATGTTGTTACCTGTCTATTTCAGTAGTTAGCTGTCTCTTACCCACACCAATGGGTGCTAATCAGCTAAGTATATATCTGGCAGGGAAGTTGAATGTATAAAAATGATATTGTCATGTTACAATAAAGTTTTATACATACTTACCTGACAGATATATACGATTAATAGCCCACCCAGCCTCCCCGCAGGAGACAGGTGGAAGAGAAGAATTCTGATTAGAAAACGGGGATGGTTTCCTAGTCCTGCCACCCAGGGCAGGGCGGTAGATCACCTGACCTACCTGTAGCGTGTGCCCTGCGAAATTTGAAAATTCTGTCGGAGACGACGGAGTCTATAGCTAAGTATATATCTGTCAGGTAAGTATGTATAAAACTTTATTGTAACATGACAATATCATATTAGTGATAATTTTAGAGATACAGCCCTAAGAAAAATTGCAAATTAGTGAAATTTTCCCTGTGGACATGTTTTCAAGAACGTCGTTCCAGCTTATGACGATTTTCGGGTTACGACGCGTCTTAAGAACGGAACCCCATCGTAACCTGGGGACTGCCTGTACGTTGGAACTGGAGGAAGGGGAAAACCAGGAGTTTCTGGCTTCATATGCGGAGATGGTTGATTTGATTCGTCAGTTCAATAACCTTTTGAGGAGCCCGGAGGCACCTGCCAGTAAACTTCCTCCGGGAATCGATATGGCATTTTGACTGAAAAAAGGATACGAAGGTGTCATATGAATTACACTAGAGCCTCGGATCTCGATGCTAATTCGTTCCAAAAGGAGCGTCGAAATTCGATTATTTTGAGATGTGAATCATGTTTTCCTATAAGAAATAACTGAAAATGGATTAATCCATTCTTGACCACCAGTTATTACCCTACCCTTGCCTTATTATATAGTACATTACTTGTAAAATACAGCTAACTAAGTTCAGTGTTAAATAAATATCATATTAAACTTATATGTATAGTTTTAAATGTATAATATACTGTATAAAAGAAAACTGGTCTACGTCCATCTGATTGTTGGCCGAGAGCGCCATAGGCTATGCAAGTAGACTGTAGTGTAGTGGGTAAGCACAAAACGTGTTGCTAACATAATAAAAACATTGAAAAGCATGTCTGATTATTACAGTGAATTAATAAACTATTAAAATTAAACCCAATTTATATTTGTTATCAAGAATTTATGAAAAGTTGGCTACATTAAGTCGGCAGGATGTGGCATGAAAGGATGTACCATAGCACAGCCCTGGTGGCTTATAGCGGGACCTTGGTAGTAAACAAACCATATCGTCGATATAAACCTATAAATGTTTAAGTTCAGTATTACATTTGACTGTAATACTGTATACAAAATCACTTTAAAACTATCTTTTAGTTAAATGTTATGATATAACGGTTTTACTAACACTTTTGTTTCCATAAAATATCCTTATAAAACAGGACAGTCTTCTACGACGGCAAATTTTTGTCTAATATCAGGGCTGGTTTCAAGGTTATTGGACTAAGAAAAATAATTATGGTACATGGTAAATATATACACGTATAAGTAAAAGAATCTTCTTAATTTCTATAATTACTATACCATTACGTTATGTACCAGCATCTCTTTGAGTTTAATATCAGGCTAACATCTTTACAAGGACGCTTACAAACCAAGTATACAGATTGCGTTCATTACCGCGCGCACGTTACATATGTAAACTGGTGTCATTACCAAATCTCGTACGTAAACATTGGCGTATTTTTATAGTAAACACAAAAGAATAATCATAATTTCTGTAATTACTGTGTATACCACAGCGGCTTCTCTGATTTAAACTAAGGCTAACCTCTTCTTCACCAGCAAGCTTAAAGCTTAAAGATTGCGTTCGCTACCGAACCACACACACGTTACCTGGTTTCACTACCAAATCTCACGTAAACATTGACGTATTTTTACAGTAGACATAAAAGAAGTCATAATTTCTGAAACTACTATGTATACCATAGCGGTTACTCTGAATTTTAAACTAAGGCTAACCTCTTCTTTACCAGTAAGCTTAATAAAGCTTAAAGATTGCGTTGCTACCGAACCGCACGTGTTACGTATGTAACAGTAGTTTCACTACCAAATCTCTCACGTAAACATTGACATAAAATTTTACAGTAGACATAAAAGAATCTCTTAATTTCTATAACTATGTACTATGTATACCATAGCGGCTTCTCTGATTTCAGCTAAGGCTAACCTCTTTACCAGCAAGCTTAATAAAGCTTAAAGATTGCGTTGCTACTGAACCGCACACGTTACCTAGGTAACAGTGGTTTCACTACCAAATCTCACACGTAAACATTGAGTATTTTTACAGTAGACATAAAAGAATAGACTTTATTTCTATAATTTCTCTATACCATAGCGGCTTCTGAGTTAAGCTAAGGCTAACCTCTTCTATACTGGCAAGCTTAAAAAGCTTAGATTGCGTTGCTACCAAACCGCACGTTACGCATGTAACAGTGTTTTCACTACCAATTTCCAAATCTCACACGTAAACATTGACGTATTACAGTAGGCATAAAAGAATATAGTCTTAATTACTACACATATACATATATACTATAGTGGCTTCTCTGATTTACCGGCAAGCTTAACAAATCTCAAAGACTGCATTCGCTACCAAACCGCACATGTAACCTACGTACGTAACATTGCCTTCACTCAAACGTAACACTTAAATACGTATTGCATTTGCTACTGAAATGCACGCCTCATGTGTGAGCATTGTCTTATAGGGGAGAGGATAGACGAAACTTAAGGTTTATTTTGGAGTTGGGAATGGAGGAAACATTTTGATAAAAGGAAAACGTGAGATGCCATGCAAACACTTTTCCTCTTCTCCTTGTGTGAAGTGGCTGTCTTGGAACCCATCATGATGAAAGAGGTAATTGCGTATACAGTAAATACCGCCGAAAAAGCAAACTAAATGTGCACAAGGTGTGCGAGAGACATGTTTGATTGTTTGTTAACAGTAGCTGCAGACTTTAAACTATGCTGAGAGTGGCGTCACCAGTGTTACCAATGAGTTTTGCTAAATTATGCTAGTCGGTCCAAGTCAGATGTACGCTAAATAGCAAGAATATATGCCGAATGTGGTGCAATTTTATGCCAGAATTATGCTGTTAATCTATTATCTCATTTTTCTAATACATTTGAACTAAAACAACGATGTAATGGAAATTAAAAAATTTGTATATTAAGTGAAATGTTACAAATGACGAATTGCAGTAGTATAACTATTTATTTGATGAACTTTACATGTAAGCAAACTCAAAATAAAGCACCATTTTTCTTTAACAGATCACATATGCAATTACTAGTATACAATTTGAAAAAAGTGTGAAGATTACTTCGGAAGTTATTCAACATTTTGATATTTCTACTAATAAATTAAAACTAAAAAAGGAAAACAAATAAGTCTCTACTCATGAAGAAAAACAAATTTTAATTATTACTGCATCATTATCATGCCACTGAGAGACTATTTCCTTTAGCAGAGACACTTATTTCTTTTAACAGGTCACATACACAATTAATAAATACTTGAAAAATTTGTGATAATGACTTCAAATATAAAATTTTGATATCGACTAAAAAATTAAAACTAAAATAGGAAAACAAACAAACCAGTCTATTCAAGAAGAAAAACATACGTGCATATTACTGATCATTATCATGCCACTGAACCACCATTTTTCTTTAAGAGATCACATACACAATTAATAAATACTTGAAAATTCTTTGAAAATCACTTTAGACAATTAAAATTTGATAACTTAAAAAAATAAAACTTAAAAAAGGAAAAAAATCAACTTTATGCATGAAGAAATAACATTATTCACACTTTACTGATCGTTTGTCATACCACTGTGGGTATTTATATTCACAGAATTTAACATTCCTTAGTTGGGTTCAAACTTAGCAATCTACTCATTTGTTAATGCTGCTTTTGAGGCAATTTCACAATTAAGATACATATATTAACTATGGCTTTGTATGAAATTGAGGAATTTTCTGCACTTTATTTAAAACTTTAGTGAAAATACTTTCTAAAATTTTACTGGAACCCTAAGTATGATAGAATTTATGCTAAGCTTCAATTCTTTGGTCAAATTATGGTAAAGAAACATGAAATTATGCTACATTTTAACACTGGATGACGCCAACTAGCGGCGGCTGGCGGAAACAGTTTTGTTTACAAACATCATATGATCTGGAGGTCGGAATCTGGGTTTTTGTATGAACACCGATACAAAGTTTATTGGAAATTTAGTGGCGAAATCCGATTATGTAGAGTTCTAATATGGTCGTGAGCCGGGGCTCTACTATACCTTGCTCAAGTCATGTGGCGTCGGTTTTACAGCACATCAATACACAGATTGCTGGAAGGGATAATTGGTTAAGATCAAATAGATCATTTGAGGACGTGAGAACCAGAAGGTGCTAAGCGCCACCACTGCCAGAACAGTGATTTTCACAGAAAACGGTACATTGTAGGCATACAAATTTTTCTCAATGTGGATATGGTGCTTTCTGGCCCCACAATATGGTAAAAAATGCCATAGAAGTCAATGCTCAGGAATCTCAGAAGGCTCTTATTGTGCAAGAGGGAGTGAAGGTGATGATGGAGAAGGGAGCTGTAGAACAAGTATCATTTCTGTCAAATGGGTTTTACAGCCGTATTTTCCTTGTCACCAAAGCCAACGGAGATTGGAGGACAGTGATAGATCTGTCAACATTGAATCTTTTTATAAGGAAAACCAGATTCAGAATGGAAACCCCAAAGACAGTTCTAGCAGCAGTCAGGGACAAGAACTTGATGCTGACAATAGACTTGAAGGATGCATACTTTCAGATCCCAGTCCATCAGTCTTCCAGGAAATTTCTCTGCTTCAGTCTTGCAGGGAAAGTTTTCCAATTCCGAGTCCTGTACTTCGGATTGACACAGTCTCGTAAAGTTTTTACAGGAATATTCACTCTTGTTGACATGGGCGCATGCTCAGGGGATCAGGCTAATAAGATACCTAGATGACTGGCTGGTGGTAGCAAAGTCCAGAGAAAAATTACTTCGGGACAGGGATACCCTTCTGCAGTTTTGTCACAGCCTAGGCATTGTGATAAATCAGGAGAAAGCAAAGTTGGATCCAAGTCAGCGGCTGGTGTATCTGGGTATGATTATAGACAGTAAAAGCCAAAGTGTTCCCAGCAGACCAGAGGGTAGAGAAATGCAAACTAGTGGTGAATGCCTTTCTGGAAAAGCAAACACAGCCAGCAAAACAATGGCAAGCAGTCCTGGGAATTTTAAGTTCCTTGGAGAAGCTGGTACCACAACGGGAGACTACACCTTCAATCATTGCATTGGAGGATGTAGGAGTTTTGGTCGCCAACGGTAGATTTTGAAAGCTGGTATTTGTCGACGCCAAACAACTTTCACTTCCTTTTATTTAAAAGATGTTGCCCATAGATCCTTGGACACTTTCGTTAGGTCCAGTGGTGGCTGCCCAGCAAGTGGTATAGCTCATTTGGTACCCCTGGCAGTCAGTTTGTGTCTAGTCTAAGATGAAGGTATGAAAGTAGAATGAATGAGATGACTGGTCTTCCTTCTTTACTACTTTTCTAACTACTCATTTACCTACGGGCAGTATGAAGGAGAGTACCATCATGAGCTGGAACGGACTAAATGCAGGTGAGGGGGACAGCCATACTGTAAAGTATAGGATACTTTTCAGTAGCAACACACTCCTCTCAATAATAGGACGAGTGGGGTGATAATAGATCCAGATACAAGGGAAAGGAATGGTTAATGAGAACGGATAGCTCTCCACCTTCCGTAATGCAATAAACCATGGCATTGTATGAAACACCCAGAGAGGGAAACCAATAGATTGTCATATATCTTTGGTTCAAAGGTTAATAGTCCATTGTCTTAGAATACATCTACTATTCAGAAATGGATAAAGTTGGCAAACTCCCGATCGGTTATAGAGACTTACCTCCCACCAATAAGTAAGTCTATCCTAATGTTAAGACCGAAGGTTTGTTTCGTATATGAACAAGTGTCAAATTTTTAACCAATTTGTATTTTTCATAACTAACAAACTTGAGGTCTAAACAGATAAGGCCCACCTCTAGCCACCCCTCTAACAGTCTAAACTAGGTTGGAAGAGTAACTGATAGGTCACAGGATGCCAAGGGCATTCTGGGAACTACAATCCCTCGTGACCTGTTATAGATGCCAATAGTCCCTGGATCTCAAGTTTTTTTTTTATTAATTCTACCGGTTTCTAGCTTGGCGCTAGTATTATCCTAATGTTAAGACCTTAGGTTTGTTAGTTATGAAAAATACAAATTGGTTAAAAATTTGTCATTTTTAATGATAGTCAGATTGCTGTTCAGCTTAAAGTTGCTAACACCAGCTAGGGAGGATTCTTGTTATATTTCCAGTACGTAAATTTTTTTTGGGGGGAAGCCCCTTAAAAAAAAATACCCCCTCAAAACCCTGCAGTAAATTGAATACCTAATGGTACAGAAATTATATCAATTAATTGGTACTTTCAAGTAATACAATGTTTTACAGAAGCTGTCAGTAATTATTACTTTATAGTGGATCATACCCCCCCCCTTTTTTTTTTTTTTTTTTTTTTTTTAAGTATACAGCCAAGCATTTTGCATTGCAGTTTGAATGTGCATCACATGCATACATTGATTTTAGCAGTATGAGTTATACTTCTTTTTTGTTCATTGTATTCAGAATTGTATTTGATTAGGAGTAAATTATATATAAAGGCTGGAAAACTGGTCCATTGCAGCCAAAACATTATATGGTGGCCCAGGAAATTTAAAGTAGGTGGTGGGTCAGTAAAGAAATCTAATAAAAGGCAGATTGATTAGTAGATGTCTACCTTTATTAACCCTTGTCTTTAGAATTTAAGTTAAATTTTCAACTTACTAACTTGAAATTTTTTACTATTTCAGGGTTTTCAGGTGCTAGTTGAACGTGAATGGATAGAATTTGGGCACAAGTTTAGTGACAGATGTGGATGTGGCCGTAGCTGTGAGGACATCAACGAGAGGTGTCCGGTGTTCCTTCAGTGGCTAGACTGTGTACACCATCTCCTCACTATGTTTCCTACTGCCTTCGAATTTAACCAGTCTTACCTTGTTAGTATCAACTTTTGAATGCCTTCTTAGAATTAATGTATAAGTTGAATTGTGAATACTATAGACTTGGATGTACTACAGACAGTCCCTGGTTATCAGCCAGGTTTCTGTTCTCGGCAGGGAGCCGATAAGCGAAAACCGCCATTAACTAAAACCCCCCGATTTATGGTGCTTATGGTGCTGATAACCGGTTAATGGTGCTTCTGTTAGGTATGGTATGGCGCCATAACTCTATTATCGGAGCCTTGTGGCGCCGATAACCAAAACTTGGCCCTGTTATGGCGCCATAAGTTGCTGATTTTGCCATAAAACCAGATCGCTATTAACTGAATCCGCCGATGACCAGGAACTGCCTGTATCATTTTTAAAGTCAAAAGTTGCTAAAATGTAAATTCTTTTCATTCAAAGGTAAAACTGGCTCAACATGTTTACAGCAACTTGTTTGGTACATTCCTGTGCAACTCGTCCCAGGAACGTGCACAAGCGGAAATAGGAGATCGCACTTATTCAGTGTGGTCATTTCTTAGACTAAATCAACGTCGTTACATCAACTACCTCTATACCTACACTCCTCAGGTGGGTTGTATAATTTAGCATTGAAAGCTTATGATTAGCATTAGGGAAGGGCAAGTGTATTAGCAAGCAAGAAATACTGAAGGAGCATAAGAGAAATGTTCTGTATATTCTTTCCAATAACTTTAAACTTTCTCTCCTAGGTCCTTTATCCATCTTGTCATACTAAAGACTTACGGTTATGGACTTCAGTCTACATGCCAGAAATGGGAGAAGTAACAGCAGATCCAAATACAGTTATCCACCCAACTGTTGGTGATGATGAGGCAAGTTTAGTAGATTAACCACCAGTATGGTTGGGATGTTAGTTATAATTGTCTTTGTTCTGTTATAAAAAGGATTTGTACTCACAGCAACAAAATCTCAGTCATTTCCAACCTTGTTGGGGTTAGTGCTGTTAGTGCACCTCATGTGCACTGTAGGCATTATTTAAGGTTCTTTGCAATGTTATTTAAGGTTCTTTGCAGTCTCTCTTCACCTCCCAGTGCAACCCCTTTCATTCCTTTTACTGTACGTTCATTCATAATCTGTCTTTCATACTTTCCACCTTCTCCTAATAATTGATTCATAGTGCACTATGAGGTTTTCCTCCTGTTAACCTTTCAAACCACTTCCTTACTGTCAACCTCTGTTTCAGCACAGAATGACCTCACAGGTCCCAGCACTTGGCTTATGGCCTGAACACTCTAATCTATTCTATTTTATATCAGTCCTGCCAACCCGTATCAGGTCTTTAAGAAAAGAATACTTTAATCCCCTTGACCATGTCCTGACCTGCGCATCATTTCTTATTCTGTTGTGTGACTTTAAAGCATCAATTCTGTCTAGTTGCCTTACCAGATTCTTTGTAACTGCGTAAATTTGATGTGCCATCCTATATTTTATATTTCTACTAGCTTGGTTGTGAATTTTTCTCTGTTTGTCTTGTCTCCCTTTACTTGTGTCTTTCTGCCTGTTTTGA
Source organism: Macrobrachium nipponense (assembly GCF_015104395.2). Taxonomy (NCBI): domain Eukaryota; kingdom Metazoa; phylum Arthropoda; class Malacostraca; order Decapoda; family Palaemonidae; genus Macrobrachium; species Macrobrachium nipponense. The sequence goes on along the minus strand of NC_061099.1, from coordinate 34,336,127 downwards.
TTTTTTGCTTGAATAGTGGGAATGAGGACCTCGTTCTACCATCATGAAGTTTGTTGTTAGCAAATTGATGCTAACCATGATGTTATCATTTTTTAAAAAATAAGTATGTGGGATTTGTTATGAGTACATTGACAAGAGCATAGGGAAGATTGTAATATCTTTATTTTATTGTTTTAGGAGGAGGAGGAGCAACCAGCAGCAGCGGGTGAACTAGTGAAAACAAAATCTTGTGATGACCTTTTGGCTGGTATGTCTCCACCACCTCACCACCCTCTTCGGAGATCTTCAGATCCCAACATAAGAGACAGGTGAGATAAAGAGCAAAGGTACAACCCAAGTATACAATTTTTAGAACACTTTAAGCTGAAAGGGTAGAATTATACTAAAGGATATTTGAAAATATCCTTTTCCTGTAATGGTATTGCGGTCGGAAATTCCAATTAGCATATGCATCATTTTTGTAGTTTACCTAAGAGTGCATTTATTTGTCATTAAGCTTGGCTTTATTGCTTTATGAATTTTGTTGAATACTGAGTGCGATTTTCTTGTGCATGAGTCATTATTTGACAGTAAAACATTTGAGGAAATGAAAGTACGTAGTTGAATAGTCACTGACAGAAATAGTAGCCTTTCTTTTTATTCAGAATTTTAAATCATTTGTACCCTTTTAACTTCTGCCAGCCTATTTTTTCTTTATATGTTTAGTTTGGATTTCAGGTAGTTTAAAATTTCATGCTTATTTAGTTTTGCTTTTTTATGGCAGAACTTCGCTGGTGTCGACAAAACATCAGCTTCCAGCTCTATGTCAGAGGTAGAGTACAGTATTAAATGATTTGCACTTGCATGGGATGGATGAATTGATGTTGAGGTGTATATCATGTCTTAATTTTCTCTTCGTCATCATAAGCAATCCTTAAGTTTCACTAAATTTTATTTGTACCATAGTATGTTAATGCTTATTCTACCTCCTTATAATTGTATAGTTGTAATCATATTTAAAAAGGCATATTGATGGGAAACAAGTTATCCTGACAAGAACAAATAGTACAAGTACTACTTGTAAGATACTAGCGTGAACCTCGTGAGGAATTGCATAGATAAAATGAAACAAAGAAAAAAAAAATATATGATAGATGTTACTAAGGTGTGAACTGTGCACCACTTGGAAAGCATGACTGTAGAAATCGTTGGTTAAATTTTTAAAGGTGATTATTTTTTTATGAAGTTATACATTGGTATACAGTATAGGTGCTGTATATGTATTGTTTATGAGTATTGGGATAATTTGATTTTTAACTTTTTCCTTTGGAAAGTTTAACTAAAGTGTTTCTGGTTTATTACAGTAAATGAGAATTATGGTAATTTAGTTTTCATGGAAGGTAATAGGTGATTTTTTTCTCCTTTTAGTTTAAATGAGGAGGGAAAGGTAATTGAAATGAGTGATTAGTTAATGCATTTAGGACTTATGTGGGACAGTCTGCAGAAATTTTGGAGATTTTTATTGTTCATCCTGTTGCTTATCTTCACTTTGCTTGCTAGACCCATTTTGCCACTGCAGCAATTTTCTTTTACCAGTTAATGGATTTCACATACCTACTCTTAGTATGTGAAAGTCATCAACATATGTAGTTAGCTCAGCAGGATAGTTAAAATTTCAATAGAAAGTGATGTCTACCGTAAGTGTAAGTGTTCTTGAAGTTGATAGATTTTGATTATAATTGGTTGTAAGGTTTCAAAATATCAACTTCAATGGAACAGCTTTGGTCTGCAGTTAGCATCTTGCAGCTGAGAGTCCTTGCTTACAAGCACAGTTTTGTGAATACTCACAAGGTTACAGACTAAGGAACTTGAGTGTTTTGGTTTTAGATTGCTGATGCTTCAGTCACTTGGAACCTGTATTTGGCTTCTGCTTCCTTCCAACAAAGTGCCTTGATTTGTTTGTTCAGTGCTGAAGTAGCCAGTAGTAAGCCTTTCATGTTAAATATTTCTTCAGAACTAAAAATTAAAAGTCAGTATTTATTATAAGGATTTTTTTGTGTCCAAGTAAGATGGAAATTTACTATAGGTAAATGCGCACATGAAATGTGTAAGTTTTTCAAGCTGTAAATAGATAACTATTTGTTTTTATGTTCTAGACAGGATACAGTGTTGATGTAGCTTATGATGTTTATGTACATTGTTTTACTTGCTTGTTAAATCTTGGTTGTTCATATAGGAAACAAACCTTAACATTAAAATAAATCTAGCAAAATAAATCTAGCACCGGCTGGAAACCCGGTTAAGTAAAATAAAAGATTTATATTCAAGGAACTATTGGCATCTGTGCTTGGTCACGAGCTATGTAGGAGCTCCTGCAATGCCTTCAGCATCTCTTGATCGCATCAGTGAATGAACCTTCAATCAAACAGTTGTCAAGCTTTTGTGTAGTAATGAATGTCATGCTCATTTATATTTTATTTATAGGCCTTACAAAGGGTGTTGAGTTTTAAGAGTAGTAGGGGCTAATTTGTTGACATGTCCCTACAAACATTTCCTTTCTTTTAAAAATTAATTTTGCCCTTGAATTTTTAGTTAACATTGAACACCACATATGTACAGATGCTGTAAAGTATAAGCCTTTGCTACACTGCAAATTAAAAGATTGATTCATAAATATGAGGAAAGCATTTGCAAAAGTATGTAAAAATGACGAAATCCAGCAGATCTAATCCTACAGTTTTTGAATTTGATGTTGTCCTTTACAGTGGTAAGTGGAAAATTTATGCATTAAAATGTTGGTTTGTGTATATAATTATATATTAAATTACGATAATAAATGGTACATGGCAACAACAAAATCAGGAACACGTTGATACTTTGGACCTCCATATTTACTACTGCCAGGCACAATTTTATATTCATTTAGCATTTGGTGATTAGGCTTTTTAAAGAATTTTAGGAATGTTATGAAATAGTTTTAAATTATTAATGGGTGAAGTACAATATGTATACTGTTGACCCTTGCTTATTTGCAGTTCAGCATTTGCAGATTTTTCTGGAACATCTATCCACATTATTTGCAGAAAATTTGCTTATTCGCGGATATTTTTTATTGAGCAATTACTTTTATTTCATGTCATGACTTGAGTCTTTTAGGATGATAGTTTAAGGTACATTTGGTTTGGTGTTTGAACTATTAGAAATAGGCAACTCTAAGCATTTTAGAGGGGCTCTTTAGTGTATGAACTAATAAAATACAGTTGAAGAGAGTTTTTAGAGGGGGTTCGGTATTTATGGATTTTTGTCATTCGTGGGTGGGTGTGGTACACATCCCCCACAAATACTGGGACAACACATTGTTGGAGGGAGGAAATAGGTAAGGTGAAATGATTTGAGCTTCATAGATATAGCCACTTTTTTTTTCTTCTTCTTTATTAGTAACTTGTCTGGTATTTCTTGTGCTATTAAGGTATGTACAGTATCAATAATGACAACTTTTGCGGAGGCTCTTGCAGGCTGTAATAAATTTGACAGTAGATGCAGGCATCATCATCATCATCATAATGACAAGAACACTGCATACAAGTGTGTACATTTGTTTGTCCGTTGTGTATAGAACAGCTATGATTTTGTATTTGCATTTGGGTAACTTCACAAAGGTGATATAATGAACATTGCATCCAGGTCTTTGTGTGTGTGTTCATGTGCACTTAGTGCAAATAAAGTTTTGCTGTCTGTTGGGTATGACAAACAATAGTTTTACAGAATCGTACAGTCTGAAACCAGTTATAAGTTACTCAAGATTAGGTTATTGCATATCATCAGTTAGCTTGTTAACACTCATCTATTGAAAGTCTGTCATGCAATTGCTCATGGAAATGCCGTTTACATGTAATTGATAAATTAACTTAGAAAACTTAAGTACAGGATAGAGGAGGATCAGTGTGCCTTGAGATTTGTTGGGGAATGTACTAACCCCCTCTATACCAGGACATCTTTTTATTTATTTGCTTGTAAATATACCCAGGGATTGCTGTTGGTTTTAGTTCTTGAATTTTATGATAGTATGTCAACTGTAATTGTAATTTTGCAAAGAAATATTAGAAAAAAAACTTGTAAGCCTCTCAAAAATGTACTGCTTATCCCCATCTTGGTAAATATTTACTTTCAACTCCCATGGAAGGTACAGGAACATTTTTGGAAATTTATTTCTTACACCATGTGCATTTGCACATTTTCCTCTTCCATTGATGTGTTTTTTTTTTTCTTAAATTGGCCAGTATTAAAGTCTGCCCAGTCTGGGGTTGTGCTTAATATATATTTAGCATGTCCTGCAAGGGATAATGGTATTCACTACAGTATTATAAATCATAGCAAAAATATTAAATTTAGAGGTACGCTCGATATTCACACTACTTATTTGGCTAAAATTGGTCAGGGAATTGTGTGAAGGGGTATGGCCAGAAGATGAATTGTATTGCTGCAACATATGCTTCAGGAGTTTGAAAAATAGGGTAAAGAAGCAGTTGGTGCATTAAAGATTTTATAAGCCAATTCCCCGCTAAAATCTTATTTTATTTTCATGAAGTATATTACAGGTTTCACAAATGTGTTTTAGGCGATAGTGGTTGCAGCTTGCATATCAGTTAAGCCTGTAGAGAGTATTTGGAATTGACTTGTATCTGCTGTGAAAATCCAATGAATAATAAAAGCTCATGCAAAAAACAATTGCAGTTAGATTTATTTCATGAACAAAAAATAATTACTGTGGTAAGAATGTGAAATGATGCAGAGATTAGTGTAGTTAATAAGCAATTGTTAGTCAAAGGTCATGCTAAGGAAATCTTTTGACAATTACCTGTCTAAATGATCAGTGGCTTTCCCTCTAGTTTTCAGTGTTATCTCTTTAGAATTATTCTCAACAGTTTCTCTTTCCTGGAATGTAGTTGCAAATTACATATAATTATTCTTATTTTATTCCCTTTTAAAATGCACTTAAAGCCTTTTGCCAAAGCTGCATATTTTACTACTTCCAGTTCTTAGGCTACTTGGTACTTGTATAGATTTCTTGGTGTTTCTTTTGCCTTGTCCTCCACATCCCATCCGTTTGAGAATGAAGTCCAACCTGTTGTTGGTGGAAAATTTAATTTTTGTTTTAGGTTCCTTGTTTGCTCCAAACAATAGTTTTGTGCTATTAATGTAGTGATGTGTTCAGTCCCATTTTGCTGTAAAGTGATCTTGCCACATGATCAGAATGGACAGTCTTCATCTAGAGGATTGTCACTTATCACATTGTGGGTTACTATCATGGTATTAGGGGTTTTGGATACTCTGTAGCTCTTGTATATGATTTCCTCCCTTGAAAAATGTACCATTGATTTGTGATAAGTGTGTCATATTAAATTCTTCATGATAATCAGTGCCCACCCTCTAATGCTTTTATGGTACAGTACCAGTAACAGTAGGTTTTGGATTAAATTAAATTGGCATGAGGATGGCTTCTTGCTGAAAAAATGCTCATTACAAAAACTTGCTTTAATGTTTGTGTTACAAATGGTATTTACAGGTTCTAGTAAACTACTTTGTTTTCAAATTAAACTGAAATGACAGAGTTTGCTGTCAAAATATTTAGGTTGAATATAGTTTATACAGTACTGAGTATCCTCCCTTTGATTCTACATGGAGTATTTAACTGACAATAAAGTCATTTAAAGTCTCTTGATTGTTTAGATTAAGTTTATTCTGTCTTTTTTCAGAGATAGGAGATAGTCCTGCCATTCCTCAGATAGCACTTTGAAGAATGGGCATAACCAGTAGTTTAAGTAGTCTCTTGAGTGTTAGTTTGGTTTAGTTACCTTCACAGTATTGTATGTGCTTTCATAGTACCATTGGAAGCATTTCGTTGAATATTGTGGAAGGTAAGTTATAGTTTTTAAGGTCTGAAGGAAATTATGTGAAGATGACTGGATAATTGCATTGATAGCCTGGGATAGTTATTTTGAGAGTAAGTATTAGCAGATAGTAATTGGAAGTATTAGCAGATAGTAATTGGAATGAAATGTAGCCTTTGAATGTTTAAGAAAAAAGTGGGAACACTGAAGTGTACTTACTTTGGAATGTTGGTGGCTGAAGCATATTGAAGTATGACAGATAAGCATTCATAAGGAGAACAATAAGCAATAATAAGGACCAGCGATTTGTAATTGCTCGATCGGTAAGAGGTTTGCGTAGTGAATATTGGTTGCATGTGGAAGACAAGTCAATGGTTCAGTATAGACATCAGATTGGCTAACATGCTTGTGGTAAGGTGCCTTGCCAAGTTAGAAAAGCAGGTTTGTTAGGAGGTATGTGGCTGTGGAAGATTAGGTTTCTTCTGCGAAGTAGAATTGACATCTTAGTAGCTTGTTTTTAAGCTTTTGTTTCTGGAACTTGATGGTTAGGTATTGTCTTGCTGCTTTCAGTGTCAAATCTTAAGAGCAATGGTAAGAGTAAGATTTTGTACCAAATAAGAAAAAAAAAAAATCCTTAAATTTTTTTAACCAGTTGTATAATATTAATTCATGTTAGTCTTGAACATTTACTATTATGGTGTTAATTCCTAAAAAATATGGTACTTAAGTATAATTTTAGTAATGAAGTTGTAGGAAATCTCTTTATTTCATCCACCCCTCCACAAGTCGGAAAGAATGCTTGTCAGGGACTGATTTCAGGGTATATTAGCGCCTTTATATTAGGGAATTTTTTTTATTTTAAGTAGTACAGTATTTTAATTTTGATTAGTACTGCATTCAACTCTTGAATTTGTATTGTGTAATTGCAGTTAACAACTGGGCTATCAGTTATTACACTTGAGAATTATGTGATGAAAATGCTCTCAATCTGAAGTTTGTCAAGAGCGTGAATGAAAGTCTGGTTGCAAGTTGGAAATATCCTAATACATTATTCCTTTATAAATTGCTGTTACAATCAGTGAAATAGGTTCTCATGTAGGCTGTTTTTTTTATTAACATTCCATTCTCATAGTGTAGACTCAAATTTACAAGTTTCTGACTTTTTGTTAATTTGTTCAGTTGACTTTTTACTGGCAGTAAACTAGTTGTTAGATATATTGCCATAAGGTCAAGTTTAACATGTTCAACATAAATTGTTTAATATAGTTTATAATTTTTTGTCAAGTATCCATATCACAAAAGATGTATTGATACCCTTTACTGCTTGAAAAATCCTACTGTATGGTAACTGACATGTGTTTTTCCATTTTAATTTTATGCTTATTTCCTTTCCTTTCAGTTGCCCCAACATGGCTATGCTTAATTCAGCACTGGGATCAGATTTAACCTGTGAAGATCCCAACTTAGAAGAAAGGGGAAATGATTTACCTGTTCATCAAGAGTTAGAAGTGAATGAAGAGGATTCAGTCAGTGAAACTAATGGTGATCAAGTTAATGACGAGTCCCTAACTTTATGCCCTTCAGTAGAAGAATCTGAAACTCATGAATGTAGCAATGTCTTAACATGTGAAATTTATGAAAATGGAGTGGAAAATGGGGAGGAGGCAAGTGAATATTTAGGACAACATTGTACAAGTAATGGGGAAAGTGATGAGGAGGAAATGGAGAAAGGTATTTGTAAAAAGGAGTTGGAGGACCCAGTTAATCTGAACAGAGCTCCAAGTGGATCCCGGTTTAGGGACCTCGCTGAACAGTCTATAGAAGGTTCAACTGACACTTTGGTAGCAGAAATGGGTGTTATTGCTAGTGAAGAAAAAGTTCCTAGAGAAAAACACAATGAAAATACACCACTATTGAATGGTCGTTCAGGTGATGAGAGTCCAAAGTCAATATTGAATGGGAAGTGCTGTCCATTCTTGAATGGTATAGCTGAAGATAGTGAAGTTTGTACTGTAAATAATAGAAAGAATTCAAAGAAAGGTACAGTTGCTGCAGCCTCCACAGAAAATGGCCAAGAAGAAAGAGAGAAACAGTCTGTCTCTCATATGGGAGCAGTGGTGTCCTCTGGGTGTAGTGTGTGTATTCGTAGTAAGAAGTTGCTAGACGATACGAGTAATGGGGATACATGGCGTAGTGCAGGACTGATGCAGGAAGGTGGTGTTTCTACAAAAGGCATCACTACCGGGCCTGGGAGTCGTGTTTCTCTCTATTCTACACCAATGCATTCCCGAACTCCTTCATCATGTATTCCTTCAACACCATGTGAAGATAGGTAGGTAAAAAATAAAATTAATAATTACTGCTTGGTTTCTTAAGGAAACTTAATTAGTTATTCTAAAACACTAGAAATAATAGGCTTTCAGGTTGAGGATTCGTTTTTGTCATTAATCGTAATGTTTACAATCTGTTTTCTGATAAACTGACAAAGTATATGTAATTTTAGTGCAATACTATTTTGCTACACACACAGATTCACCTTAATGTAAATGCTTTGGTCCATAAAGAAAACTCACTTGATAAAGTTTGTGTTCTTGGATTTTTATTGGGCACATTTGGAGATGTGCAGTTGTAGAAAAGCTTTGTACTGTGAAGATTGTAATTATAGTAATCAGCTCTCATAAGGCTTGAATCCAAAATGATTGAACTGGTAATTGTTCATATGGGGATACAAACCAAACCTTTATGAGAAGTGTTTTTGGTGTACATTCACTAGCCCACTTACAAAATTTCAAGGTCTGAACATTCATAGATACTAAGACGGGATCACAAGTTCATATTTTGCTCAGCACGCTAATTCTAGTAAGAATTTTTGTAAAGAACAGAAGAACACCTGTACCTTTAAGCCCTTTGCTGATTATCCAGAGTACTCTCGTGATCCACTACCATGTATTCTTAGAGACCCAAGAATACTCGTTCATGCTTTTAAAATATTCCTACTTGTTTCTATCATCCCTATTTAACTTTATCAGTTTAACGTATATTTTACAAAACTGCAGACAGCACCAAATGCCAGTTATCAGAATACCATGCTTATAATTTCTGTTTACCAGTCAGGAAATTTTAATGGTTGTTGTTTATCAACCCTTGTGAGATTCAGAAAACATCAAATGATGTGATTTTCATATGTAATAACAGACATGTTTAAAGACATGAATAAACAGTCTGTATTTATTATCGGCTGGAAAATTTGATATACAGCACAGTACCTTAGGGTGCAAATATATACAGGAGTTTATAAATCTGTATATTTCTTTAAAATATTTATTAACTAAAAGTTTGAGAGATTCTATTCTTGGATAACTTTCTATTTAAAAAAGGTTATAAAGGGCTGATTTTGTACTTGCAACTTCCCCGGCAGATATATACTTAGCTATAGTCTCAGACGTCCCGACAGAATTCAAAACTCGCGGCACACACGACAGGTAGGTCAGGTGATCAGCCCTCTCCCGCCGCTGGGTGGCGGGACTAGGAACCATTCCCGTTTTCTAACCAGATTTTCTCTGTTGCTGGTTCCTTGTTGGTTCATCCTGCTTGTAATTCTACTCGCTTGCTGAGGATCTTTTTTGATTGACCTTTGGTGACGTTAATTGATCTTTGGATTGGCATACGCTTTTTGTGGACGTTTTTTGAATTTGGATATGAATATTCTGTCATTATGTCTGATATTAATGTGACACCTGTGTTTAGAGTGTGTATGAAGAGGAGTGTAAGGTGAGGCTACTGAAAGCTTCGGAAGACCCTCACACTATTTGTGTAAGGTGTCAGGGGAATGAATGCTCTGTTAATAATACCTGTGTCGAATGTGAGAGTTGTCTGAGCAAGAATGGAATTGGCTTCATATATTAGAAAGTTGGAGAAGGATAGTTAGGAAGGCTTCCGTTAGAAGCTCCAGTAGGTCCTGCTCTTTTGATCAGGAGTTAGATCTTAACACTAACGTAGTTTCTCCTGCCTCTAATATAGTTTCAGCCCCTTCCCACTGCAGCGAGCCTAAGGATTCGTCTTCGGAAATGGCTGCTATGAAGGCCTCCATCCGCAGCTTGCAGTCGCAGCTGCTTGCAATGGAAAGCAAAGGTAAGGACAGTGATATGTGCAGTGTCCCCAGTGCAGTGGAGGGGGTGTCTGACTGGCTCTGCATTGCCCCTAGGCCTAGACCTCTTCCAAACTCCCAAGACCAGGGAAGGAGCAATATCGACAGCCGCAAGGAGGATGTAGAGTATCCCCAACGGTTAGGCGTCCCTTCGGCAGATCCTGTCGATTCGTCCCAGGCTGCCTTGGATAGCTACAGGAAAAGCATCCTGAGGAAGTGTTTCTCGGACTCTGATTCGTCTTCACCCAGGCGCAGTTGGAGAGAGCCGCCTGAAGAGAGCCTGGAAGCCGCCGAGAGGAGACTTCTTGGACTCCAGCCCGGAACCCTTTCTTGAGTATTCTCCTTCACAGAAGAAGAGAGCTCTTAGATCCCCAGAGTCCTCTCTGGAAGGAGTGCAGACTTCTACGAAGAGATTCCTGGTAGGCCTCCAGGAGCAGTTATCAGCTCTAGTAGGCCCTTTTTCCAAGGGCGCGTCCGCGCAGGAAGGATGTCTCCCTACCAGTTAAGAGCTCTTTTAAGCGTCTTGCTTCTAGCGTACGCTCAGACAGTAGCAGGTGCCCCTCTCCAGCGAAGCGCTCTGCTGCCAGTATCTCCACTCTTCACAGACGATCTTCTCCTGTCAGGTGCTCTTCCTCGAGCAAGTACCTCTCCTCTTCTAAGCGACCTTCCAGGAGTGCGTCGCGGGGCGGAAGCACCTCTCCTGACAGGTACCAGGAGCCTGAGAGGCTCCTTGATTCGGATGGTATCCGAGTTGGCAGTAAGCGCTTTTCTCCTTCCAGGTGCCCTGTAAAGGACTCAAGCGCCTCTCCTGGCAGGTGCCAGGATCAGGACAAGATCCAAGGAAGCAGCAGGCGCCGTACTCCGTCCAGGCGCTCTCCAATGGACAGAGCGCCTCCTTGCAGGTGCCAAGAGCCTGAGAGGCTTCTCGATCCTGGCAGGATCCGAGAGAGCAGTAAACGCCTTACTCCTTCGAGGCTCCCTCTAAGGGACTCAAGCGCCTCTCCTTACAGGCGCCAGGATCATGGCCGGCGCCCTCTAAGGGACGCAAGCACCTCTCCTGGCAGGCGCCTTACTCCTTCCAGGTGCTCTCTAAGGGATGCAAGCGCCTCTCCTGGCAGGCGCCAGGAGCCTGACAAGAGCCTAGTTAGTAGCAGGCGCCTTTCTCCTTCCAGCCACCCTTTAAGGGTCACAAGCGCCTCTCCTGACAGGCGCCAGGATCCTAGCAGGATCCAGGCTGGCAGCAGGCGCCTTACTCCTGCCAAGCGCCCTCAAGCGGAAGCAGGCACCTCTCCGGACAGGATCAAGTATGGAAGTAGGCACTGTTCCCCTACCAAGCAATCTTCTAGGGAGAGAAGCGCCTCTCCTGCTAAGAGTTCTTCTCCAAGGAAGCTCTCCTCTCCGGCTGCAACATTGGAGGATGTTTCAGAAGAGGAATCCCCTAAAGACGCTGGGGTGTCTGACTACAAGAGACTCGCAGCTCCTCTACTTCAGGAGTTTGGAGACTCTCTACGTCCAGCTGACCCTCCCTCTCCAGGATCACTGCTTTCGAGCACTAAGTTGTCGAAGTCCCCCTCCTTCGTCAGGATGCGCCCTACCCTTTATATGAAGAAAGTTTTAAGGGCTTAGAGGGGTGGCTTCTTTTTAAGAAGGAAGCAGGGAAGACTGTTTTTTCCTTACCCCCTTCCAAGCTTGCAGGAAAGCCAGGTATATGGTATGATACCAAGGAGCCCATGGGGTCTTCCCTCGTCTGCTGATTCGGATTTCTCCTCACTCGTGGACTCTTCTAGAAGGCGCTCTCTACTTTCAGCTAAGGCTTCTTGGGGGATGTGTGAAATGGACCATCTCCTCAAGGGCCTTTTCCGTACTTTGGAAGTTTTCAACTTCATGGATTGGTCCCTAGGAGCTCTGGCCGAGAGGGCTCAGGACCCTGACTTTGTCAGTATGGACGAATTATCCAGCGTCTTGTCCTGTTTGGACAAAGCGGTCACGGATGGTTCTACAGAAGTTGCGTCCCTCTTTGGATCAGGCCCTTAAGAAGAGATCAGTATACAGCTCCTTCCTGGCTAAGTCTGTCTCTCCTCTCCAGAGGTCCTCTCTGCTGTACTCGCCCTTGTCAAGCCACCTTTTCCCTCAAGAGACAGTAAAGGACATCTCTAGGTCCTTGTCGGAGAAGGCAACACAGGATCTCCTGGCCCAGTCGGCCAAGAGATTGAAACCTGCGGTCCCTGTGACTAAGAGGGAGAAGCTTCCTTTCCAGCAGCCCTTTCAAGGGAAGATTGCTACTAAGTCTCTCTCAGGAGTAGAAGGCCCGAGAGGAGAGGAAGATCTTCGAGAAGATCTTTAGGGAAGACCCAATGAAGTGCGAGTCGTCCAGACCACACTAGGTGCCAGACTGCTGAAATTTGCCAAAGTCTGGGCACAGAGAGGGGCGGACGCCTGGTCCCTTTCCATCCTCGAGAGAGGATACTTAATCCCCTACAGGGAGAAGCCTCCCTTGACGACAACTCCAAGGGAGTTAACGGTAAGATACTAGGATCCTGTGTGAAACCAAGCCCTTCTGCAGTTAGTTGAACAAATGCTGGACAAGGAGGCCATAGAACAGGTACAAGAGCTCCATTCCCCAGGGTTTTACAATCGGCTGTTTTTGGTGCCAAAAACCTCAGGAGGGTGGAGGCCAGTTTTGGATGTAAGCGCTCTGAACTTCTTCATAATAAAGAAGAATTTCTCGAAGGAAACAACATCCTCTGTCCTTTTGACGCTTCGTCCAGGGGACTGGATGGTGTCCCTGGACCTTCAAGATGAATATTTCCATGTACCAATTCATCCTTTGTCCAGGAAGTACCTCAGATTCATGGTACGAGGGAAAGTGTTCCAGTTTCGGGCTCTATGCTTCGGGCTTTTGACGGCCCCTCAAGTGTTCACGGGCTTAATGAAAAATGTAGCGCATTGGCTGCATTTGGAGGGAGTAAGGATCTCCTTGTATCTGGACGACTGGTTGATTCATGCCCAGTCAAAAGATCGCTTGTCACTGACTTTGGAATTGGCCCAGTCCTTAGGACTGTTAGTAAACCTCGAAGTCCCAACCGATTCCCCAGCAAAGCATTGTCTATCTGGGGATTCTGATGTATTCTCGGGGTTTTCAAGTGTTTCCTTCCCAGGAAAGAAGAAATCGCTGCTTACAGAAAGTGGCAGCCTTCCTAGAGAAAGAACATTGTTCCGCGAGGGAGTGGATGAGTCTTCTGGGGACCCTTTCCTCGATGGAACAGTTAATTTCTTTAGGAAGGCTGCACCTAAGACCCCTTCAGTTTTACCTGAGGGAGAAATGGGATCAGAAGTCCCAAGACCTGTCGGACTCCTTCCATCTCACAGAGAGGATAAAGGAGGATCTCCGTTGGTGGTTGGACCCACACAGACTCAACCAAGGCTTGTCTCTTCGTGTACCGAGCCCTCGCCTAGTGTTATTTTCAGACGCCTCGGAGTTAGGCTGGGGAGCAACTCTAGGCGTGAGAGAAGTGTCAGGCAACTGGAGAGGAGAACAGGTGTCCTGGCACATCAACAAAAAGGAGTTGGCAGCGGTTCATCTGGCCCTCCTACACTTCGAGTCTCAGGTCACAGGATCGGTGTTGCAAGTGAATGCCGACAACACCACAGCCCTAGCTTACATCGGGAAGCAGGGAGGAACACATTCCTTCTCCCTTTACAAGAAAGCAAGGGAGTTGCTTCTATGGACCAAGGAAAGGAACAACATCACTCTCCTCACCAGGTTCATCCAAGGAGAAAGGAATGTGAGGGCAGATCTTCTCAGCAGAAGAGACCAAGTCCTTCCCACGGAATGGACTCTCCATCCAGAAGTTTGCAACAGACTGTGGAACCTCTGGGGAAGACCAAACCTAGACCTGTTTGCAACCCATTGGAATGCAAGACTGAAGAACTACTGCTCACTGTTTTCAGACCCAAGGGCAGTAGCAATAGACTGTCTTCTTCTGGACTGGTCGGGAATTGACGGGTACGCTTTTCCCCCTTTCAAGATCTTAAGGGAAGTAGTGAGGAAGTTTGCCTCAGCGGAAGGAGCAAAACTAACTCTGATCGCCCCTTTCTGGCCAGCTCAAGATTGGTGCACAGAGGTACTGGAATGGATGGTGGATTTTCCGAGGTCGCTTCCACTCAGGAGCGATATTCTCAAACATCCCCACTTCGACTGATTCCACAAAAACCTCCCCGTACTCAGTATGATTGCCTTCAGACTATCGAAGGACTCTTCAGAGCGAGGGGTTTTTCTCGCGAAGCTGCACAGGCTATTGCAAGAGCCAGGAGATCCTCTACCTTACGCGTCTACCAGTCGAAGTGGGAGGTGTTTCAAAGATGGAGCAGAGCTCAGAAGTTATCCTCTTCCAGTACCTCTGTAACAGACATAGCCGACTTCCTCCTTTACTTGAGGGAGAAGTGCAAGCTTGCTGTCTCCACGATTAAAGGATATAGAAGTATGCTTTCCTCTGTCTTCAGGCATAGAGGCCTGAATATTTCAGAAGACAGAGACCTCCATGATCTAATCAGGTCTTTTGAAACTTCTAAGACCAAGACTGCTAGACCACCCAGTTAGAACCTGAATGTGGTCCTAAGATTTTTAATGTCAAGCAAGTTCGAACCTCCGCATACAGCCTCCTTTAGAGACTTAACAAGGAAGTCTTTGTTTCTCTTTGCTCTGGCTTCAGCCGAAAGGATTAGCGAACTGCAAGCTTTAGAAGGCAAAGTTGGGTTCAAGAAGGACTCGGCAATTTGTTCCTTCAAACCCCTTTTCCTGGCAAAGAATGAGAACCCTTCTAAACCATGGCCAGGAACTTTCGAAATTAAGGGACTGTCTTCGATTGCAGGAAAAGAATTAGAGAGGACTGTGTCCAGTCAGAAGCCTCAAATTCTACCTTGAGAGGAAGAGGCAACTAGGAGGTAATACGGAGAGTCTCTGGTGCTCGGTTAGAGATCCGAAGAGAGCCATTTCTAAGAATGCCCAAGCTTTCTTCATCAAGGACGTAATTAAAGAAGCTCATTTTTTCTGTGAGGACGAGCACCTCAAGCTCCTAAGAGTGAAAGCTCATAAGGTGAGAGCCATAGCTACCTCTTTGGCATTTCACAAAAACTTTTCTCCAGACTCTCGTCGAGTCTACATACTGGAGGTGTAATTCAGTTTTTGCATCTCATTATTTGAGACACGTACGGGTGACATACGAGAAGTGCTTTTCACTTGGAGCATACGTATCTGTGGATTCGTTGCTGGGGCAGGGAGCTGAAGCTAATCCTATTTAGTTTAATTTATGTTAGGCTTTTTAACGGTTTGTGATGTGTTTTTAAGGTTGATTGGAAGAGGGTACTGGAAGGGTACCCCTTTCAAATCTTAGCTCTAACAGTGTTAGTGTGGTCAGGTGGTCGGGATTGGCTGTTGTACTCCTTGTTGTATATTGGTACCTAAAGCTCTGTCATGTAAGAGGGCTAGTCCCCATTGATATGATACAGGTTAAGGCTCTGCCATGTAAGTGGGTCAGCCCCCATTGGCACAATCCAGTAGAAGACTGTCAAATAAGTGGGCTAGCCCCCATTGACAAAATCCAGAAGTTTTCAGTCACAGGTCTCATCCTCGCCGAAGCTCTTGTGGCAAGCAGACTCAAGTATCCATGAAGTCTTCTGCCCGTTCAGGTAGGAACCAAGGTTTTTTTTCTTTATACCTACAACATATGTTGTTTTCCTGTTTTTAATTATATATAGTATTTAGCTGTCTTACCCTCCACCAAGGGTGCCAATCAGCTAAGTATATATCTGCCGGGGAAGTTGCATGTACAAAAATGATATTGTTATGATACAATAAAGTTTTGTACATACTTACCCGGCAGATATATACGATTAATGGCCCACCCAGCCTCCCCTCAGGAGACAGGTGGAAGAGAAAATCTGGTTAGAAAGCGGGAATGGTTCCTAGTCCCGCCACCCAGCGGCGGGAGAGGGCTGATCACCTGACCTACCTGTCACGTGTGCCGCGAGTTTTGAATTCTGTCGGGACGTCGGAGACTATAGCTAAGTATATATCTGCCGGGTAAGTATGTACAAAACTTCATTGTATCATAACTATATCATTTTATATAGTTCTTTAATTTTTGCATATGCTAACCATAAGTAAAAGTTTCAGCTAGGAATGAGACTTAAAACCAAGAGTATGTTATTAGTTAGATAAGTTTTAAGTTATAAAAGGAAATTGTCTAAGCTCTTTATGCCAGCACATTGGTTTACCACAGACAGTTTTGGTGTATGAATCTCAGAGTTATGTATAGTCTGTTGGTGATTTATAAACTTACTGTCCATACTATTGAGGACAACATTAATTTGTTTATGGTGGTCTGTATTTGTCAATTATTTTTATGTCCTGTTCTTTAGGAAAGGCAAGAAAATCTGGCAGCAGGTTTGGTTGGTTTTCATATTACTCTATCAAAGTAGTTCTATTTATTTAATGTACTGTGCATGCATTATCACTAATAAGTAATATGGGTCATAGTTTGATTTTGTTCTGTTGTTTGGGTATTTTGAAAAAATTTTAGTTTTACACTGATATTGATAGAGCAGGTGATTAGGGTTCTTATACTGCTATAATAAAGCTCATCAGAACTCTGAAAAAATTTATTTATATGCAAAAGGAAATTATGAATGCATTGAGCTTATTTCAGCCCAAATGGGATTTTGGGAAAGCACTTCAGTTGCTCTTGTTTTTCAGATTTGGAGGAGAGAGTCGAGGGAGCAGCTATGCTACGGTAGATGGTTTGCATAATGTTAGTGATGAAGTCATGAAAAGGTTACATCAGATATTTCAGCAACATCAGGTAAGCTCTTGCAACATTTTGTAAGTCATTTGCAGTTGAGGAAATGTGATTAACTATGACACTTTTATTTTGGGTAACATAATTTACAGTCACCACCCGAATTACGGACATTCAGAGATATGGACAGACAGGTTTACAAGTTAAGTGTATTTAAAGTGCTCCCCTTTGCCACTTTCAGCTCAAATTTTTCTTTGCGCTCCTAATCTGCGAGTGAGAATTTTCGCAAGAAGAGAAGAACACTAGGAAGTAGAACCTAGTCCTTGAACCCTTTCCCAGATTATCACGAGTTTTCGCGTGATCAACTATCTTGTATTCTTGTTGCAAGAGTCAAATTTATATATAATTTTTTTTTTACTTATTTTAACATCCAAAGTAATTCTTTATAATAATACTGCATGATTTAGAAATACAGTGAAAATAGTATAATATGACACCAGTTATTTTGGGAATGTAAACCTCAAGAAAAAAATATGCACTTATTAAAAACAAACTTAACAATTCAAGATACGAACAGCTGTTCAAAACATATGTAACTACTTCATGAGTTGGGTAATGACTGCATTTAGGTTATACTATATACAAAAACTTTGGATTTTTAAGCAATATCTTGAAACCACCTTAAGAAAGATTTAAGTTATTTTTAGGCATCTGCTTTTTATATCTGATGATGAGACATTGACATCAAATGCCTGTTCTTCCCACCTTTGAGATTCCATGTCTTCAGTCAGAAAATCTTGGCGCACTGTCATTTTGACTCTTTTTAATTATTTTCAACTTTGAACATATGATGAAAGATAGATATTCAGCTGCAAACTCTAACCAAAACCAGCTTTATACCTTTGCAAATAAAGTGAGCAATAAGAAACTGTTACTATGTCCATAATTGGTGAGTGTGCTGTACCAGTGATATTTTGTGAATATCTGTATGATTATAGTATATATAGTTTTAAAGTGAGTGCATGAAGATTATTGTCGTGAAATTCCTATTTTACAATTGTACTCCAGGTTTAGATCATTATCTGTGGTCTTTATCTTGGATTTTTAAGGCCTTGCTGTTTGTTAGTTGTAAATTGGAGTTTAATCAGGCTAGCAAGGGGGCCTTGGTACTTTTTTTGGTCCCTTTACTTCACATGCCCAAAGCATAGAGTCTTGAAGAAACTAATCTGAAAAAATGTTCACACTTGTATGATTACAGAGGTCTTTCATAAGCTGTTAAAATCTTCCCCCTTTCATGAATGAGGCACTTTACCTTTAAATAAAGTTTAAGGAATTTTAAGACTTGAGTTAATGAGTGTTAATTTATTCAATTTGTATAATTTGAACTTTGTTGTTGGTAAAATAGTCAATGCATTTATTTTTTATCAGACTGAAGTTGAGGCACTGAAGAGGGAGCTGCAAACAACAAGACAGGCCTTGTGCAATCAGGTGTTGCATAATCGGTGCCATCACCACCACCATGACACCACAGAGGACCAGGTGAGCAAAGAACAGTTGCAACCTTCTGATGATAATGTACTTGCATCAGAATGGTGGAATTCAGACGGATAATAGTTCTTCTGTTTACTAATGTATTACTTCAGTTGTAAATACTTGCTGCATATGTACTAATTTTTTGCATGTAAATTATTTTGTATATTTTTAATGTAAAATCTTGCTTGTACAGTATTTTCTATGTAAAGATTTTACACTAGAGGATTTTATGCTACATAAACTTTATAATGATGGTTTTTGCTTTTACTATTAGATCTACTTTTGAAATATTTCCCTAAATTTTGTTGATTAATTTAGCTTTTTTACTTTGTGTATGCCCTTGCTGATGCCAGGGACTGAAATTTTATAGACTTTTTATCATTGCTACTTGAGCATCGATCTTTTGAATGAAGCTCTAAAACCTGTTGTAAAAGTAATTGGTTCATCTAAATTTCAAAATTCTATATGCATTTTAGGAACTGACAAGTTTAGACAGAGTTCTTTTTAATATGCTTTGCAGTTTACTATGGCGCTAATTGTTTTTCTAAAACCCCCTGTCTCATAGGTTTTTTATTTTATTAGCTACCATTTATGCCATTCATTTGTGAGAACTTCTCGTGACTTTGATAAAAAGGAATGTATGGTTTAGAAATAAAACTGCAATTTTTTAAAGTTTTTTTAATATTCTTGACAGATGAGATAGTGCATAATTATTATTGGTGAAAGAACTACAGTGAACCCTCGTTTATCGCGGTAGATAGGTTCCAAACCCGGCCGCGATAGCTGAAAATCCCGCGAAGTAGGGACACCATATTTACGTATTTATTTAACATGTATATTCAGACTTACAAAACCCTCCCTTTATGTAGTACTGTTAACAAACCACCCTTTAATGTACAGAACACTTAATGCATGTACTACAGTACCCTAAACTAAAACAGGCACAAATAATAAAATGTTAGGATATTAAAGTATAAAAAAATAAAGATTGTTACTGTACTCACCACGAAAGAAGTTGAAGAAAAACTTGAATGATGATGACGATGAATTTGCTGCACAGTAGAAATGATGATGATGAAGCTGATGATGTCTTCTACTGTGCAGCCAATGATTACTATGATAAAAATCCTTTATAGTTTAGCACAGTATATTAATAAAAATAAGTTTCTGGTTAGATTACAACAAAAATTTTGAGGTTATGATGATTTTCGACACTTTTTATGTCTTATTTTTCTGTGTTTTTTAGTGACGCCTCATATTCGGAACTAGTTTCCGAGCGAATGAATACTAGCTTGGATGCGCAAAGTTTATAACAGTCCAAAAGCGCAAATAATGAAAAAATCATTGCTTGTTTCTAGTAATAATAACAAAACTAAGTTTCTGGTTAGATTACAACACAAATTCCAAGTATCCAAAGAGAGACATTACGTATTCAGTAATTTGATCAGAGAGAGAGAGAGAGGCGTCTTCCGACGCTCCGAGTTAATGACTTAAAAAACGCATACTATGATAAAAATCCATTGAGGTTATGATGATTTTCGACACTTTTTATGTCGTATTTTTCGAATTTTTTTAGTGACGCCTCATATGTGGAACTAGTTTCCGAGCGAATGAATACTAGCTTGCGATGCGCAAAGTTTATAACAGTCCAAAAGTGCAAATAATGAAAAAATCATTGCTTGTTTCCAGTAATAATAACAAAACTAAGTTTCTGGTTAGATTACAACGCAAATTCCAAGTATCCAAAGAGAGACACTTTATCCAGTAATTTGATCACACACACACAGAGAGAGAGAGAGAGAGAGAGACGTCTTGGCAAATGAGATAATTTGCCAATGGTCTTGGGGATTGACGTAACGTTTATTTTCTTAACAGATACGACAGAGAAGTGTTTGTTTCATTAAACGGCCTCTGACTCATGCCAGTAAATGTTTTGTTGATACTAATAATACGTATATAAGCCTATTTAAAGATACGTTTACTTTAATTAGTCTATATGATACGTAAATAGTAATTAACTGTTCTTGTAGCCCTCAAGATTTGGCAACAATGGCTGGGGATTGACGTAACGTTTATTTTCTGAACAGATAGGACAAAGAAGTGTTAGTTTCATTAAACGGCCTCTGACTCATCTGATTTGCGTTTCATGTTCGATTTAATTTACTACGTATACTGAATTATCGTAAGATCACATTCTCTTTTCGTGTTTTATTTCTTTCTGTACTGAATTATGTCATATGTAATGCAATGAACCATCAGTAAGAGCAGATATTACTAATTATTAATGGAATTAACGAAATATTTGGGGTCTTCATATATCGCGGCTATTTTCGAAATTTCTGGAAAATCCGCGATATATTTCTTTTACAATATATACATATGTAATGAAAAAAGTCCGCGAAGTCGTGAATCCGCGATGGTCGAACCGCGAAGTAGCGAGGGCTCACTGTATACAATTCTTTCCTAGCTATCATTTCCCTTTGTTCAATTTCCTTTTACTTTCAGGAATTTTTATCTTTAGAATTGTTGTAATTCATTCATTTTTTATTTTCCAATGACTTAAGTTAGGGTGGTTGTTCCAAGGCCAGAACCCATTAAATATAAATATTCAGAAAAAAATCTGTAAAAACCCAGAATTAACATCCTGTCATTTGTAAATATATATACTATTGCTCTTGGTTGTTTGAGTGTTAATCTACCACATGTTAATTTTTTAAGTATATGAATATTTCAGATTGAATCTTAGAGCCTTGCACTGTATGCTTTATCCTGTTTGTATACCAATGAATACTTACTTGAAAATTTGGCAGATTCTATAGCACATATATGTGAAATTTTTGTCTTAAGAAAATTTTTGCATGGACATGTCAAGGAATTTGCACTGACACAGCATTGAAAGCTACTCCATTTAAAAGGCCTACAAATAAAATTTTTAGATATGCTTGATATTTATTATTAAAGAAAAACTTTGAAATAGTTTGAATAAAGGATTAGACAGACTAGTATTGGTTGTGTTTGTTTCAGATCTGAGATTAGCTCACTTGCTTGATTTTGTTAGAAAAATTGAGATTGATCCATTAAGTTGAGGTCTGGAAAATTGAGGTGCCAGTGTAGTGATATTTTAACCTGCTATACAAGTACAGTTGGGAAATTGTGTGATTGACTCGGGTATGCAGTGGTGCTCTTAATCTCAGGACTCTACCAGTATCCTAAACTGGGCACGATAGCCTTCATGTAACATGTCCCGTTAGTATTTCAAGATTATTTTGAGATTATCTCTTGTAATGGTTTTAGATCCTACTCGTAAAGGCATTAGTATCTGGTATGCTATCTATTGTTAATCATTTATATCTAATTATTTTAACCAGTAACTTTTGAAAATCAAATTCCTCCTAAGGTATGAAAAAATGTGATTCATGTCAGTAATGTGTTGTTGCCCAGAGATGGATGAGAATTTTGACAAAGATAAATTTGTAAATTGTAGCTCTAACAACACACTGTATTTCTGTTAACAGTAATTCATTGCTTATATCCAACAACCTCTGGTGATGAACCAAATTATAATTTTTATAATTCCATTGTGTTGTAACTTATGGCATTAATATATGTACAAGAGTCTGAGAATCATATTCACTATCATCTATCTAGTTTTGGGTTTAGATAAGGTTAATCTCTACAGCACATGAAAAATCTTTTTTTATATACAGTTGTAAGCTATGAGATTTTCAGATTCTGTTTCATGCCCCAACCCATTTAACAGGTGGCGACTCGAAAAATTGATTTGTTGGTAGAACCAGATAAGACTTGCAATGTACGAGTGTTTGATTCTATGTTAGAATAAAAAACACAATTAGTTTTGGTTGTTTTCATTGTGGGTAGAAGTTACTCTTGTTTGGTGGTTACCTAATTTTTCTTTCTTTGTTCAGTTTTTCCCTTAGACTATCATGGCTTTATCATATACTCACTCGATTTCTTTTAATCTGCATTACAGGTGTCTCTTCCTGAGAGTGTTGGGTCAGGCTCGGGTGGCTCAGTGGGTCAAGAGTCTGGTGTCTCAGATACTTCTTGGGAAGCTGTTGAAGAAGGTGAAGCCCGACCCACCCTTTGGGTACCAGATCATGCAGTTGATGCTTGCACTGGTTGCAGCACTCAGTTTTGGATTGGTCGGCGAAAGCACCACTGCAGGTCAGTTCCCAGGTGAAGGATGATTCTGTTCATTTTTTGAAGTAGATATAGTTAAGTGTTTAGTCTTGGAAAGCTAAATACTAAGATATGATTGAAGAGCTTATGTAGCTTGCAAAGGATTTCCACTGTAATCAGCAGTACCATCAAGTAAGGTTTCTGGGTGAATTTTAGTTTCATTCAGTGGAGTCTTTGGGAACGTTGTTAAAAAGTGAACCTGAAGGAATGGCCAAAATCAAATTAATTTCATTGAGACAGTAATATTTAAAATTAAGTTCATACTTGAGTGTAAGGCAGCATAAAAGTAAATAAATAACCTGGGTCATCATGTAAGGTAGATGTCTGTATTGGTGAGTAGCTAAGCTGAATTGCTCTGTAGTTGTGAATTGCCCTCAGACAAACTTTCAAAGCAGTGTTCCTTTGTGTCTTCTTTCCCCTGTGGCCTTTATTTTACATCTTTTTAACATCTGTGGCACTCCTGATATTAGTAAATAACTTACCAATGCATTACCATAAGTGCATTGATGTTATCTGCGGTACTCCTGATATTTGTCAATAACTTACCACATCATTCCCATAATTGCATTGATGCTATTTTATTGAAATGGAAATTGAAGAATTGATTGTTAATTGCTGTCGTTTATGAAAAGTGGAGTAATTTCATTATAGAAGAAATATGGTACATGGAACAATGTCATATGATTATTTGTACATAATACTCAATTGTTCATATATGAAAAACCTTCGGTCTTAACATTAGGATAAATACTCAGCGCCAGCTGGAAACCGGTAAAGTTTAAAATAATTGTACACGCAAGGGACTATTGGCATCGGTGCTTGGTCACGAGACATGTCGGGCCACCCACATACACCTCATTAACTCGTGACCCCGTTAGTTATTTTCTTACTGCCTTTAAGTGAGGACGTGCTTTGCTCCGTCCTTTTAAAGCCGGTTTAGTTTTCCCCCTGTTGTTTTCAATTTGTTGTTTGGAATTCCCAGGTATTTGAACATGTCTTCTCATGCTGCGAGACTTCCTGGATATCACAAGAAGCAGATAAACGCCCTGATTTTTCTTCGACGGTTTCGACGTCGAGGTACTCATCGTGTAGTAAGTCGTAGGGGAAAAAACTCTTAAGGTACGGTTAATTAGTTACCTGTGCTTTGGAATATCGCATATTTATATGGACTGCCTGTAATCCAAAGCTTTGATGTATCTGGATGTGCTTTGGGAAGTAATTATGACTAATTGTGCTCCTTTCCCTGCGGAGAGAGGTGTGTGTCGCCATCTTGTTTTCGTTCAAGATACGTGGGTAGAGAGGATGCAGGTGTGTGATCGGCGTTAGGCTTATCAGGAGAACCAACCCAAGTAGGACAGTTGGTTTGGTGTATAACGTCGTGCTGCCATCCGTGATGGATGTCCATTATCCTGATATGCGTCGCCATCTGTAAAGAAGAAGATAGTGCAACAAGGCAGCCTTTAATGTCAGGTTGCTATGCCTATGAGAATAACAGCAACAGCTTTGCACTTCTGGTAGGTTGCTAGCTTCCCTTTCCAGATACTCGGTGAAGTCATAAACATGGCGACCGCCATGACGTCACTTCACAGCTGCGGCCTACACGAAGACATGCTTCCATTTTCATTTTGAGGTACAAGAGTACTTAACAACTATGCTTTCGGATTGGAGATTTTTAATGCACATTGTTTTTGAGAGAAATTACATGTGTTAGGAGATATAAGTAAGTCACATAATGAAAAGACACAAGTCTTTCCTCTGTATCCTTCCGCTTAGGCGTCAGCAAGCTTAGGTGATGGGCTTTGATGCCAGTGCGTTCTCCTGCCAATCCTGGAAGAATGGGGACTTCGTAGCTGATCCTAGAACCAAGAGGAGAAGTTTCTTCTTTATCTTCGAGCCAGGATTGTTACATCCCTATTATATGACAGCACAAGAAGTAGCTGTTATTCTCGAACAAGTGAATAATATTGGAAATTTAGTCTAGTGTGGCTGCTGTGAAGAATTGGGAAAGGCTAGAATCGGGGACATCGTGACTGATCCTCGTGCCAAGAGGAGAAGAATAATTTCTCTCATCATCGAGCCAGGACTGTCACATCCTTGTAAAGTAGAAATGCCACAGAAGGTAGTCTCTTGATCTTGGCTGCAAGAGTACCATAAACAGCCTCGCACTTCCATCAAGCGTGTTTGTCATAACCAAAACCGCTCGCAAATGGCGGTAGTCATGACGTCGCAGCCTACTGATTCTCCATCTATTTCGCTGCCTCCAGAACCTAATACGCTTTCTGACTCATTGGTACACACAGTATGTAGATTAAACAAGATCTAGAGGTGAAAATGGCCAAGTAAGCAAAAAAGAAAAGGCGTGATTCATCTTCTTCCCCTAGATGGTGTCATAGCTAAGTTCGATGGCGTCACTGAGTGTACCAGTCACGCGGAGGATACAGGATTTCGTGACTAATCCTCGGGACAAGAGAAGAGTAAATTCTTCTTCATCTTCGAACCAGAACTGTCACAGCCCAATCAGCAAATAAATCAAGAAGTCAGTGGCTGGTAAGCTCAAAGCAATCGGACGAAGCTTTACAAGAGTCCGAACGAGTGAAGCGTCGACAGTCGCTGGGCTAGCGGCCGACGTAGAGTTGCCAGCGGTGACTACAAAGAGTCTAAGAGAGACTACAATGCCGTTGCTAAACTTGATACACACGCCGATGCTTTTACAAATTTTTCAATGGACTCTAGGCGTCAGAATAATGCAATATGATAAAATTGCGCATATTTGTATGTAGGATTGCAAACAGATATCTTCCCAAATCCTACTGTCTATATATATTCAAGATCGAGCCATCAGCGGCCTTTAAAGATCAAAGATGCCGAGGTCGTATGGTTGGACGACCATGACGTATGCAAATAGATACCTTCTCAAATCCTCCTGACTATTCGAGATCAAGCCACCAGTGGCCATTAAAGATCAAAGATGCCGCGGCCGTATGGTCGGGCGGCCATGACGCACCCGGACGTTTGTCGGAGGGTAGGAGTGAGTTAACGTCTCCTGTGGCTGAACACAGTGCGTTAAAACCGGAGGGAAGGAAATACCAAGAGTTTCTGGCTTTGTAGGAGGAGGTGATTGAGTTGATTAATGAATTTAATAACCTTTCAGGGAGCTCTGAGACACCTGCCAGCATGATTCCCTCGGGGATTGACATGGTGTTTGGTTTGAAAAAGGATACGAAAGTGTATGAATTACCTTGTTCTAGTCGGGTAGAGTCCGTTTTACAACACTTAAAATGCGCGGATTGATGGAAGGATATGGATACCTCTTAGTAATCGTATGCAGCCTAAATGGTGGGAATTAGCATGCTTTGGGTTGACTCCAGAAAACTTCAAACCTTTACAGGTAAGAAGAATTCCCATGATTTAATACTTGTTGGTATAAGTTGGTTTCTTCCTATAAGAATATTGACCAAATGCTTTGACTCTTACACAAGTAGTTACAGTTAATCGAAAGATTGGTTCCTTCGAAAGTACTGTAGAACCATTCTTCTTAATGAAGTCGAATGGAAACTTAAGTCAAAAGGAAGAGGTGAATGTCTTTCTTTCGCCACTTAAGGTAGCCAATCCTAAGTAGGGCACTTGTAGCCTAAGATGTTATAGCCAGGATAATTGGGTCATACCTTTTAGCCTAACAAGTGGTTATATTCGTAGCCTATTCCAGCCAGTCCGAGTCTACTACTACTATCTTAGTTAATCTGAGTAGTAGCTATTTGCTTAGACTGTCCGAACTAACTGGTTCGGGTATGTATGTGCTGATTTGGACCAGCTAATGGTTGCGGTTTAGTTTTCGGACCAGCAGTTACTATCTTAGCTTAGTCTGAGTGGTACAATTCTTAGCTTACCCTGGTCCGCTTAGCCTAACTCATAGGGTAGGTGGTTCCGACATACATGTCGTACATGTCAACTTAGCCTAGCAGTGGGTTGATGACTTAACATGGTCTGCTGCTTGAATATACCCTTACTATACATGGTCTGGCTGCTTGAATATACCCTTACTATCTTAGGTTGGGCAAATTAGTAAGGTTATAAGTATAGCAGAGCGTAGACTAGCGCCTAGGCTACCCATTCGAAACATTTTTACCACCTCAGCCTAGAAGGTTGTGGTTGTAGCCTAGCATGGATAGCCCAAACGTTCTTGAACGACTTTACCCTAACCTAAGTCATTTAGTTTCTGGATTAAGCTAGTCTATACTAGCCTAGCCTAGTTAAGAGTACATTTTGGATGGACTTAACCTACCCTAAGTGATGGGAGGAGTTAGCCTAGCCTAATTGGAAGTGTTAACATAGCCTAACCTAACCAAACAAGGTCCTAGACTAATTGGAAGGGTGAACATAGCCTAACCTAACCAAACCAGGGTCCTAGCCTAATTGGGAGGGTTAACATAGCCTAACCTAACCAAGCCAGGGTCAACCTGGTCTTGCTAACTTAAATTAAGTTAGTCAATTCTTAATTGACTATACCTACTTAGACTAGTCCAAAGTTTCCCGTTGGACGAGTGGACTTCGCGCTCAACTACTAATCTGGTGGTCTGAGTTTGATTCTCGGCTCGGCCAATGCGAAATCAGAGGGATTTATTTCTGGTGATATAAATTCATCTCTCGATGTAATGTGGTTCGGATCCCACAATAAGCTGTAGGTCCCGTTGTTAGGTAACCAAATGGTTCCTAGCCACGTAAAAATATCTAATCCTTAGGGCCAGCCCTAGGAGAGCTGTTAATCAGCTCAGTGGTCTGGTAAAACTAAGATACGTATACTTAACTTAGACTAGTCCAAGTGGTTGTTGGCTTGGTTAACCCACAATCTGCAAATGGGTCTCTTCCATACTGGTCTACTTTCTATACTGAACCTTACGTAGAGGGTTCGAGATCCAGTTGGCTAGAGCAAGGCATTAGAACCTCCTCATATCTGGAAGGAGAAAGTGGGGAGTTTCCCATTCTTCGAGAGTGAGGTAGGATGAAGTGACGTTGGGTACAATTCTGCTCTAGGTTACTCGAGAATAGCACCACGATGGTTTCTGGCAATATAGGATTTCCCTTTAGAGGGTAGCATATTGAACATATGCCGTATATTGTAACAGGTCACCGCATAAGGTGTTTCGTGGTTGCGAACTAACATTACTTGTAGAAAAATGAGCCATATCCTGTTAACAAATTTTCTATCACCAGGAATAAGTTTCTCTGACTCTGCATTGGCCGAGATGGGAATAGGACCTCAGTCCACTGGTTTGGCAGGGGAGTACACAGACCACTCTCCCAGAGAGGAACTCGTATAATGGTTAAACCATGTAATAGATGTCTCAGGGGTTTCACCCTTCGAGGAGCCTGAGGATTCCATTTGCGATACTGGGAACAACCTGGAGGTTACGCAAGCTTTGGGTTCTACCTGTTCTGCCATGTCCCGAACGGAAGGATGGGTGCCAGTAATTAAGGAGGACCCAGGATGAGTGACTGATAAAGTTTATCGTAGCACAATCATTGCTACCAGTTTTGTGTGGGGAAGAGGCACCACAGATAGGTAGAATTAATATCTCGAGGTCTGGAGGTTGACCAGTATCCCCTTTCGAACTAATATTTCTAGGTTTTTGGGTGTAGTGTCACCTCAGACGTAACAAGACTCCAATGGTCGTTAGCTCACATATACAGAATGACTCTTTGGCTGTGACTGCCTGTAGAGAGGAGGTTTCTGTCCATTAAAGGCATTCGGTCGGTAGACAATTATCTGGTGGAGAGGTTGTCAGAACAGAGTGAAGCATCTCTGTAATTACATGTTTACATATATGGTGATATGCATTGGATTGGTGATTGGGCATGTGAATATCGCTTCACACTGAGTAATCTTCAGATTAATAAGAAGCAGTGAACTGGATGGGGCACATAAGAACTCCAGTCTGATAAGTGAAAACATACTCTGTATCAGAGTAGACTTGACAGAATACCACCAGACACATACATTAGTCACGTTACAGGAAACTGACCGTGGATGAGGGTCTTCCTCTGACCGTGGTAGTGTGAGAGTACTCAACAACCAGGGTTTTGACGTAGACTCAAATGTAGTTAGGAACATGAGTTCCAATTTGCCCCGGAATCCGGGATAATGAGTCTATGCAGCACAGGTCATGATGACAGATACATTTCTTAGTCATGTTCAGTACGGTGTGCGTATGTGTGAGAGGCCTTCAGCAGGACCGGCTTTGACTTGTCAAAGTCACCTAGAACATTAAGGTTGTAGACTTAAAGGAACAGGCCAAACAGAGGCGATCGGTCAAGCCTACTCCTTGTTTGTCAAGTTGTACCAATGAGATTATACAGAAGAGTAGGTCATCAGAGGAATATGGGCTGTCTGGCATTTAAGAACATTTCTGTTAAAAGGATCGTGACGGTTGGTCTGTGATTGTATCGAAGCTCAAAATTGAGCAATGTTAAGGAGGTGTCTATCTGTTCATTGAAATTTGAGAGTGGGTTCTTTGTTATGGAAACTGATTTTCAATTTCCTGTATATTTATAAGGTTGCCCAGAGGTCCTTGGACACAATTTCCTTGTGTCCTTTGGTGGCTGCTCAACAAATGGTGTAACTCATTCAGTACCCCTGGCAGGTCAGTGGTATCTTGTCTAAGATGATGGTATAAATGTGAAATGGAGGAGTTAACTGGCTTCCTTCCTTTTCAAATTTCTGTCTCCTCCTTTACTTAGGGCAGTAAGAAGGGAGTACCGTCATAAGCTGGAACAGACAAGGTACAGGTTAGTGAAGTGGCCATACTGTTAGGGTTAGTATCAGTAAGATACCTATCAATAGCAGGACATTCCTCTCTTTAGCAAGGGGGAGAGGAATGATAGCAAACCTACATGAGTGGATGGATTGGTTTGTTAGGTGAACAGATCTCATCTTCCTTGGACGCAATGAACTATGACATTGTGTAAAACCCAGAAGTCTGACTCTTGATATTCATATATGTCTTAGATTTGGAAATACTGGTCAGTTTCGTAGAATTCTAGTATTCAGAAAACTGATCAAAGGTTGCAAACTCCCAGTTGGTTAATAGTACTTACCTCCCACCAAGAGTAAGTCTATCCTAATGTTAAGACTGAAGGTTTGTTTTGTATATGAACAAATGACAAATTTTGAACTAATTTGTATTTTTCATAACTTACAAACCTGAGGTCTTAAAATACAAAGGCCCACCTCTAACTGCCCCTCTATCAACTAACCTGGGTTGAAAGAATAACTAACGGGGTCACGAGTTAATGAGGGTTATGTGGGTGGCCCCACATGTCTCATGACCAAGCACAGATGCCAATAGTCCCTTGCACGTACAATTATTTTAAACTACTGGTTTCCAGCTGGCGCTGAGTATTTATCCTAATGTTAAGACCTCGGGTTTGTAAGTTATGAAAAGTACAAATTAGTTAAAAATTTGTCATGTTGATAATATAGTATTAATAGTGTTAAGCTGAAGAAGAATATCCAAGACGTATGAGTTAATTCTACAGTAGGGTTCCCCAAGCTTTCCTGTTTATTGACCAATTCGTGAAGTTCAATTTATCAACAAACTTTTATTGTATGAAAATGCTGCTTTGTTAACACAACAGTTAATTTACAATATAATTGTTATACAAAAAGTTGACATGCCACTCATATATACTACATATATATTTACTGATCCTTTTTGTCTCCCAGCCATCCAAAAATCCCTTTGGTCATCCTGTTGGTCCCCTCTTTTGAGTTTGTTTGCCAGAAGAGTAGCAATTAGGTTTTTATTTGTAAATTATGAGGGATAGGGATAGTATAGGTCTTAACATTTTCACTTTAGAAAAAGACAAGTAGTGAAAGTTAATTCTAAGACATTTTGACATTGTATAAGTGACTCTAGTGGGTCTTTTGGGGAAGATTTTAGTTTGTCATGCAAAATCCATAATCATGATTAGCCTTATTTTTTAATTGGGTCCTGCCATACCTTCTTGAAGAGTTGTGAGAAGAAAGTCCCAGCTCAGTCCAAAATTTATCATTCTGAAATGTACTTCCAACTGTCAGATGTATTCTGAACTTCCAGGATAACTTCCCGAGATCTACACAGTTCTCGTGTACACATATTTTGAAGTAGTTTTCTTCTTTCCCTGGCATTGTGTAGTGCAAAAATATTTTGTTTTATCCTTGTTCTATATGACTTCTCAAATACTTTGGCATCCTTTGGTGCCACTGCTGTTTCGGTGCCCTTGCGGTTGCTCTTAATCTTGTCTTCAGAGGAGTTCTGCTGTTCTCTCCTGGTTCATGGTTTCTTGCTGCCTTGTGGTTCTGCTGCCATTTCACTTAGACTCCCTCCCGCTCCCAACCTTTTCAGGAGTTCTGGGAGTCTTCAGTGGGGTGGATTGTCTTTTGCCATTATGCTCCTGTTTGGCTGCCTCGCCCCCTTTACAGCAATTGGAAGTACAGTTGCACTTCAGCTTAAGGAATTTTGTTATTTGATAGACTTTTCTTCATTCATGTTCAGGAAAAAATTAAACATTTATACAGGTACTCCTCATTTAACAGCGTACTTGTTTTACGACAGCTCTTGAGTTACGAGAGCAACACGAAGAGAGAAAAAAAAACATAAAATGAAAATAAAAATATTGCCGATGGTGGCCAAGAGAATGACTTCAGTGCCGATAATCTAGCCTAGCCTGGGTTTTGAAAACCTCGATATCTGTGGCTAAAACAATAAATAAGGCTTTAATGTACTTTGTAAAGAAAAGCTATACAGTTGAACCTAAAGACAGCAAAAAAGATGCCATATCCTTGTTTTTGTGTGAATAATTCTTATTAATGAAAAAATGTGAATTCTTAGTAATGAAAAGAAAATGTGAAGTCAAATTTTTTATATATTAGATTTAAAATAAAGATTTTTATTTAAAATATTCCACTTGAGAAGTCTCTGCCAAGTCAATCCTTTTAATCAAAACACTGAAACACTTGGCAGCACGAATTCCTTTCCTTGCTTGAAAGACTTATATGTGTTAGTTTGATCATTTCTTTATACAACTGTACGTATTTACATACATATTTGGTATGTCACCCATGAGATCAGATGATACTAGAGGTAAAAAGTTAAAGCGTAAATCTTTATTAGTACTACAAAATGTTTAACCCGTTAGCGAATAGTTTAGTGTTCACTTTCCTCAATAGATGGCGTTGTGCCTTGTTTACATTGTGATGGTGACATTCAAATGCCCTGTGATTTCCAAAATTCATTCATTATTTTTTTCGTCTTTCTATCCCCTACAATACAACTAAATGACGAAGATACTATTAGCAATAATTATGAAATACCAAATTTAGAATATGAAAGTCACTGCTAAATAATGTACAGATTCTGAGACAACTTTAGTACTGTATTGACTTAGTAGTATTACTATATGGACTTACTATACTCTTGTTTTTTTTCCATCTGTCCATCCGCCTGTGGTGGTCACGCATAGTAACACTCCGTCCCGGGCTTTAGATAGTTATGCTATGTGCAAGTTTTAGGTAAATATAAGGATATCTGGGTGTACATTTGCAACTGAAGTGTTTTAATAATTTACTGTATGCGAATTGCACCGTTAACATTTGAAATATCTTACATGTGAGCCGGCCTCGTAGTGGCCCAAGATACATAAAGGGAAATATTTTAGGGAAAACTGCAGAATAACTTACCTTAAAAAAGGATTGATTGAAATATTTTATTCTAGAGAAAGGTCGCCATTGAAAACCAGCTGATTAATATACATTACATTTATTTACAATACAGTTGAAAGGCAAAGCAACTGGGCCCACGTGGACCAATCTTATCTCTCACAAGGGGAGAGCTGGCTAAAATAAGATTAACGTAAATGCTGGTTGTTGAAATCACTTATATTATCTTGCGTTAAGGCAGCGCTTGCTTTTGAGGAGACTTGGACAC
The DNA here is from genome assembly GCF_015104395.2 of Macrobrachium nipponense. Taxonomy (NCBI): domain Eukaryota; kingdom Metazoa; phylum Arthropoda; class Malacostraca; order Decapoda; family Palaemonidae; genus Macrobrachium; species Macrobrachium nipponense. Next base: position 34,303,618 of record NC_061099.1, on the reverse strand, counting down.
GTGACTCGTGCGTGGATCTGGAAAAGTTCCCAGATTAGACACAGCATAAAATAAAGATTCCTTGCACAAGTTACCGTTATTCAATTTTATCCAACACATTGGGGAAGGAACTCTAGTGTTTAAATGAGATATTCAATAAAGACTTGTTTGTCTGGGACGATCGCAAAAGGTTGCATGCAGCCACGAGGCAAGGAAAGGAACAAAGGGATTCATTTGAGAATTAGGAGTTTGAATTTTGAAAATGTGGAGTAGTTACTTGACTGAGGGAAAGAACTGGCAATATGACTGTATCACAAGACGTACCTGGAAGCCTTACGTAAGTGGACCTTTGTGGAAATTGGCGTCGGCTTTGTCTGATATCTGGGACGCCAGTTAGCCCCCTTTGGTAGGCCTTAATTAAAGACTGGCTGAAACATCTCCCCTAGGTCACGGACGGGAGTGGACTGAGAGCGGATGCAGGTGCGACCGTGCGAAGATTTGGTGTTGGGGGTCAGCTTATCCCCCCTTCTGGCAGCCATCCTGGAAACAGAGCATATCGCCAGCAAGAAGTTCACACGATAAAAGATCTTGAGAGTAGGCCTACGAGGTACCTAGCTAGCTTCACACTTCCTTTTGGGATACGTCCCTAAGGCTGACAGGAGTCTTTATTCCCTTCCCGCAACTACGGCTGGCACCGGACATGCCTAGCCTGGCCTGAGTTTGTGTTTCCTGCCTAAATCAGCTGATTTTAGGGAAAACATGATCACTCTTTTAGAACTAATATAAATGAATAAATTCTGGGTAGACGAGAGGGGCAATAAAAGTAATAAATAGGATATTGTTACTCTTGTTGAATGTAAGGTAAATGTAACTATCTAAAGCCTGGGACGCAGTGTTACCATATGGAAACACCACAGGTGGGTGGACAGATGGAAAAAAAAAGAGTATAGTAAGCTAACTCGGTAATGTAGGCTAAATGTGCTAATTAAAGTACATTGTTTTAAAGAAAATTATGCACTATGAAGTTATAAAATAAAGTTAAAATATGAGTAATTAAATGATAAAAAGCATTGTCAGAACTTTGCCAAGTAGTAGGCTATGTCAAAACTAGTTCTGTGTATATGACTGAAAATTAATGCTACTAGTCAAAATAGAGAATAGCGCATCTAATGACAGTCGTTTATTGATGTTGTCGCTGGAACATAACTCCATCGTTAAACAAGGAGTACCTGTACTTTTGTATGTGATTTTCTCTCATAAGTTTAAAGTTGTTCATATATGAAACAAACCTTCGGTCTTAACATTAGGATAAATACTTAGCGCCAGCTGGAAACCGGTAAAGTTTAAAATAGTGTACACAAGGGACTATTGGCATCTGTGCTTGGTCACGAGACATGAGGAGCCACCCATATACCCCTCTTTAATTCGTGACCCTGTTAGTTATTTTCTTACCGCCTTTAAGAGATGACATGTTTTGCTTCCGTCCTTTTAAAGCCGGTTTAGTTTGCCCCCTGTTGTTTTGAATCTGTTGTTTGGAATTCCCGTGCTCTATTGTGAACATGAAGCCTTCTCATGCTTCTAGACTTCTTGGATATCACTAGAAGCAGATAAACGCCCAGATATTTTCTTAGACGCTTTTGATGTCGGGTTACTCATCGTGTAGTAAGTCATAGGTGCAGAAATTCTTCAGGTACAGTTAATTCGTTGCCTGTACTTTGGAATTTCACATATTCATATGGCTTGCCTGTGAATCCAAAGCTCCGATGTATCAGGATGTGCTTTGGGAAGTAATTATGACTAATTGTGCTCGCCATCTTCTTTTCGTTCCAAATACGTGGGCAGAGGTTATGGATGTGTGCGATCAGTGTTATGCCTATCAGGAGTACCAACCTAACAAGGACCGCTGGATTGCTATATGATGTCGTGCTGCCATCAAGGGTCCCATGCGATGGTTGCCCCTTCTATCCTTATATGCACTGAATGGCGGTCGAATGAGGCAACATCTGTAGGGAAGCAGATAGTGCAACACAGCAGCCTTTTGAGTCCGGTTGCTATGCGTACAAGAATGACAACAGCAGCCTTCCACTTCTTGTCGAGTGCTGGCTTCGCATTCAAGATGCTCAGTGATGTCATAAGCATGGCGCCCGCCATGACATCACTTTACAGCTGCAGCCTATGTGGATACAGGCTTCCATTTTTGCTTCTTCGAGGTATAAGAGTACTTTACAACTATACTTTCGGATTTAGCGATTTTTGAATGCACACTGTTTTTGAGAGAATTATAAGTGTTAGGAGATATAACAGTCACGTAGTGGAAAAGATGCATGTCTTTCCTCTGTCTCCTTCCGCTTAGGCTTCAACAAGCTTAGGTGACTGACTTTGATGCCAGTGCGTTCTCCTGCCAATCCTGGAAGAATAGGGATTTCGTGGCTGATCCTCGAGCCAAGAGGAGAAGTTTCTTCTCAATCTTCGAGCCAGGACTGTTACATCCCTATTATAAGAAAGCACAAGAAGTAGTTGTAATTGTCAAACAAGTGACTGATGGAAGCTTAATCTAGTGTGACTGTGAGGAGTTGGAGAATGCTAGAATCCGGGACTTCGTGACTGATCCTCGTGCCAAGAGGAGAAGAATAATTTCTTCTTCATCTTCAAGTCAAGACTGTCACATCCTTGTAAAAAGTAGAAATGCCACAGCAGGTTGGGTCTCTTGATCTTGGCTGCAAGAGTGCCATCAACAGCCTCACGTTTCCATCAAGCGTGATGACGTCATAGCCAAAACCGCTATGAAAATGGCGGTAATCATGACGTCACAGCCTACTGCTGCCAACCTCTTGTCTTCGGTGGCATCATTATATTACGCTTTCATTTTGGGAGCGCACACTTAAAGAGAATATGAATTTTCTCGTAGGATAAGCGGCAATGGCGTTGTGTGCTCCAGTTAAATTTTGAATAAGAAATCTTAAGCAGTAGTTTAGCGCAGTCAACTTTAGACGGTTGCCGTTTAGGTTGTCAACAGTCCAGTGATAGTCTAGGTTGTGATAACCATGTCAGCCGTATAGCTATGACGGGCGTAGAACCATGACGCCCATAAGAGCTACAAAGGGCTTTGGAAGCATGACGACCATGCGAGGTATAATAGACATGAGTACTATGAAGACCATGAGGAAATGACAGTCATAGGAATATGACGATTGTAAATAATATGATGGTCATAGGGAATACGACGGCTAAAAGGATCGGGACAGTCATAGGCGGCAACTGTGTAAACAGTGAGGGGCGTAGGAATCGTTCGTAAGAGCACATTGCCAATTCAGATGGACTTGATACATACGCTGATGCCTTTACAAACTATTTCCATGAATTCTAGATGTCAAAGTAATGCAATAATGATAAAATTGCTCTCATATTTGTATATAGAATTGCAAATAGATATGCTAAATTCATTTATTTCCATGGTTTTGTGTAAGTTTTATCTTAAGTTTCGAAGGTAAACACAAACCAATTTGCAACTGCTGGTTTAATCATGCAAACATGAACAGCGTAGTTTTACAAGGCACGTAATGCTGGACGGCCATAAGGTCCACGCAGTAGTTATTGAGATGTGTCGCCCTCTCATTTACGTGCTAAGAGAAGTGAAAGTGCATCAGCCACATTCACCTGCTGTCTACCAACGGCACCCATGACAATAAGTCTATGGATTCCTCTTAGTAATCGAATTCAGCCTGCATGGTGGGAATTAACAGACTTTGAGTTGACCCCAGAAAACTTCAAACCTTTACAGGTAAGAAGAATTCCCTTGTTTTATCTCCATTTGTATACTCTGGTTTGTTCCTATAAGAATATTGACCAAATGCTTCGACTCTTACACAAGTAGTTAAAGTTAATCGAAAGCTTGTTCCTTGCAGTAAAGTACTGTAGAACAATTCTTCTTAATGAAAGCTCATGAAACACATTTCGGTCTCTGATCGCACAAGGCCGTGTGTATTTTGTTGGGAGTAGAATTGGCGGCGATAGGTATCGCATAAACTAAGATTCAGGACTACTCGTTGAGTGAGTTTCGGGCGTGTAGGCCATGAAGAAAACTTTTAAGTCGAGAGGAGGAGGTGGAACTTCTTTCTCTCACCACTTAAGTAGTGCATTTGTAACTTAAGATGCTATAGCTCAGCTAATTGAGTCCTACCTTTTAGCCTAACAAGTGGTTAAATTCGTAGCCTATCCCAGCCAGTCCGAGTCTACCGCTACTATTTTAGTTAATCTAAGTAGTAGTTCTTGGCTTAGACTGTCCGAACTAACTGGTTTGGGCATACATGTGCCAGCTTAGCCTAGCTAATGGTTGCGGTCTTGGCTTTCGAACCTGCATTTACTATCTTAGCCTAGTCTGAGTGGTACAGTTCTTAGTTAGCTTAGCCAAGCTCAATGGGTTGATGACTTAGCATGGCCTTGCTATTTGAACATGCCTTTACTATCTTTGCTTGGTCTGAGTAGTAAGGTTATTAGCATAGCTGAGGCATAGACTAGTGCCTAGGCTACCCATTTGGAACACTTACCACCTCAGCCTAGCAGGTTGTGGTTGTAGCCTAGCTTGTATAGTCTGAACTTTCTTGGACGACTTCACCCTAACCTAAGTCATTTAGTTTCTAGATTAAGCTAGTCTATACTAGCCTAGACTAGTTAGCGTACTTCTCTGATGGACTTAGCCTAGCCTAAGTGATGGAGGAGTTAGCCTAGCCTAACTGGTGGATGGAAGCGTTAACCCAGCCTAACCTAACAAAGCCAGTGTGAACCTGGTCTTGCCAACTTAAAATAAGTTAATCAATTCTTAATTGACTAGACCTACTTAGCCCAGTCCAAGTGGTTGTTGGCTAGATTAACCTAGCATCTTCAAAGGGGTCTCTTCCAGCCTGGCCTAGTTTCTGTATTGAAGTCATGAACCTAACATAGAGCGTTCGAGCTTCAGTTGGCTGAGGCAAGTCATTAGAACCTCATCATATCTGGAAGGGGAAGCTGGAGAATTTCCCATTCTTCAAGAGTGAGGTTGGGTGAAGTGACTTTGGGTACAATTATGGGCTAGGTTGCTCGAGAATAGCACCACGTTGGTTTCTGGCAATATAGGATTTCTCTTGGGAAGGTAACATATTGAACATATGTCCGGATATTGTAACAGATCACCACATAGGGTGTTTCATGGTTGGAAAGTAACATTCCTTATGAAGAATGAGCCCTGTCCTGTTAACAGGTAAATTCCTTGGACAGTAGGATAATTAGGACTTGTCTGAGTAGAATATATTATAGGACATTCCCTTGGGTTTTCCTACGATATCATCTGTATAATTGAAAAATATATGTATCTTAGTTCTTGCAAGAACACTGAGCTGATTAACAACTCTCTTAGGGCTGGCCTGAAGGATTAGATATTTTTACGTGGCTAGGAACCAATTGGTCACCTAGCAACGAGACCTAAAGCTTATTGTGGGATCCGAAGCACACTGTATATCGAGAAATAAATTTCTATCACCAGAAATAAATTCCTCTGATTCCGCATTGGCTGAGCCGGGAATTGGACTTCGGACCACCGGATTGGCAGAGGGCGAAAACCACTCGTCCAGAGAGGAACTCTTATAATTGAAGAACCACGTAACACCTGTCTCAGGGGTCTCGCCCTTCAAGTAGTCTGAGGATTCCATTTGGGATGCTGGGAACAACCTGGAGGTTACACACACTCCGTTCTACCTGTGGAACGGAAGAAGGGGTCCCAGTAATTGAGGAGGACCCAAGATGAGTGACTAATGAAGTTTATCTTAGCACAATCATCTCTACCAGGTTTGTGTGGCGAAGAGGCACCACCAATAGGTAGAATTAATTAATATCTCAGGTCTGGAGTTTGCCCAGTATCCCTTTTCAAGCTAACAGTTTTAAGATTTTGGGTGTAGAGCATCAGCTTGGATGTAACACGACTCCCTAGTTCTTCGGCTCACATATACAGAATGACCCTTTGGCCGTGACTGCCTGTATAGAGGAGGTTTCTGTTCATTAAAGGCATTCTGTCAGTAGACAATGATCTTGTGGAGTGGTTGTCAGAACAGAGGGAAGTTTCTCTGTAATTACCTGTATGGTGACACATTGGACGGGTGATTGGGTATGTGAATATCACTTCACGCTGAGTAATCTTCAGATGACTCAGGAGCATTGAACTGGCTGGGGCACATTAGAAACTCTGATCTGATAAGTGAAAACATACTCTGTATCAGAGTAGACTCGCTGGATTACCACCGGGCATGCATCAGTTAAGTTACAGGAAACTGACCGTGGATTGTTGTCTTCCTCTCACCTTGGTAGAGTGGGAGTACTCAATAGCCAGATTTTTTTACGTAGATTCAAAAGTAGTTGGGAAACGACAGCTTCCAGTTTGCCCCAGAATCCGGGGTAATGAGTCAGTGCAGCACAGGTCATGATGACAGATACGTTAGTCATGTTCAGTACGGCGTGAGTTTGCGTAAGAGACCTTCAGGAGGGCCGGCTTTGACTTGTCAAAGTACTCTGTGGTTATCGAAAGAACTACGTCGCCCAGAACGTAAATATGGTGGTCGTAAAGGAATACAAGCCAAACAGAGGCGATCGGTTAAGCCTACTCCTTGTCAAATTGTATCAATTGGGTCATAAAGAAGGGAAGGTCATCAGAGGAATATGTACGTGCCTTTCTGGCATTTAAGAACCATTTTTTCATGTTCTACATAAAGAATGTTGCCCACAGGTTATTGGACAGTTAATAGAAAGGTTCTGTTAGGACTTTGCACTTCTTCAATGTGATGTTTGACAAAGACTTTTTGTTGAGACCGGTAGAGTCAGGAAGGAAATGCAAGAAGGGCCTTATGTAACGAAAACAAGTCTAATGTCGGAGGGAAGGCAAAAACCTATGACGTTTAGAAGGATGAGCTTAAATTGAGCAATGTTAAGAAGGGGTCGCTGTTCATTGAAATTTGACAGTTGGTTCATTGTTATGACAAACGACTTTCAATTTCCTGTAAATAAAGAAGGTTGCCCAGAGGTCCTTGGACAATTCCCTTGGGTCCTTTGGTGGCTGCTCAACAAATTGTGTAACTCATCCAGCACCCCTGGCAGGTCAGTTGGTATCTTGTCTAAGATGATGGTATGAATATGAAATGGAGGAGATACTAGCCTCTTTCCTTTTCAAATTTTTTTCTCCTTTACTTCAGGCAGTAAGAAGAGAGTACCATCATAAGCTGGAATGGACAAGATAACAGGTGAGTGAAGTAGCCATACTGTTAGGGTTATCATCAGTATAAATCGGTAGCAGAACATACCTCTCTTAGCAAGGGGGAGAGGAATGATGATAAATCTACGTAAGTGGATGAATTGGTTTGTTAGAAGAACAGATGTTATCTTCCTCGGACGCAATGAACTATGACATTGTGTAGAAACCCAGAAGTCTGACTCTATGATCCTTCTTCAATTTGTCGTCGTTGGTCAGTGTAACAATGAAAAAAGTTCTATGAAAAGGGCCAGTTCAGGAGAAGGAGACTGCACCATTATTGGATGACCAAGGGTCTTCAGCTTCTTTTGTCCCGACTATGCATGATGCTGTTTCAGGGTAATTGCTGTAGGCAAGCCTTCTTGCCTTGAGTCCTTTTATACTTAAGCACTGTCAAATCAAAGGCACTATTCTGGCTTAGACCAGCAATGAGATAAGTCTGTGATATTACTTGGTCTGTCTTACAGAGCCCTGGAGGAACCAACAGTGTAACTTCTTTCAGGACTCAGTGGCTACACTATCAAAAGTGGAAGTATCGTTGTTTTGTTGGCAGCCACATGATAAAAAAATGAGAAATTCCATAAATGTGCTTATATTTCTAAACAATCAGACTACAGCAGATCATGATTGATGAATTCTTTACTGACAGTTTATTTATGAATTTTTATTTAAGTGGTTTTTTTCATGTTTGAGGATGTGCTCTGAAATTTTGAATCTTTGGTTAAAAGGGATTTAATTTTACTGTATAAGCACTCCTCTTCCCTCATCCATATGGGGATTGGCACAGAAGAATAAGTCTTAGTTGGCAGACAGTGGACTGTAAGTTGGGCTTGTGCAGTGCAAGTCAGTGTGGCTTGGTCCCTCTCATACAGAATAAGGCTACTATAATTAATGGGTTTGAGTAAACCAGTTTTATTGTATGAAAATTTACTTTATCTTGACTTGAGAACTTTCTAGTTTAGTTTTTATTACAGCTTTTGTACATATGTTGACAATCATTTAGCTGTGTATTGATTGCATATTTATGTTGACCATCATTTAGCTGTGTATTGATGACATATTTACATTTATTTGTAAATAGGTTAAACATATAATTTTCTGTCTGGGTGATTCTACCAAGAACAGCTATTGCTGTTCATATACTAAACTAATTTTTCATTGTGTAGTGTTCTGCAGTTTATCATCATTCATAATGTGAAGTCTCATTCATTCTGTTTACACTTTGTTTAGAACTCGCATTAATGACCAGTAACTTCTTGTGAAAGTTCCACTCATTGGAATGCCTTTGCATGGAAACTTGAGGAAAACAGCAGACATAAATAGAATACAGGCAGAATAAAGAAAGGTAAATGAACAAACAAATATATATGTACAAGTATGAAAAAGTTAAGGCAGTGGTACATGACTTTGGCAGACTTAAATTTGTCTTCAAAATCAGTAGCAGTGCCAAGAGGAGGCTCTCACTCAGTTACTGTTGGTAATGACCTCTGGTTTTGGCATTGTGACATCATGGCACCTCAACAGAATGTGAAACACACACTAATGAAATGATGGATTTGCGTGATGCAGCATTATAACATGGCCATACTGAAGGTTTCTCAGAGCTAGTTGTGATAACTATTATCAGACTACTGAAGTTTCAAAATTACTTGTATGAACTTTTCCCTCTCTGTTAAACCAATGCTATAGATAGGTAATTAATTACCAAGAAATAAACACTGAAGTCTGAGTTAGATCTCAAACAAGGTGTGGACAAAAAATATTATCAAATGGTGTATAAAGTTCTAAATAATTTGAAGGTATGGGAGAACTGTTTCAAGCTTTTGCTACTTTTGTTATTGTATTGTAGTTTTTAATTTTCTGACTCTGGAAAGGATTAGAAGATTCACATTTTCCATTTAGACCCAGGTTGCATTGGGAATTTTATTTTCTCTGGGCTGTATAACAGTTATCTTCCTCTTTAGGCTAGCTATTGATTCTTACTTCTGGCAGCTGCAGTAGTGAGGGGACTACAGAGAATGTATGTGCTACTGAAATTGGGGAGAGGGCCTCAGAGAATGGGAAGCTCTTGAAGCAGTTTCCTGAAATAGTCAAGAAACTGAAGGATAAAATTAAAGGGTGTGTGTTATAGTGGTGGTAACAAGGCGTTCGTAACTTGGTTGCAGCAGCCCTTCCTTCTTGTTGAAGCATTCAGCCCTTCTGTTTTAAGAGGTAGACTAAGCTAGATTTTTGCAGGGTGATTTTGATTTAAATAACTTGCTTGAATTTTCTTTTAAAATAACATGACTAATATGTATGTGCAGTAATTGTATGAAAATGTCAAACCAAAACTAGTGTTTTGCTAATTGCTGGTTGCATCTTGAGTAGCTTAAAGTGGTAGCAGTTTGAAACTCATTCCATGTCTGCACTGCAAATCTTGTCAACAGAAATTTTTTTTTTTACGGGCATTTTATATATGTGCGTTTATAAAAACTCTTAAGCATGTTGGGCAGCCTTAGTGCGTTTTGTGATCCTAGGCTTTGACTAAAATTTTTATAATGCATCAGTCCTGTTATAAAGGCAGTGCCTTTTTTTATTTTTTCAGCAACTAATGAAACTGTTTCTGTATTTTTTTGGAATTTTGAGTTGTCCCTGAAAAGTGAAAGTTTAGAAAATTAAACTTTTTGACGAGTTATGCACCCAGCACTCTTAGAAATACATAATTTCTCAAGATTAAAGTTTCCAAATAGTGAATGGTTTATTGGTAATATTTTCAATCTGAAGTTTGGCAGTTCTCATAGTCAGTTGATGCATTTGCCAATCTTTTATCAGAAATTTCAAATTGAGGTTTATGGACTGGTTTTTTGTTCTACGTATATTTTCCAACATGCACTTGATTTAATTTTCTTTAGTTGATGAAATTAAAAACCACAAGCTTTCTTAGCAACCAGGGTATAGTAAATATGATGTTACCTTGAATTACTGAGACTTTGACATGTTACCGGAAAGACTTTCAGTATACATATTATATTTTGTCATTTCAATCAGTTGGTATGTGTTAATCTGTGATTCAGTTCTGCTCATATTTGCCTTTAATATCCATCTCTCTCTCTCTCTCTCTCTCTCTCTCTCTCTCTCTCTCTCTCTCTCTCTCTCTGGGCATATTGTTGTCTCTGGGCATATTTTTGTCATGAAAGCCATTGGTTCAAGAAAAAACCATTGGTTCAAGAAAAAAAAGTATAAAAAAGTTTTTCCATCTTACCATGAGAATATGAGTTTTGTGTTTTAGGCATGTGTCAAATTTTTACTAAAAGTGCCTTAAAATATTTGAAATCTTAAGATGTGTGAGAGATAGTGATAAATGGTTTTTAGTACTTCTCTTCCCTTTGTGGGACTAGACATGAAATGAGTTCTTTCCTTTTTTGTTTGTCCTATGCAAGCGCTGATTGCTTGAAAGTGCCCAAGTGCTTGGCTGGATAGCCTAAATTTTGTAAAGTTAATTAAATGTAATCTGTGCACTGTGCACATGAACTTCCATCAGGTGTCTTTACTTTTTCCATCTTTCATGGGTCACCCTACATGTTTCCTTGCTATTTGGTATGAATTGTTTTCTGACTAACTGTTCCTTATCACTTGTCTGAACCACAATCTTAGAGAGAGCGTGAAAACCAGCCGCTCTGTTTTCTTGTAGAAGACTATAATGTGCCTGCGTGTGCACTTTTGAAATATTTGTTAATCAAGGTTTCTAATATACAGGGCAGTATGCTGCAGTTAAAAAGAGAACCCTTATTACCATACTTGCTTGTGGCCCTTTTGGTCAAGGGGATATTGGATTTGTTGAAAGGGAAAACTTTTTAGACTCATAACGAAGTCATTTCACCTTGATTTGGTACCATTGGGAAAATGTCCTTCTGCATGGAGGCACTGTAGTTAGTTTTGACATCATTCAGAAGAACAACTTCTTGGTATCATTAGATCTGCTGGATACATACCTTCACAATCCCATCCACAAGGCCTCCAGGAAGTACCAGCGATGTGCACACCGTAGGGGGTGTTCAAGCAAACTTTGTCATTACTGTATATTTTAAATTCAATACGCTTGTAAACAACTATAAACTGAAAATTGTGCACATACGAAACAAACCCTGTCTTAACATTAGGATAAATCTTGTAGTGCCAGCTGGAAACCGGTAAAGTTAACAAAATTGTGTATGCAAGGGATTATTGGCATCTGTGCTTGGTTTCCCCCATATTTGTAATAAAATAAACTGCATAAATACACTTTCAAAAAATGTAACCCTTCTCTTTCTCTCACTCTTGAATGACACACAGTGGTAAGTAGGTAGCCTACCCGTTTACCCACAGCCCAAAACGTTTTTTTACCAATGTGTTTTGATATCACAGCTTTCATATAAGCGGTTACCATATTGTGTTGCTATACAAAAGATAAAGTGTAAATGTGTTAACTGTTGGCCTAGGCTGGGTGCTATTACAGTAATATCCATCTGCATAAGTCAAATAGGTGATTACAGCTTTATTTATGATAAAGGTAATGAAACTTACAAATTACATACTGAATCAATTTATATTGTATTATATGCTGGAAGTAAACCCTCTTTTAAACATGTTTTATTAAAAGTAATTGCTGCCTCAGCTGCATTAATTTTATACAGGTTCTTCTCTATTTTTCTAATTATTGCTTTCTCATTGTTGCTTAAACTGGTGAGCAACGCACCGAAGGTTGACATATCTCAATTAGGTAGAACGATTGGATTTTATTGGTAAAAATTTCAGTCGGGGTAGTCAAATTTTCGGGTATATCCCGTAGAGTTTATTACAGATAGAATTGATGTTAAATTCTATTTCTTTTCTATTCTTTCTATTCCTTTCAGACGAATGAGAAAGCAATAATTAGAAAAATAGAGAAGAACCTGTATAAAATTAATGCAGCTGAGGCAGCAGTTACTTTTAATAAAACATATATTGTATTATGTTATAATTTAATATATAGAAATTGGTCATCCGCCATATGCATTAAAGTGAGCTAGGCTAATGTTTATGTTCTCAGAATTAGCAGATTGCGGCCTGCTAGCAAAAGAATTAGGAGATTAACATTTTTATTTTAACTTTTTTGTGTAAAACGACCTGTGTTGATATCTTTAGCACATGTCATTTCTCAATGATGACTATTTAGAGCTAATTCATTTTAAGAACACTACAAAAAGTAGTTGATCTTGTTGTTTTTTGGAATTTATGATTTTTTATTTCACCTCATACTATCAAGGAAGCTTTACTTGTATGTCTGTGTTTTTGTGTGCGTGTGTTTATATCTACATGTGGCATTTCATCAATGTTGATGTCACTGTCTCAACAGTGTGTGTTCTTTAGTGCAGTATCACATGTTGCTAATTTTCTCTTTATGCCTGGCTTGATTTACTGTACAGTATTTCAGTACAAGTTTAGTAGACTCTTAAGTATGATTATTACAAATAATAAAAATGACATTAATACCAGTAATTCTTCAATGAAAAACAAATTTAGTGTTTCATACCACAGACAAGTTGGAGTCTCTCAATTATACAGGGGACAGGAATAAAATGCCCTTTTACCTTAGAACTTGAGCATAATCCAAATTGTTTAGAGATAGAATATGTAATAAGAAAGCACCCTTTGCTGTCACTGCCAGAAGTTGACAAATAAGAGGGTCCTTACAGTATTGTCACTGTAAAGTTAGTTTCATCTTTTCCTGAGAATAGTTTGCTGCAGAAATCTGGTGTATTTTTCTCATGTGTAATACATATGAGCTTCCCTTGTTTCTGGGCATGTAATGGGGCTCATGTCATAATTTTATTTTATTTATTTATTTTAAATGCCCAAATTACACTTTGGGGGTATGCAACACTAAAGACTGTACTTTCAACATCAGAAAAAATTGAAAGCTAACAATATTCTTCCTTATCATGCATCATTGACTGTCTGTGTCCTAACCACAGGAAACGGTGGTAGCTTTTTTCTGTGCTTCTCTTAGCATTCAAGTTGAACAAAGAAAAAAAGGCCTTTTACTCATTAAGTAAGCCTGCAGAGAAGGATCTCCTTATATAGAAAGAGGAAAACAGCCAAGGGAAAATGAAGAGAAGTAAAATTCCGAAGTTTTATAAGGAAATACACATATACATTTATTGCATTTAAGAAAAATAAAGGATGTTGAGCTTGGCAATGAAATAGCATGAGAACTGATTAAATATGTAAGATTTAAGAAAATGACGAAAGGATTTGGATGCAGTTGTCATACGAAATGAAATCACATATGTACTGTACAATAATGGTTGAGCATAGGAATCAAAAGATATGAGATCCCACTGTTGTTGAATCTTTGTAGTAAAATATAAATTTGGTAGGTTTAGTAAAACTTGCTTCATTTTTCTTTTACAGGAGCTGTGGTAAAATATTCTGTTCTGAGTGTTCAGAACATAGTATTCCTATTCCTCGTGAGCAGCTGTACCAGCCGGTCCGAGTCTGTGGCACTTGTTTTCTTAACATTGGCATGGAACATACAAAACCTAAGATCTTGGCAGCAGCCTCAAATTAAAAGGTTTTGTTGTAGACAGAGGTATACAGACCCAATTTGTAATTGGTCTGCTGGATGTCATTTGAAAATAATTTACTGCTCTTGTACCACTGAGGGAAATTTCTTTTACCATAGGCAAGTTCGGTGAAAAGAACAGTAGAACGGAATTGAAGAAAACCTAACATGGGTGTGGTTAATTTCTTATATGGATGACTGTTGAATAGTATTTGACACCTTCAGAGGTAAGACTGATGTCCATTCTAGTCTTCTTTCTTGGACGTGTGATTGACAGCGCAAAGGGTATTTTTAATGTTTGGTAGGTGGCACTTGGGTTGATGCTTACATAGCTATCCACATAAAAAGGTAAAGTATTATGTGTCTTGAATATATAATTGTGTGCTCAAGTTATTATCAGTTATGATAAAGTGTGTTTAGTTCTGTACATTATACCAAGAGAGTATTTTTATGCTGTTAAATTTTATTGTGTATGGTAACCAAAAAAAAGAGATATATTGGAGATGATATTTTTTGCGAGGGGAATTTTTAGGAAGTGTTAATAATTTAGCTATAATTATCCTTAATTTATTTTGTTATTGCAAATTTGCGATAATAACCTTGAGAGAGCACAATTCAGCCAGGAACTTATTTAATATTGTATTGATGAGCATTGGTGGTCAAGGTCGGTTGCCCTCAAAGCTTTCAGGGGACTCTGCTCCAGCGTGTGTCATGGACACGACTGACGTTTGTGGTAAGGTTATTTTTTGAGAATTAGAGTGAAATTTGGTATTTTGTAAATATATTTGTTGGGGCCGTGATAGTTATACAGTGTATATAAAATATTTTTTTTGAATGTGTTTATAGGAGAACCTGCCCATCCAACAAGCTTATTTGTGCTGTAATGAAAACAATGTATACTCTAAAGTTCATTTTCATTAAGCACATGTCATTAAAATTGTTGACTAGGGACAAAACCCTAAAAATTGTGATATAGTATGACATAAGGTAGACCTTTCATTTTTATCTGGTAATATTGCTCACGTCATTATAAGATTTTTTTTTCTTTTTTCCCTCAAGGCTCTTTGGAAGGGCCCAAACTTACTCTGGCGTGCTAGTCAATGCTATGCTTAACAAGCCTTATGAAGAAAATCCGTTAATTTATCGAATTAAGCAAGTTATTTCCCTTTATTGATTATTTAACAGAGATTTTTACGGCTGCCAGGATTAGATTTTTGTAATGTATGAATTTCCCCTGCCCCTTTCTTAAGTATGGAAACTATATACATATATTGTACTTACAATAATTTTTCTTGGTTTGGAGTTTCCTTGAGTTTGTAAATTGAACAATTTTAGGCCACTTGTAATTTGGTGATGAATTATCGTCCTTTCACTAAGCCCTTTATCTTGATGAATTAAGCTTTTTGTTTCAGCTTTCTTTTTAATCAATGGAAATTTTAAAACGGAGTTATTACTTTTCCATTACCATGGGCTTTCAAAGACCAAAAATAAATTCATAAGTTGGATTATAATTATGTTTATGTATTTTGTAGCCATCTGCCAATATTTTGTTAGCTCAAGATTAAAGACAATAGAGGCAA
Organism: Macrobrachium nipponense; assembly: GCF_015104395.2. Classification (NCBI taxonomy): domain Eukaryota; kingdom Metazoa; phylum Arthropoda; class Malacostraca; order Decapoda; family Palaemonidae; genus Macrobrachium; species Macrobrachium nipponense. The sequence continues at coordinate 34,288,227 of NC_061099.1, read as the reverse complement.
GTAATCTCTCCCTCCAGTAAGTGTCACTTGTATGACAAAATATATATATATATATATATATATAATATATATATATATATATATATATATATATATATATATATATATATATATCATATATATATATATATATATATATATATATATATATATATATATATATATATATATATATATATATATATATATATATACATATATATATATATATATACATATACATATATATATATATATATATATATATATATATATATATATATATATATATATATATATATATATATATATATATATATATATATATATATATATATATATATATATATATTATATATATATATATATATATATATATATATATTATACAGTATACAGAAAGTCTCACAGTAGTATTTTCCTTTTGTGCTCATAATGTTTTCCTTTAATTGTCTTTCTGGCTGATGGGAAATCTTTTACATGCTGTGTTGCAGAAAGTGTTCTTGCATAAGGCTTGCTTGAGTAGAGCATGTAGGCCGAATATATAAGTTATATACATGAATATATAAATATATATAAATATATATATACACACAAAGCCTACAGAGTTAAACAGTTGCCAAGGAGATTTCTGTTTCAATGTTTTTAATTTGGTAGAGGGCTCAAAATTATACCTTGAACTTATTTTGGGATTGTGAATTGGTTGCAAACAGAAGCTACCAGCACTTTTGAGACTTAATTTTTCAAGTTAGCTTTTGAAAATATTGTCTGTTTGTGTAAGCAGTTTGTATTTTTCACAATGTTCTTATTCATACTTGTTTTGTAACTCTACAGGCAATTGACACAAGGCCTCAGATACTGGTGGTATATTATGTATATTAGTGAAAAAAGAATATTAATTTTTTTAGTTAATAAAATTGTTTTTAAGAGGTACTTTTATTACCTCATGGTATTGTTAATTTTGCCTTGGAAATGACCCTGTAGGGTTGCTAAATGGTAGGCTCGGGGGTAGTTTCCATGCATTAGAGCATTTCTGTGATGCCTCATGTATGAAGTAAGACTAAGAAGTGGATTTTTAGCAGTTGTCATCTGTAGTTTTTATGGTAAGGAAAATGAAGTGTACCTCCGATTGAGCTTCCAACTTAGCAGCCTGTGAGTTGTGGAGTGTGTTTTATTTGGAGTTGATTCAATTAGCACTGTAGTGTGACATTTATTATATAGTTGGAAAATGGTTTTGTGGCGCTTTTTTTTTTAAATCAAATTGAGTAAAATTTTCATATTTGCCTGTATGAAATTTTGATGTTGAAATATAGATAATGGAACTGTCCAAAATTTTAGATGATACATGACGTTGAAATATAGGTAATGGAGCTGTCCAAATTTTAGATGATACGATATTGTCATGAAATAACCAAAGACTAGTACAATACATGGGAAGGAAGGAAGTTGATGTTCCCAAAAGTTATTTTAGCCTTACAAGATACAGGTAGGGAAAGGAAGTGGAGCCTGTTTAGTGATTTTTTTCTGAATTTTCTGTACAGGTAATATTTCCTATACAGTTTTCCAGAAGGTTGGAGCTTATAATCACTGGAGATGTCATGGTGTAATCAATCTGTTGACAATAATTGTAGCTAATCTCAATGCTGGCTCATGAACTTGCGCAGTTTGGTGTGCATGTCTAATTGTAGCAAGGCAGCTGTGAATTTAGTTGTTCTGCTCTCAAGAGTGTCGTAAAATTGGGTTCTATTGAGAGAAAAAAGCTTTGTCAGGGCTTGCAATATTGAATAATTGATTGTGAAACACTGGTTACCGAGCCGTTCCATTCCATTCATTTATGAGTAATCATTTTTAAAAAGTGTAAGGGTGAGTTAGGGTGTATTGTATTCATTTGATATTTTCTAGTATGAACAAAGAGGATCCCAGATGTGTGGTGCTTCATTGTAGTTTGATCTCTAGTGTTAAACATGTTACCCATAAATTTTAGAGAACTGAAATTTGGCAAGTCTTCCCAGTAAACTTTCCTATGCAATATTAGTAAAGTTACTATGTTAACTTTGTTCACCTGGCAGCCATGTTTAAACACTAGAATAGGAGGAAATGACTTTCTTTTCATTTGTAAAAGTTATCTGGGCCACCCATACTCACGAGTCCTTGTGCACTAGCTTGTTTAAATCAGCTGTATGTGTATAATATGTTAAATATCTGTAAATACATGGAATAAGTTAAAATCTGACTTTGTCTATCCCTTCCAGAAGTATAGTACTATACTATATATGTATACAACTGTGAATGGCTCGTTTTAATTACTTTTTGTTGCAACAAGGATACAAATCATTGCCTTTTATGTTGGAATGTTTTCAGAACATGCACTGGATTGTGGTTGTTGAAACTTTGAAACAAGAAAGAGTAGCTCCTTGGTGCCTGAGTGGCCCAGTACCCTTGGTCGCCCCATGCCTCTTGGTCACTTTTTCATCTGTTGCATCAAACATTTAATTGAATTTGGAAAAGTGGCATTTACTTTTCTTTCTTTTTAAGTTGTGCTTTTTTCCCATGTTTTTCTCAAACTGAAAAACTTCAGCAACACCAGTGGGGGATTTGGATGGCCTTGTGATTATTTGGCCAGTGTTGTCAGGAGGGTGCTGCCAGATCCTTCTAGATCTGTCTCTGGCTTCCACTCATTGACATCCTCCAAAGAGTGCTACCCCCTCCCCTCTAGAATCATAGCTCTTGACTTTGACTGCAATGTGAGCCACTCTTGCACTGCATTGTTTTGAACAATGCATCATGTGGTTCTGGACCATGTACAGCCCCCCAGATGCTGAAGCCTTGCCGAGGATGGGGGGCTTAGGGTTCAGCAGCTGGGCCCTGATGACTGGTGGGAACTACTTTCTCGCTCGGCCTTGGTGCCCAGCTGTTGATCCAACTAAATAAGTCAGCTCTTTTCCTTTTACTAAAACTTTTCATCCTTCTGCTTCCTCCCCCTATAAGTCCCATAGATCATCGTATAATTTGGATTAATTGTTGTGGATTTTTCCACCTTTGTAAAATTTATTAGACATGAAAATAGGAAAAGATATCATAGCTGGGACTGGGTTTATATCCAAAACTAAATAGTGGGAACTGTGGTAGGATCATCAACTGCCCAATAATGTTCGGACCTGAGAGATCAGGCGGAACTATTCTTTAGAGCTGGACCACGGATTCCAGGGGGGTCTGGTTCTGGGTTAGGACTCTCGGCATTCTATCCGGTTTTGCCATAACATGATTGGGGTGGGATGATTGTATTCTTGTAATACTCTCAGTCCTATCAAGTGGGTTTGGCCTACACTTGACCACTCTAATCATGTTATGCCATCCCCAATGGGGTAGGGTAGGGATGCGGACATTTGGGATTCGGTTCTCACTTGTGCCATTGGTGGCGGAATAAACTCCAAGAAAGGCTGATGATATTTTTTTAAGGTTTTCAAGTTTAAATTTTTTTTTTTTTTTTTATTATACCCCCTCTAATCTTTATGACAAATAAATATAAGGATTCGAGTACCCCTGGACCTTTTGATGCTTTGGCGCAGATGACAACTATGGACAAGGACTTGGACCACCCCCAGGAAATTACAATTAATCAAGAGCACGATGGTAGCTCTACAAAACATTGTGTTGGAAAACTATCTAATGTGAAAAACTTGCCAGTGCTACATGTCGTGGGCATACCACTGCAGTGCGACTATGACATTATTTTGACAAACCTTCCGTTCCTTTGGAAACTATAATTGAAATTAAGGATGAATTTCCTTGAAGTCACATCAAAATGGGAAGCATGGATTACTTTTGATAAATATGAAGATGCCTTTAAGGCTAGTAGTAATATAAATACAGTACAAATAAATCAGTGTATTATAGAGGGAGCTTTGACCGATAAAGTACCCAAAAATTTAGATAGCTATGTACCATCTGAATGGGTTCAAGATATACATCAGAAAACAGAGGGTAATAATCCATCCAGAACTCCCAAACCTCCTATGTGGCTAGTTGCAACAGGGTGGAAGGAGGAAACTTCAATTATTATATAGTTCTGCAGGTATCTCCAGAAAAAGGTGGGAGGAATAAATAGTGGAGATATATCTAGATTTGGAAAACGTACAGTGCTAATACATGCTAAATCAAAAACGCAAGCACAAATGCTATCTGCAATGAATCCTTCTGGGCATGATATGATGAAAGAAATCAGACCCCACCTGAATTTTAGTTATGGCCGAGGTGTCATTTTTGACAAAGATTTGTATGAGTTCACAGAAAGTGAGATCCTTGAAATGAGCCCATTGACAGTGTGGAAAGTAAAAAAGACACCCATTGCTAATATGATCATTTTGACCTTTGAAGACCCTAACGTTCCATCCCATGTAATCATTGAAAATAAAAGAGTGCGAATAAGACCCTTCCTCCCGAAACCAATTCAATGTTTCAACTGTTTCAAGTTTGGTCATTCATCAAAAGTATGTAGGAACGCAAAAGTTTGCATAAATTGCTCTGCCCCTGACCATGGTATTTGTTCTGAAACACCAAATTGTTGTAATTGTCAGCTGAACCATAAGGCTAATGATAAAAACTGTGAAGCATACAAAGATGAACTATCAGCAATAAATAAGGCTAATGCTGAACACATTAGCATAGGATATGCCAAACAACAATTGGGCCAATCAAAGAGCTATGCAAGAGCTCTAAACCCACTACCCCTTACTACCACAAGGGGTCCTGTGGGAGCACCTTCTCCTGCAGTAGGTGCATCAACTCCTGTGGTAGAGGCCCGGGTATCTGGGTTGGGTGCTCAGTCACTGGAAGCAAGAGCACGCACCACCAAAGCAGGCAAGCTGCCTGTGGTTGAAAAAGAGTCTCCTCCAGATGAAGAGGCTCTCCATCATCTCTTCCATCTCCTACTTTTAATGTAGTAAATCTATCACAGGCAGAATCTCTGCCTGATCTAATGGAATCAAAACAGTTAAGGAACCCCAAGAGAGGAAGGACTCCTTCAGGTTCTCCCCCTTATACTCCAAATAAGCATGCTTCGATATTTAACAGCTACAGTGTGCTTTCCTCAAGTGAAGCAAGTATTTCAATGGAACACAACCACCAAGTTAAAGAGGTTGCACAGATTACAACGGTAGATGTTCACCCTCCTCCTAAAGAAAATCAAACTAGGAGAAATAAAGATCACAGGGTTAGTCATAAAAAACCGTCTATTTCCAGACCACCTAAAGAGGAAAAAAGAAAGGCTTCCAAATCGGATTTGTAATGGCTTCATTCAACATCCTACAATGGAACTGTAAAGGATTGCGTTCTCGTGCTGAAAATCTAAAGGTCCTCATAAGAGAAGCTAATCCTGGAGTAATTTGCCTGCAGGAAACTCAATTAGGTCCAGAGAAGTTCAATCCTGGACTTAATTATGAGATCTTCACATCCACCCCTCCAGTGGGTGATAGAGCACATGGAGCAGCAGCTATTATCGTGAGCAAATCACTGGAATGCTTGCCTGTAGCCCTCAGTACAAATTTACAGGCTGTTGCTCTTAAGATCACAGTAGACAAACAGATTACTGTGTGTTCCATCTACCTGCCTCCTAGATCAAACTTCACAAATGCTAATATCCAACCATTAATTGATCAACTGCCACAGCCATTTTTTATTCTTGGTGATTTTAATGCCCATAATCCGTTATGGGGAGGGCATACTTCAGATAATGAAGGTAAAATTATAGAAGACATTATTAATAATAATGATATTGTGCTTTTAAATGATGGTACTATGACTTATCATAATATATATTTTAATTCTTACTCTGCTATTGATCTGAGTATATGTTCCTCTGCAATAGCTTTAGATTTTTATTTGGTCAGTAAATTAATTTTAAATGGCAGTGATCACTATCCCATTCTTTTAAAGTTTACCAGAAATGTCCCTACAGAAATGCCACAGAAATGGAAGCCATTGGAAGCTGATTGGGAGAAGTATAAAAAGGATATCCATCTTGATAAACCATATGAATCCTTTAACAACCATATTGAAGCATATGAGTATTGGACAAACACTGTATTAGCCAGTGCAGAAGCCTCTATTCCAAAAACTACAGGAAAGCCAAGGAGACCAACAGTTCCATGGTGGGACAAAAAGTGTGCCACCTTAAGAAAAATTACTAGAAGATGCTACAAGAAATACAAATCAAGTGGCACATCCACTTCTAAAAGAATATATCAGCGAGCCATGGCAAAACAACGCCGATACTTCCGTCGTGCCAAGAAAGACTCTTGGATTTATTATATAAATGGTATTAACTCTAAAACACCATCGATGTTTGTATGGAAAAAGGTACGAAAACTTGCAGGGAAGTTTGTGCCACCCAAAACTCCCTCTTTGAGAGTAGAAAATAACCTAGTTACAAACCCTTCAGATGTAGCTGAGTCATTGGGTCAATATTTCTCCAACATTTCTAGCCCAAGAAACTATTCTAGTGAATTCCAAAGAATCAGGAACACTCAGGTCAATCTGAATCTATCTGGTGATAACCGGGAGGCATACAATGCAAGATTCTCTCTTCAAGAACTACATGAAGCACTCTCTTCAACAGATGACACTTCTCCTGGTGAAGATACTATTTTATATATAATGCTTAGGAAGCTACCTGAAGAGGCCAAATGCTACCTTCTTAAGATCATTAATAAGATTTGGGAGACTGGAGTTATGCCGAGATCCTGGAAAATTTCCATCATAATCCCCGTTCAAAAACCAAATAAAGATCCCCAACAAAGTTCAAGTTATAGACCTATAGCACTAACAAGCTGTGTTTGCAAGTTAATGGAAAAATGATAAATTATCGCTTGGTATGGCACTTAGAATCAAATAAGCTTCTCTCTCCTTTCCAATTTGGGTTTCGTAAAAATAGATCTACTCTCGACCCACTTATGAGACTCTCCAACCAAATTCAGCAGGGTTTTGTCAATCAGTGTCAGACAATAGGGGTCTTCTTTGATTTAGAGAAAGCTTATGACTACTTGGCGTAATGGAATTCTAAAACAACTACAGAAAATGGGTATTAAGGGCAACTTAATTCGGTTCATTCATTCCTTCCTATCCGAGAGAGTAATAAAAGTGAGAGTAGGGAACTTTCTGTCGTCCCCCTTTAAGCAAGAGGAAGGTGTTCCACAAGGAAGTGTTTTCAGTGTGACCCTCTTTGCTGTCGCCATAAATAGCATCTTGGATGAAGTTCCAAGCCCAGTTCGAGCTTCATTGTTTGTGGATGATTTGGCCATTTATTGCACTGCCTACGATGCTATATCTGCATGCCGATATTTACAGAAAGCTATAGATTCTGTCTCCAAATGGGCCAGGCTAAATGGTTTTAAATTTTCAGCCATTAAGAGTGTTGCTATCCGCTTTTCAAGGAGCAGGCGTAAAGAGGTTATACCTAATTTAAAACTCGAGGGATCTATTTTACCATATGCTGCCGATGTCAAATTTTGGGAATGACTTTTGACTCAAAACTCACCTGGACCAAACATATTGATAACCTTAATGTAAAATTAAAGCATCTTTTAATCTTTTGAAAGTAGTCTCTGGATATGAGTGGGGAGCTGACAAGAAATGTTTATTAAGACTTTATGATGCACTTTGTAGATCAAAGCTAGATTATGGGTGTCAGATTTATTCTTCAGCGTGCAAAAGCAAACTTAACGACCTCAATATTGTCCATAATATGGGATTACGAATTTGCTCTGGTGCATTCCGAACATCTCCTGTTGAGAGTCTGTATGTAGATACCCATCAACTGCCACTTGACTTACGACGGGAGAAACTGGGTCTGCGCTACATAATGCGCGTAAAGAGCAGTTCTGAAAATCCTTCCATAAGGTCATTCGCCAACTTGACAACAGGAAATTTAAACCAAGGTCATCTGTCCCCTTCCAGATAAGATACTATCAAGAAGTGAATAATGATACTCTAAAAAATCAGAATGTTTCTCAGTTAGTTGCCTCTAGATTCCCCCCATGGCTTATCCCTAAAGCAAAAGTTTGTAACAAAACTATGGTCAAGAAGAACCTTTCTGATAAAATGGCAAAGAGTTTATTTCTTAGAACATGTTGTAAAAAAAAACTCATGATGGTGCGTATAAGATTTATACAGACGGTTCCAAGTCAAGAGAGGGAGTTGGGCTAGCCGTAATTACAGAAGACTCTTGTGAGGCTGCAAAACTACCAAATTCGGCTACAGTATATACAGCAGAACTTTCTGCCATTAATAGAGCATTAGCTATTGTTCATCGTACCGAGAAGAAGAAATTTGTTATATATTCGGATTCTAAAAGTGTTTTGGAGAGTCTTAATATTTGTAATACATCACATCCTTTGATTCTCCAAGCTCAAGAGTGGCTGTTTCGAATTTCTTGCAAACTCAAAGCTGTTTCGTTCTGCTGGGTTCCTGCCCATGTAGGGATCAAGGGTAATGAAAAAGCTGATAGAGCAGCAAAAAGAGTATGTAATAAAAGATCACTGGATATCCATGAAGTTCCATACATTGATATGAAGTCTCCTATTCGAAGCTATATCCGCCACATATGGCAGGAGCGATGGTCCTCAAACCTTGCCAGAAACAAGAAGCTGAAGGCAATCAGACCTAATTTGAATTTTTGGCAGTCTTCGTTTCATAGAGACAGGAGGACCGAGATTGTTTTAACGAGACTTCGTATTGGTCATTCCCGATTGACGCACAGCTTTATACTTGAAGGAAGTGAGGCTCCAGTCTGTGCTCGCTGTGAATGCCTGTTGACAGTTGAGCATATTCTGGTTTGTTGCCCAGTGTATGGTGCTGCCCGCAGGAAATTTGGACTTTCAGGGAAACAACTTTCTTATATTTTAGGAGATGATGTTGATATCAATAATCTTGTAAAGTTCTTAAAAGAGATTGATATTTACTATAAAATTTGACTTATTTTAATAATATTCAATTTTACCTTTCACCTAATACACACAAGTGTATGCAGTTATACTTTTAATTGTATTTTAATATAAAAAATTATATTTTTATTTTATTTATTTATTTATATTTTTAATGAAATAAGGTTTTAAGTTTCATTCACATCAGATTATCATCACGTTCAATTAAATTTCATTAATTATCAGATTATTTATTTCATTCCATTACGGCGCTGAATGACCATTATAGGTCCCAGTGCTTGGGCTTGTCCCTAAATTTCATAATCCATCCATCCATCCATCCTGGACCATGTACAGAAAGTTTCTGGTGATAGAAGTTCACTCTTGATGTGGTTTGGAAGTCACGTAAAGCCTTTGCTGAATAACCCCTGGTTCCATGCAACGTAAAAACACCATACAAACAAACTGTTCACTGCTATCAAATCACATGGGGAAGATTAATCGGCAAACAGACACTTCAAGGAAAATCACCCCCTGGCGCCTCATTGGCGTGTTTGGTATGGTATTAGTCTCACCTCGGTGGTTGCGGGTTCGATTCTCGGCCATTCCATTGAGGAGTGAGAGATGTGTATTTCTGGTGATAGTTCACTCTTGACGTTGTTCGGAAGACGCATAAAGCCGTTGGTCCCGTTGCTGAATAACCACTGGTTCCATGCAACGTAAAAGCACCATACAAACAAACAAACCCGGGCACTACACTGCCAAGGATGTAATGGAAAAGGAAATTTTGAACTTGTTTTTAGTCATTCACCAAGTGAAAAAACACACGTGAGAAATGTTTCAAAATTTGTGCAGTATCCAAGGAAAATTTTATGGAACGCTAGAAAAATGAGTGCAATGTTGTGATGAGAAATAGAGAGAGCAAGTTTGCTTTTGTGTAAGCTTTAGACCAAAAAGGTAGAAAAATTCTACCATGGGCTATGGCCACTCTTCATATGGTCTGTATACTCCTTTGCAAATTGGTTTTCAAAAAAAAAAAAAAAAAAAAAAAAGCTTGTGAAGTTAAAATATTGATTACCACAGTCAGTGAAGTTTCTATACCTATTGTGCAAAAAAAAAAAAAAAAAAAAAAAAAACAAAAAAAAAAAAAAAAAAAAAAAAAAAAAAAACTAATGTGTTTGGAGATATTTTTAAGTTTCACAGAAAGGAATGCAACCTCGTTTACCGTATAGGCTAGTCTGAACTGATTCGAATGGGATCATGGTCGGAAATGCTTCAAATTGATAGATTACCTTAACCTTGATTGAGATTTCTTCAATATGACAGTAGCCTTAACATCTGTCATTCGATCCATGTCAGTATAAAAGTCAGCGAAGTGTGATATTGATAGTCAATATAGTAACACTTGGTGTCAGCGCCATTGGTGTGGTCGGTATGGTGTTGGCCTGCCACCTCGATGGCCACGAGTTAGATTCTCTGGCATTCCATTGAAGAGTTAAAGATGTGTATTTCTGGTGATAGAAGTGCACTTTCGACGTGGTTCGGAAGTCAGGTAAATCCATTGGCAATTATTTTAGTTCCCCGTCCAACCGAGAATTTCACTTCACATAAAACAGTCAAAACGCACACAAGGATATAACTAGATTTGTTAAGCCTATTTGAATTGTCGCAACATTCACTGCCATTTGAAGACGGGTAATATAAAACATTTTGAAGTATAAACATAAATTTGTAGAAACTAGAGTAGTGAACCTTAATCACATAATGATAATGCAACGATAATTACCATGAGCTATTATCTCTACCCATGCAGCGCCAGAAAGTGGCTCGTGCTTGGCTTGACTGCCTCAATATCAAAAATTACATTTTTGTTCTCGCTGTAAGTGATATTCGCTACAAAAATGGAGAGCGGGTTCGATTCCCGGCCATCCCATTAAGGAGTGAGAGATGTGTATTTCTGGTGATAGAAGTTTGCTCTCGACGTTGTTCGGAAGTCACGTAAAGCCGTTGGTCCCGTTGCTAAATAACCACTGGTTCCATGCAACGTAAAAACACCATACAAAAAAAAAAAAAAAAAAAAAAAATGGAGACTAAGTATATTAACAGTTTTGAGTGGAAATTCACAGAATTAGAAAATGTTTATGGAATATGAATACAGTGTGTGTAAGGGGCAGAATTCATAGTTCGTTTTCAATGTACCTCAATGATTTTTAAGTGTCAATTTCCAGTACTGTCAATGAAATTCATGAACTGGAAAATCTAGCTTCAAGGTTACAAAATATCTGTATGACAATTGCCTTCACCGGTGACGTTACAGTAATGTAAAGTTTCCTTTTCCATCGACATTTGCTTAACAAATGCTTACGATTAAGCTCTGCCTCTTTTTACGATTTTACGAGAAGCATTCGCTAAACTGTTATACCTTCACTCCTTTTTTGCAGAGGGTTACAAAGTCATACTCGGGTCATCAGTGACTTTTATTACGAAATTGGAATGGACCTAGGCCTATACTTCAGCCTTGAAAACTCGAAAATATATTAATTATTTAGTAAAATGCTCAAATTACAGTATGAATATATTAATAGCATTTATAATAAACGTGTTCAATGCATCGATATATCAAATAACATTTAATAAAATACTCAAACTCTAGCCATAACGTGACGTCACATTTTACCTCTGTTCTCCAACCTTTCAAAAAAGAAAAACGCACCAGTCGCTCGTTAGCGTTCGAGCAGTTAGAGACTCGTCACTTCCCTTCCTCTCCCTTTCTCTGCTTCTATGATAAGACGGTAAGTTGTCCCACCTCTTTGTCTGCAGTTTTGATAGGCAGGTTCTTTTTGAAAAGTTATATTATCATGACATACTGTTCACTGGATCCTTGACCGACTGCACCGTCAAAACATTTAAGATTCGAGAAATCTTGAAAAGGACTATGGTCGCCATATTGTTTTTCCCATTAAGTTCCTTCACAGTGTGGACTTGTGATTTCATTCTTATTTGTCAAACATTCTAAATTTTTGGCCTTTTAATAGCAGAGGTGGTCGCAAATTGAAGGCCTTGCCGCTTTTGTAAATACCGCGGTTGCTTATAAAAAATCTGGTGCACTGTAGGCATTGCTTAAGGTGCTTTGCAGCGTGCCTTCAGCCCCTAGCTGCAGCCACTTTCGTTCCTTTTACTGTATCTCCTTTCATATTATCCTTATCTTACTTTCCACCCTCTCCCAACACTTGATTCATAGTGTAACTGCTCTGAGGTTTTCCTCCTGTTACACCTTTCAAACCTTTTACTGTCAATTTCCATTTCGGTGCTGAATGACCTCGTAGGTTCCAGTGCTTGGTCTAAATTATATATTCAATTCATTTCAAGAAATCACGTAACTGTATTGTTGTACTCGGCCGATGTGTTACCATCAATGATCCTGAAACTCACCAGACATACTTTTCCTTTTATGTAAAAAAGAAAAAATGATGTAACGGTTCAACATAGCAAGATGGCGCAACTTCACCTCCATAGTTACTTCGCAATAGAGTCTTACAATTTCCACGTAATTGTTCAAGCCTCAAGTCGATTTTATGATCACTATTGTAGAGGACGATTTAGAAGTGAAGTAGTAGACCTGTTTATACTCATTGGTTAAGGTTGAGTGAAATAACATTTGATGTATTTTATAGATCTACTAGTTGCATTTGCCACTATTGGTTGGGTCACAAGAAATTGTCGGTTTTGAATAGAAATTGAGACGACCTCGCGTTCAAAATTTGTTTTATAGGCCTATAGTTGGATTCGTTATTAATCACAAGAAATTGCCGGTTTTTAATAGAAAAGGCGTTAATGAAATTTCTCGATCAGTCTGAACCATTTCAGTCCCTTCAGAACTTGTTATATTTTAAACCTCCTGTAGTATCTACGACAGTAATAGTCTTAAGTCTATGTTTTCACCAAAGACTATTAGTCTGTGCTTATTTGGTGGTATAATGTGACAGTTTTTATTCGGTCCTCCTGACCTGTGTTTTTTTTTAGTTACTAACGTTTTCATTGAGTTAAACTCCTCAGTAAAGTATATGAGCAAGGATATATTAACATTCCAAAATTTTCAAAGTGATAGCATTCGACTGATTGCACAACGGTCGTCTTCTGCCAGCGCTGAATGAAATTACGCGTATTTCTTAAAACGATTGACGAAATTTTGTTACCGCTTAATGGGCAACTACGGACAATCTTTCGGATTTAACTATGAAACGGCATTGAAAACGACGGTTTCCCCCATATGTGTGCGCCAAACATTGTGGACATCTGCTGGGTGACTGACTGTCTCTATGCAAGGCAAGCTGGGGGGGGGGGGGAGAAAAGGGGAAAGCGCAGTATCAGGAGCCTCGAGAAACTGCTTAAGTTTGTCTTCTTGCGTAAAGGCTTTATTGCTATCTGATGTTTGGCAAATATGAAAGCATCCTCCACTTCCACTATCGGCTTGACTACTATAGTGTATTTAGTTTTAGTTCTCTCGTAGTCCCGTGGTCCATGACGTAATTAGTCTCCCAAAAATGTTTAGCATGACGATGGTTTGAGCGAAGTCCCTATATATAACCGCCTTTTTAATTATTTATTTATTTATTTATTATTTTTGTAATCTTTCATCCCTCGATTATTATATCGGTCTTCCCAGAATAAAATAAATCACAGGGGCTGCAGTTTATAGCATATCCTGTATATTCCTCTAATAGGTTTTTTTTTTTTTTTTTTTTTTTTTTTTTTTTTTTTTTTTTTTTTTTTTTTTTTTTTTTTTTTTTTTTTTTTCATTGAAATTTCATTTGTGAAGGAAGGCTTCTTTAATGCCCTGTGTTGTTGTATAACGTGAGCTGCGGTTTTTAACCTCTCGGAAGTGTTGTTACGTTATATCTCTTACTTTGATCAGCCTACCAAGTAGGTACTGTGGGTCACATATTTTAAGAAATCTGCCAGCCATGTTGACAGTGATATTTTCATCTCAATACCACGAAAAGAATGAAAATGGACATATAATTCTCTGTTAGTCGGCTTTCTATCATCAGAATTCAAACTTCATTGTGGTAATTTGCACTGATTCCCTTTCACGTGTGAACTTGATTTGTTGCATTTGATTGTTAACGAACTATTAGTCTATCCATAACACTCTTTAGCACTAGTGCAGACTATTAGTGTTTCGAATGCTTCGTCATCATGATTAAAAAGAATGAAAATGTTGTCAACAAAATGGACGTAAAATACTGCTTTAAAACGAGACGGGCATGCACCCAGTCAGAAAGTCTAATCTAATCCACAAACTCCAAGCACATACTATTAGCCAGAACAGGTGAGAGGCGGAATTCCATCGCTATTCCAGAGGATTTTAATCTCAAAGATGCAGGAACGGTAGGTTTAAAGCTGTTTCCCGATCCCGGGGGCGGGGACCCTGATTTTGGGCCAGGGTGGGCCCAGGCCCTCCCTTGTCTTTCCCTACAGAAGTTGTCGAAGTGGCTGGAGGAACCGATTCTCGTCTGGCGCGCACAGACGGGGAAACAGCCATTACTTGATGCCATTCCATAGTTAAATCCGAAAGACTGTCCGATGTTTCATTAATTGTCTTAACATTTTGTCAATGATTAACGTTGTAAGAATATACATGTATTATTATTCACGTGGTTGAAGAGGACCATCGTGCAAACGATCGAAAATTCCCGTTTTAACCATTATTGTATTTTGATAGAATACAGCCTCGCTCATGTAGCATAACTGAAGATTTTTACTTATTATTTCCGGTCAAGGTATGGTGATGCACCATAGATAATTTTTATCAAATTTCTTTTCAGGTGCAGGATTCACATCAGTTTATACTACCCAGTATGCTGGTATGAAATTCCATCTACTTGTCTTGACGGGGTTGCAGTATATCAAAGTAAGGAAATTGTCTTTTTTGCATGGACACACCCACAATCATACACACACACACACACACACACACACACACACACACACACACACACACACATATATATATATATATATATATATATAATATATATATATATATATATATATATATGTGGTGTGTGTGTGTGTGTGTGTTTGTTTACTTTCTTGTGGAACAATTTTTCCAACTTGCAACATTTATCTTGAAGGGCTGGGCCGTAACGTTAGTGTCTTTGCAAATGATTGCAATTTGTTGTAACCTCTGATTCGTAATAGAAAAAATGGAAAGGTCGAAAAGTAATATGAAGTGATAGCTGGGTCCTGAGTAATAGGATTCCTTATGGTCGGCAGCCAAGAAACATCACAGAAACTGCAGACTCGGCGCGCACGTACGCACACACAGTAGAACCAATGTCAGGAATACACTGGAGATGCTCACTTTTTCTGTATTCATTCTTACGTTTCATGATTCATAATTACCTCATCGGGGAATTCAGTGGAAAATGGAATAAATTAATTAAAGGGACCGAACAGTTAAACTGTATGGTGTTAGCATATAAATCACAAACAGAAATTAGAGCAAGGTTTTCCTCCTGATAAACCTTTCAAACGTTTACTGTCAGTTTCTGTTTCAACGCTGAATGACCTCTTATGGCATATGCTACGCGTGAGCTGGAAATGCCACGGAATTGGACGCAACATTTATAGCTGGCAGGGACTTGATCTAGCAACCTGTCCCTTTTCAAGTTAGGCAAGTCGTAAGTTTTGAATGTCTGGAGGACCTGTGTATCTGGCTTCATGTCATTAACTTTTCCTGGATTTGGCAATAGTCTACATAGTCATGGAAAGATTTGTTTTGCAAACTCTGAAGCAACAAGCCAGTTAGTTTGCCTGACTGTGGGCCACTCTGGAAACTTTCCCTAAGGAGACATTCTCTGAAACAGTCCTGGAAATTACAATGCGAAGCCAAATCAGCGAGTATTTTGGCATATGGGTCAAGTTGGTCAACAGACTGACCAGGTTGTCGCCTGCAATTTCCGTTTCTAACTGCAGTCAACCAGTTTTTTTCCACATCAAATTGAGCTTGAATTTTCTCTTCAGTTGGGGCATAGGTCGTTTCTGTAAGCAGAACAAGTTTGACCCTCCTTAGTATATCTGTGAAAACATTTGCCTGCAATGCATGACTCAACATAGCTGTCCACTGGCGGAAGGTTGAAACGTTGTGGTGCTGACTTCAACACAAAGAAAATACATTGCCACTTTCTGAATCTACCTGTTACTTGAAATCTCTATAAGGGAAATAAGATTCCAGGAATGGTGCTACCTGTTTTATTGTTGGTAGTATTCATACAAACAGAGAGAGAAAAAAAAACAACGTGGGTTAAAATAATAAAAAATGTAGTCAAGATAACTAAGAAAAGTATCAGGCATAGTACATCACAAAGGCTTTTAGCTAATTCAACTGGTTCACACACTCAAGCAATAAGACTTAATTAGTCAGGAGCCTGAAGAGGCACTTTCAAAGGGAAATTCTTAATTTCTAAGACATTAGAATCAAAACTCCCAGGTATGCTTTATGTAATATAAACAAATATTAAAACAAAACATTCTTTACTATTTCTAATATTAGGTTGCTGAACACTTTCCAGTGTTCTCATTTTACAGTCTGTAGTATACATAACAAATTTCAAACCAAATTGGCATTGCAAATCTCTGCAGCACATTAAATGAGATATACTTGCACACACATGCTTATAGTCTATATATGTAGACTTATTAGACTTCCTAAGACTTGATTATGTCTGAATTTAAGAGAGTAAAAGGAAACCAAGAAACAAAGCAGTGTCAGCATACAGCACTTCAAATTGAGAAGGGCTAAATCCAATGACTCCATCCTTGGTAGTCAATATTTTTACTACACTCTCTTACATAAATTAATGCTCAGTGTACTGAAAAGTTGCAGAAAAGGAATCTTATGTTGCACAAGGATATACCACGTAGCTTTTATTTTGCAAAGTTCGTTATTGAGCTTGGTCCTTAAATAATCATTTTATTAATCCATATTAAGCAACGATTCAGTTTCTTGGAACACAATCTCCCACCGAAATGATTTTACTCTTTGCATCCTCCCAAGGACCTTGTACTTTCTCCTCTACTGCTTCATACCCAAAGTAACTGCCTTCTCCCTGCTTTGCTTTGATGTAGGCCTCCTTTACTTCCTGCTTCATTTCCTTCAAGTCATCTTCCACCGAGGAGAACACATCTTTCAAGCCACCGAGCACCGAAACTGCTCGGGTGATGTAAGGCATAATAGAAGTGGCATTTCTCTCCATGCTCTGAAGACTACCGTTGATTTTCTGCAGAGCTAGTAAACTGCTTTCGAAGGTTGTAATTGCACTAACCAATTTGTTGATTATTTGTACCTCTCTTGCTACGATGTTCTCCAAAATGGCAACATTATTCTCGTAGTCTATTATCATTCGTTCCAAGTGACTCCTAGCATCTTCCTTCATGCGGAGGGCTCTTTTCCTTTCTTCTATCCCCACACCTAAAAGAACGCCTCCTGTTATCCAGCCCACAACTGGTATAACCATTAAGATCCCGCCGGCTACTGCCATATCATGATTTATTTTAGCATGTGCTTCCAGTTCCCACATGTATTGTGCTATATCATGCTTAGCTTCCTCTACCTGTTCTCTATAGGCTCTCAACAGGTGCTGATTCTTTTCAATTTCTCTTTTAGCTTCATCTATTCTGTTCTTGTGATCAATTATTTCCTGTTGGGTCTTCTTCTTTGTCATCTCTATAGCTCTTCTGCCCATTTGCGCCTTGGAAATGGAAGTAGTAAATTTTCTGCTGTCTTGATAAATTGTTTGATGAAATGCCTCCATCAGTCTAACTGCCTTGCTTGATTTCCCTTGTATTTCAATCGAGTTGTTTAAGACATATTCGACGATTTCAGCCAGTTGTTGAAATTCCTTCTCATACATGCCATTTTTTTGGGTCAAATTCCAAAGTTCCAACCTTTTCTCTTCAATCATGTGTTCTAAGTATTCAAAAATGATTTCCATGCCATCTGTGTATGTAATAGATTTGATTTGAGCTTCCAATCTCTCTATCTCTTCCTTTAACTTCTTCATATCAATTGCATTTTTTTCAAAGTTTTGATCCGTCTTTGGTATATTGGCAATAGAGGTTTTCATGCTGTGAAACCGATTTTTGAGCTTAGGCCCAAACTCCCTGACTAATTGAAAACCTCTGTAATGGCTTCTAGAATCCCTCTCCTCTGGTCCCAGGATTTAGTGTTCGTCTGGGCAGACTTCAGATTTTGGTTGTAGACGTTTAAAATATCCACGAGGAAGTCTTCCTTATGTGTAAATTGTAAAGGTCCTCTAGACCTAACATATTTAACATATTCGTCGATGTTTTTCATATCATTGCATATTTCCTCAGCCTCCTGAGCTATAATATTTACTATGTTTTTATTGGTTTCCAAAGGGTTTGCAAAACGTTTTTTCCTTTCTTGGACATCGTCTTGGTCTGAAAAGTCTGAAGTGTCGTCTCTCACACTTCCATTGTTTTGTCTGCTGATGTCCAGTGATGGTAATTCTGTTTCCTGATGGACATTTGCACTGGTCACAGGGCCATTCTTGTTCAGTTCATCTTTTCCTGGAACACCACATGCAACACTTGCATCGTCATCACATATATTTTGCTTTAAGGAATCCTTCAGTGTGCCTGGATGTTTTTCCTCACTAGAGGAATTAGAAGTGGTCAAAGTATTTTGTTTCGTCAGGTCTTCGTCATCCAGTAATCTGTTGTGGATAAGAGCTTTCTCACTGACATGGTCTTTGCTATCAGCATGGCATTCTGGACTCCATTTCACTGAGGAGAGATGTTTGCACTTACCAGAAGTATCTTCAAATACTTGTCCTTCAGGACAAGTGAACAATAGGATATACCAGTCTTCAACTCCTTCGCCAGATAAATCTTTGCAGTATATAAATTTTTGGCAGGAACCTGAAACAAGACATTGCATGAATGTATATAAACTATTATTAATTCACAGCAAACTCGCCAGTCTTTCTCAAACCATCACCAAGTAAACATCTCCGCTCTGACCTCTCCTGAAAAATATGTCTTTCAAAACTTTTACCTTTCATTACACCTCAGGAGAGGTCGGAGCGGAGATGTTTACTTGGGAATGATTTGGGAGAGTCTGGCGAGTTTCCAGTGTTGTGACTGGCTGATCACTAGCCAATCAGGAGCATCGTAAGGGATAGGGCTGGATATCAGAAGCATGGGTGCTGTGAATTAATAACAATATATAAGTGAAACACAACTAACATTTATTCATTAGATCTCGTAGATAATAATATTATGTATTTCATATTAAATTTTTACCAGTTAAAAGGACAAGTCAATTTACTAATAGTAATCGAACATGCATATGCGCCCACTAACTTTATGCATAATAATGATTTTTGCAAAAGTTACTATTGTTTATTTAATAAAAAGAAAACTTTCAATCAAGGGAGCTAAGAACGAAAAAGTTATTAGTTATGCGTTGCTACCTTTCTATTTGAAAATCATTATGTTTGGAATGTATGAAAGAAGCTTTTTAGGAATGTAGGTCATTATTTTTTTATATCATATCAGTATTTTGTTTCTAAAATACAGGACCATTCTGTGACGTCAGTTGTATGGTTATGTCTTTTATTTATTTATTTTTGTTTTGTTACTAAGGTATTCTCTGAATATTTAAGATGAAGATAGATCTTCTGTGTCCTAACGTTTCATTGATAGAAATGTTTAACTTTTTTTTTTTTTGTTCAAATTCATACAAAAGTGAGCTGGATCACAATGGAATAAAGATCCAATACTAAGGACTCCACCACAGCAAAATGAGCAGATTCAATACAGGTAGAACAGTAGCCTATGGAACACTTCCAAACTGAACATTGTCGAGTACCACTTGCACTACACTTATTTCTAGCCCTCTTCAGTAAAGTTAGTGAGAAGCTAAGGCAAAGATGAGTTGCTGTGGAGAGGCTTGTCGTCCCCCAAATAAAAAAATTAAAAAGAAGTTCTGACAATGAAAATTTTTTGCTCGCTTCCTGTCAAATCAGGCTTTTTGTGGACTTGGTTAACATTAAAAATGGTAGTAAGCCATAAATGACCTAAATTAATTACATAGCACTTCAAGCTCTGTGTACCTGGGATTGGGTTCAACCCTTCTTTCTTGCAGTGGACATCTCTTGGGATAACTCTGGATGCTGAATCCTCCTCCTGGTTAATATTCCATAGAATGCCGTTGGAAAAGGAGGACTTATTTTGACTCCATTCCAAAGGCGTGAGCGTACTCGGAGAGCCTTCCACTTCTGAAGGAGCAGGAGTAGGAAAGCCTCGTCGTAAATCTGCCCCTTGAACAGCTGTTAAAAAATGGAAAGCGCCTATTTTTAGTACAGGAAAGAACACAAGCAGAGAGTATAATAATTTTTTTTTAACAAACTAGCTAACCAAAAGGTCTTACCCTGGATCGAGGCTGCAAGCAAAACGGAGGAGATGAGGACCACTCGATGGCACCAACGCATCCCGAATGCCTTGCTAAGAAAGCTAGAAATAAAGATGAATGGAGGAATGAGTAGGTTCACTTGGCTAGAGTTGCACACAATTGAATCTGAGAAGATACTATATAAGTGGAGAGGGGAGTTCGTCATCACTTATTCATCCTAACCTAGTTGAGGATCAAATTAGGAAAATGAGAACAAAACTTATTTTATTCAAGATGTATCTGAAGAAGAGAGAGAACGAAAATAGACGAGGAAAGGTTCCTGTGTCTAAATCAAGAAACCGATGCGTCTCACCAGAGAGAGAAATGACAAGAAAGAAGGGAGAAAAGAGAGGAACTTTCAGAACGCCAAGTACTCGTGTGCCGAGCAACTCGGACATTTCTTATATGTGCAGATGAAATGTAGAATGTGTTGGTCTTATGGATGTTGCTGACTGTCGAAAGAAAGCACACTGCAACCAAAAACCGCGCCACCTTTGCAAGGGCGAGAAGGGAGAGCCAAAGAAGAGGAAAGGGTGGAGAGAGAGAGAGAGAGAGTGCGAGATGAGAGGCCGGGGGGGGGGGGGGGGGGGGGGCGAAGCGCTACAGACATGAGGGCATTACCGCCTACTCGGGGAGTAAGCCTACAAGCTACTTTGTTGTTGTTGTTGTTTTTGTTCTTGTTTTGGGGGAGGGGGTGTTAGGCAAGGTCTATGGAAGAGCCTAAAAATGGCTGAAAAAGTGTTTTGCGTAGGTTTAAAGATACAGGAATTTTAGTGCAGGATACTTATGATTTGTTTATTAGAATGAAAATAAAAATAAGTACGGAAAAAGTATTTCTCATAAAATATAGCGTATTTATTTTAATTTTTGTGGCGAAACAAGGCTCTCTTTGATCACAGAGTTTAGCATGGTGTAATCCAAGTCATGTTTACAACTTGTGCGTGAGGTGAAAATCTTTCACGTATCCAAACTGATCTGGTGGTCGGATCACGACTTGTTTCTTCTAATAGGCGGAGAAAACGACCGACGTAAAGCTGAGACAAGTAAAAAAAAATGCCCCTAAGTTTCTTCGGCGCAATCGAGTTTTCTGTACAGTGTATAATGCTGTATTATGAAATTCTCAGCTGCGGTTCGTGAAACTTAGCCACGGCCCAGTGGTGACCAGTGTTGTTGTCATCTATAGTGGTGCCAGACGCACGATCATGGCTAACTTTAACCTCAAATAAAATATAAACGAATGAGGCTAGAGTGCTGCAATTTGGTATGTTTGTTGATTGGAGGGTGGATGATCAGCATAGCAATTTGCAGCCCTCTAGCCTCAGAAGTTTTTAAAATCTGAGAGCGAACGGATAGACAAACAGCCATCTCGGTTGTTTTCTTTGAGACAACAAAAAACGAGAATCTGGAAAATAGAGAAACCTTGATCTTGCTCTTCAGAAGTCTAACTGGCGATTTGAAAAAGGAGAATTCTATTCAAGATGTTAGAATTAACTACATTTTTTTGATACCACTAAGTTTGGGTGAAGATGGAAAACCCACACAATAGTTTGAAAGTTTAGAAAGGTCAGTTTTTTTGGAATCGTGACTGTGGCAAAGCTGAAGGGATTAGCCACTCACAGAAATGATTGGGAAAGCAGTAGAGCCAAATATGACATTTTTTCGGAGTTATATTGGAATGCAAGAAAGTTTAGGTACTTAAATTGCATTATAGGAGTTAGTGGAACGTTGAACTATGCAGACCCCACTGATAGAAAAATAGCAGGTATGTGAGAGGGTTAGAAGAACTGGTACAACAAGACAAATAATGGGAAGTCAATAAACAAGCCAAGTGCCTCAGTGGCATGGTCGGTTTGATCTTGACGTGCCACCTCGGTGGCCGCGAATTCAATTCTCGGGTATTTCATTGGGGGGTCAGAGATGTGTATTTCTGGTGATAGAAGTTCACTCTCGACGTGGTTCAGAAGTCACGTAAAGCTGTTGGTCCCGTTGCTGAATAACCACTGGTTCCATGCAACGTAAAACACCATACAAACAAACAAACAAATAAACAAACCAAGAAATGAGAGCGAGGCCTTCCAATTGAAGAATAAGGAAAACTGAGGTTGCTTGCGAAATTGTTTGTATGGTGTTTTTACATTGCATGGAACCAGAGGTTATTCAGCAACGGGACTAACGGCTTTACGTGACTTCCGAACCACGTCGAGAGTGAACTTCTATCACCAGAAATACACATCTCTCACTCCTCAATGGAATGGCCGGGAATCGAACTCGCAGCCACCGAGGTGGCAGGTCAAGACCATACCGATCACGCCACTGAGAGCGACTCATTGTCTAAGTTGCCACAAATTTTGTTTGTGTAGTATCCAAAAAGTTTTGGTATAGAGAAAATCGTGATGTGAGTTATGTTCTAGTTACCTTTCTCTCTGAGAAGAAATAGGTGTTCCAGTCCATTTACAAGAGGCCTGAGTCCCTGAAAGGAAAAGAGGCTAACGGGGCCATCAACTGGCTGGCCTTAGGGTGATGTCATCCAAGAGATAGGCTGCAGGAAACTAAGATGCTGATAACTCCGAGAGTTTAGGACAAAAGACCACGAGACTAAGATTAAAATCACGAGACGGTGACTACTAGAAAACCCAAAAGAAAGTTATTATTTAAGACATGATGAAAAAAAAGTGTGATCCGACCTCCAGCTTACTCGGGCGTGTCCTAAAATCTACAGTCAAATAGCGCGTTCTTCACCAGCGAAAATTGAAATGAATAAATACACTACATTTTATTAGAAATAATCGTTCTGTGCTGTTTCACATGTTCATTATTTTTTTTTTTTACATTTTCATTCCAATAAATAAATCATAAATATCCTATCCTAAAATTCCTGTATCTTTAACTCGACGCGAAACACCTTTTTCAGACCTTTTTAGGCTTTGTCACAGACCTCTCCTAACCGTCCCCCCCACGAACAAGAACAAGAGCAACAAAGTAGTTTGTAGGCATACTCCACGAATAAGCAAAAAAAAAAAAAAAAAATAAAAGATTGGGTCAAGAGGACTGTAATAGGGTATATTCGTCATAGATACAGTGTGGGCAAGACTGATTTGTTTGTTTGTATGGTGGTTTTACGTTGCATGGAACCAGAGGTTATTCAGCAACGGGACCATCGGCTTTACGTGACTTCCGAACCACGTCGAGAGTGAACTTCTATCACCAGAAATACACATCTCTAACCCCTCAGTGGAATGCTCAGAATCGAACTCGCGGCCACCGAGGTGGAGGTCATGACCATACCGATCACGCCACTGAGACGATGTGGGTATGACTGACTCTTCCCTAATAATCACTATTTAGTTGCCGTGAAAACGAAAAGGTAGCCTCCCAAAAATTGCGTTTGTCCTCAAGGCGAGAAAGAAAACAAAGACTATTTTTGTATCTCAAGAGTTTGAATTAGAACCTAGACTCAATGACTGATTTCAGCTACGCAGAGAGGGCAGGCATTAGGAGCATCGAAGGTAGGTCACGTTACCTGTTAGGAATTGTCTCCTTTTAGTTAAACAGCGTCATTTGACACTGTAATAAATATATAAATAATATTCAACTTGTTGATTAAACTTGAAAAAACTGGACAATCATGAGCACTCACTAATCATATTTCTAGTTAAATTTGGGCCATTTCGGTCTTCGTTCAAATGACTAGAAGAAAAATATTGCATGGACTAGTAATGGCAATGAAGGATCAAATCAAACCACGCACACATACATACATACATACATACAGAGAGAGAGAGAGAGAGAGAGAGAGAGATAGCAGTATATCAAATGCCACAGTGAACAGCGCGTCATTGCTTATTGTTTAGATAATTCTCTTCCTCCGGTTTTTTTTTATTCCTTTTTCTTTTTAATCGCCGTGTCTATAATTCAGTAGATATTCATTCTAAATCAATTTGATCGTTTTCTTCGACTTTTCATTCGATCTCTTAGCTGAAGGAAGCCCTTAATGCTTGATTTTATTTTTCTTTGGCACTTCTTAGAGATGCAAAATGTTACCTAATGATCGTATTCAGGTTCTAAAGTAGCATCAACCAATGGCTTTATATAAAGTGTAATTAAAACTTTACAGAAGTAGAAGTGTGATGTTCATTTTGGTGCCTATGCAGGAGTAAATCACATAAGGCAAAGACAATGATTTCTCACTCACTGGTCGTAGGCAGATTTCTCATGATGAGGATGGGGAACCCCACATGGTCGCTTCAGATTTGTTTTGAACAGCCTTACACCTTTTGAATTTTGAAGCACTTGTCTACAAGCTAAGGTTATTTGGAACTGGTGGCTTCTTTAGTAATATTTGAGGTGAATTTTTAAATAAGCAGAACCCAAAGGGTCTGCTGATGGCGAGTGTAGTAGCTTTATTAATGGTATTTCAGGTGCTCCTCAAGGTAGCGTTCTCGGAATTTTACTATTTATTATCTATACTCGTGACATATGACGGGATATGGAACACAAATTGATTGCACATGCCAATGATGCTACTCTATAGTAGTTGTTCCTTCGCACCCGAAGTAGGTCTGTAGTTGCTGCATCATTGAATAGACGTCTGGCAGGTATTCAAGAGTGGATTAGGCTTTGGGACATGAAGGGTAACCCTTCCAAAACTCAATGTATGATAGTCGATCCTGACCACTTTTCCCTTTGCATCCTGATTTTCATTTAAATTGCACGGTTTTAAATGTCATTAAATTGTAAGGTTTGAGGCATAACTATTGCTCAGAAATTGAATTTCAAGAAGCATATACGTAAGCCATTCTAGAGGGCTTATAAACAACTTCCCTAGAATATCGGAACATCTTACAAGACGCCATGAGTCGTTAACGGTCATTCTCTCTCAGATGAAGAAAGCGTCACCTCCCCCCAAACATCCCCCCCAAAAGTTCGTTGGTTCTTTGGCGTCACCTATATTGGCACCCATTGGTCAATAGACCTAAGGACAGGTGCCAGACCCAATCATGGCCTAGAAGCAATATATCGGGGGTTTCTGGGGGGTATTGAGGAGAGAGGAAACCAAGCCGTCTCCTTGAGGGTCGGGCAGTTAAGCGTCGGTCAAGAGAAGGGAAAGACGCACTTTCCCCTCGTGCCTCTGCCGGTTTCCGCTCGGTCTCAATCCCGCCGGTACTATAGATATTAAGTTCATTTCACTCGGGCCGGCCCTTGTGTAAATCATTAGAATATAAGACCGGTGTTAAATTAATCACTGAGCGTTTGATTTCTGCATGACCCACAGTAACTTAAGAATCCCACGCGACCCAGGTCGGGGTCATAATTTTGGTGTCAGGTGTGTGGGGTTCGCTGCGAAGCGCTAATTAACAGTAAATATAGCGATCTGTGGGTCTTTCGAGGCGCGGATTCGGTGACAAATTGTTCAGTGTCTTTATGATCGGAAAATACACGACGGAGCGGTCACATGAAACAACAACACAAAAGGGCCGACGTTGAAGTGATACGTTAAGCAAATTCGAGCTTGCCTTCACGTAACTAAATGTCAAAGTAACGAGCGGTAGATAGCGAAGAAAGTCGGCGTGCGATATTGCAATACCGAGCGCGAGAATTCGTGAAACGGGCAAATACACGCACACACGAGCTGTGCATAAAACGGTCAACAGACTAAAAAAACTGTATGCAGTGTATAAGCGAGGGAAAGACAGAAAGGACGAGTGTCGTATGATTGGAGTGAAGATTTGCACTCCCCAAATAAAACCAGCCAGACGCTGGTTACGATAGCAAGTGGAAGGAGGTGATCGTCAGCACAGTGATCAGCAGTGCCTTCGCAGACCATCGGCGATGACAAAGAACGGAGCAAAGATGGCGGACAGCAATGAGCGCCCGCCAAAAGTCTTTCCCGCCAAAGGGAAAGAAGAGTGCCTGGAGTCAGCTGTGTGCGCCCAATTGAACAGGGGAAACCACCCTGTTGGGCAGCGGGAGGGATACCAGTTCTCTCCCCCGAAGAGTAGCAGAGTGAGACTGTCGGAGTAGGGGACTCCCCCTACAGGACAGCACACCCCCCTCAAGAGCGGGAATGGGTCGGAAGGAGATGGGCACTTTCCTCCTTCCCCTAGCCCCTCTAGACGTTGAGGAGACGGTATTCACCTTCAGGATGGATGGGGGAGTGTGAGCTGTAAGCTTCGTCTGGTATAGACCAAGCTGTTAGAAGTAAGAAAAGCTGACAGCCGTCGGATGGCGGCTGACGACAGCAAGGGAGTGTAGCAAGACACTCCTCCCCTCCCCTCAAGAGGAAGGGGGAGGGGACGGCGACGTGGAGAGAGGAAGGAGGGTCAGCTGGATCCTTCCTTGGCACAAGGGACACGAGGAGAGTAATTACTGACCAGCGTGAATAATTGTCAGTGGGGGTCTTTGTGAAGAATTTAAACAGTATGGGTATGAAAATGTGGGCAACCCGCAATGAAACAAGTTTCTTTGGTTTTGTTTTATTCACAGTAGTTTAAAGTTTTTTTTGTAAATATTATATTATCAAAAGGCTTTGTGATTAGTTTATTGTCTGTTCTGTGTTATTAGAATATGTCCTTTTGATTCGAATTTTTAAGTTATTCAAGTAATTTGTCTGAGAAATTTTGTTTTATCAGGAATAACGTAAACAATCAACTAGTGATATGTCGATTTCTTTTTTTTTTAATCAGATTTGTGGTAACTGAACCCTTTTGTGATTTATCTGTGATTGCAGTTTGAGTAATTTAATTACGAATTGTTCTTATTAGAGTCAATGAGTAGTAACCAATTCACTGATATTGCTTGCCATTAATGTTGTTGGAAATTGTTGATGTTTTTTTTATTTTTATTTTGTTCATTTTTATTGTTGGTTTTCAAGTCCTCCACCTTGAGGGTAGGAGACCAAACCCGCCCCCCCTAGAGCCTCTCCTCAATAGCCAGTGGTTGTCTGAGAACACCACCAATAGTGTGTAATGTTAAATTTATTGTTATTAGTAGTAGTTACCTGGATGGGTGGTGACCTCTGAGATTCTCGTAGTTAAACCAGATTGTTATTCTTTTTCAAGTACTAATGATACGAGTCCATTTAAGATCCACTGGTCAATTGCCCCGGTTAGGTCAAATAGAGAGAAAAAAAAAAAAAAAAAAAAAAAAAAAAAAAAATGGAAAAATAAATGAATAAATGAGTAAACAAATAAAAAATAAATAAAATGAAATAAAATAACGATAATTTTAGTTAAGTAATAATACAGAAGCTAATGCCATTACCAAGGATAATGCCTATCCATTGCCCTCGATCGGAGTGCTTTTACTTAAAGTAAAGGAGAGTAAGTTTTTCGCCACATTGGATCTCAAGGCTTGCCCTGATGATGAAAGTAAAGAGAAAACGGCCTTTATAGCAATCGGCTATATGAATATAATTTCCTTCCCTTCAGGTTGAATATCTTACAGCTCATTTTCACGAGTAATGATACGCGTTTTAGCCTCTATAATTAGCATTGTGAGTTTTTGTATATTTAGATATCATTGTAGTTGGTGCTACTGTAGAGGAGCATAAAGGTAACCTGATACAAGTTTTGGAAGCATTAAGACGTCATGGGATGAAAATAAATTTAGACAAATGTAAGTTTTTCCAGGCCGAAGTAGAATTTTTGGGGCACCTAGTAACTTCCGAAGGCCTTAAGCCTTGTGCCAATAAGGTTATAGCAATTAAAGAATTTCCACGACCAAAACATGCGAAAGATGTAGCCAGCTTCTCGGACTCGCAAATTACTATCGGAAGTTCATTAGAAATTTTGGACAGAAGTGCGAGACCGTTAGATGCATTAAGGAAGCAACCTGGTTTCCAATGGGGTGAGAAGGAGGAAGAAGCTTTTCAGAAATTAAAAGATGCCCTAAGGAGCGACAAACTCTTGGCTTAACCGAGGTTCGATCGTCCTTTTTTAGTGACCACATTCGCAAGTGATATTGCGATAGGAGTAATCTCCCAGATTGACGATGAAGGTAATGAAAGACCAGTTTGTTTTGCATCACGAGGATTAAAAGGGGCCAAGAAAAATTATAGTACCTTCGATCGAGAGGCTTTGGCGGTCTTATGGTTGCTGGAGAGACACCGTTATTTTTTGCTGGGACATAAAATAGGTTTTCACAGATCATCAACCATTAATGTACCTGCTGAATAAGAGCGAGATTACAAATCGCCAAACTCGTTAGATCGAGTGAATTTTAGAGCTTGACATCTTAAAGATTGAATATGTCCCAGGTAAGGTAATAGGATGGCGGATGCTCTCTCCAGGAACATCATAAGAGTAACAACTCGTGCTACAGGGCGCAGGGAGGAACGACAAAAGAAACCTCGTGACGTTGGTGGCACAGGCACTGCAGGCATAGTGCCAGCAGCGTCGCGACGGTACCGAACAATGACAGTCAATCAAACGTAAGCGCGACGCGCAGAAAGCGGGAAATTCGCAAGCACTCTCAGATGAATGGGAGTGCCTGAGGCGGTAGCTGGTTAAATGCAGGTGGAACTCCGTCCGGGGGATTCCAGAATAAATGCCCGGAGAATGAAAGTGTGGTTGATTTTTGTGGTTGGAGTGTGCGAGAATTGGTTGAAAGTCAGGTGTCTAAAGCTTGGATTAGTCAGATTAAGGCTTGTGTGGAAGGTGAGAGTAACGAGTTCCCGAATTTTGTGCATTTATCAAAAAAAAAAACGTGTTTTTCATTGTGAAAGACGTCATGTTGTAAGTAAAATAGGGAAAAAAGGCCGCTGATATCCGAGCCCAAGTCGTTCTTCCTCGAGCCTTAGTAGAGACAGATATACACATAGATCATGTTGGCACTTATGCTAGACATGTAGGCATAGAAAGATCTCTTAGAAGAGCCCTAGAGCACTTCTTTTGGATTGGCATGATTTGAGACATAACTAGATTTGGTAAGTAACTATCGTGTGTTTAATACGATGGAAAAGCAACCTGTTAAGTATTTTTTTTTTGTTTTTTATTTAAAGAGCCATCCATTTTATTTATGTAAATCCTTACGGCAGGCATACAGGCATAGAAAAGTCCCTTATTAGGGCACTCGAAGTGGTACTTGTTAAATTCTATCGTGAGCATTAATTGTGGTGAGACACTCCTGCGGCGCCAGGGTAATACAAGTATTATTGTGTTCGTGGATGCGTATATACGCTCCCACCCATGGATAGGATGGTGGATAAAACCTGCCTGTTGGAGATCATATCATGTGAAAGAAATTAATCGAAATACTGGCTTATTCCACTTAAATGTACTAGAAGCACAAAGCGGAGAAAACACCTGTCAGAAACACGTTTCGCACACAGTATACGTCAAGACGTTTGGTGTACCACACCAACCAACCAGTCTCCTGTACCCCCGAAGTTGGCCGGGTACCTGGGAGCCGAGCCAGAGAAAAATACCACCAGGGCGCAAGTGGGCGCCCGGCCGAGAGCAAGACCGAGCTCCCGAGCCCTATGTCATAAGTAAATGCTATTTCAAAGTAAATGAAAGGGGTCAGTGAACAGAGTCTGTAAATGCCAACCCACGTCTTTACCTAGGATTCAGAATCATACCAGTTGTTTATTTTTTTTTTATTTTTTTATTTTATTTCTTGTTATCTCGATCAGATTGTAATGTGTCCACGAATTTATGTTGTTTGATATAACTTGTCCAAATTATTTTCAGAACAAATGTTATTACCTGATCATATTCTTATGTGGAATTCTGTTTTGGATGTTGGGTTATGTTGCTGTACGTTATTTTGATTTGTTTGATTTGTGTTATTTGTCGCTTTTTTATTTGTTTCGAACACCGATTCCATCCTATTTTATCTTTCATAAATTACACTAATGCTTGTAAAGTTTTTTTTTTATTTTTCACAGATGATGAAATTTTGTTTGTTTGTGCCTGAATTTCCAAATTTATTTCTCTGGTTCTTTTAGTCTATTTTTTATCTTTTTTTTATGTGATAGTAGTAAATGTACATGACGTTCCAGGAGGATCTTTTATTTTCGTGAAAATTCCATTGCATTATTTTTTGTTCTGTGTATGTTTAAATTATGTTTTTTGTTATTTTGAAGAAATTTAATAGATTAACGTGATACAATGTCCATTAAAAAAATGGATGCCATGTGTCGTGATTGCCAAGGGCAGTGGCTGAATGTGTAAAATTTTCTGTCTTTTTGTTTTCACCATTTTGTTTTGAGTATGAACCTGAACTTATTGAATGATTTCTTTTTTTTGGTTTTGATCTGTTCCAGGAAAGAGTGATTGTTCTTAATTAAATTTTTTTTTAAAGATCTTATGTTGTTGTAAGACGTGTTCAATTTACTTGTAACCTTTGGTTTGTACACACGTCAAATGGCCCCCTTTAAGATAGTTAATTTGAATTTAGATAAATCAGTACCTTGAGAAAAGAGACTCGAGATGGGACAAGGCAGAGACTATAGCTTTGCGAGGACGCAAAGGAGTTTGGGGAGGGAGTGATAAGCCATTCTAGAGGGCTTATAAACAACTTCCCTAGAATATCGGAACATCTTACAAGACGCCATGAGGTCGTTAACGGTCATTCTCTCTCAGATGAAGAAAGCGTCACCTCCCCCCAAACATCCCCCCCAAAAGTTCGTTGGTTCTTTGGCGTCACCTATATTGGCACCCATTGGTCAATAGACCTAAGGACAGGTGCCAGACCCAATCATGGCCTAGAAGCAATATATCGG
Source organism: Macrobrachium nipponense (assembly GCF_015104395.2). Classification (NCBI taxonomy): domain Eukaryota; kingdom Metazoa; phylum Arthropoda; class Malacostraca; order Decapoda; family Palaemonidae; genus Macrobrachium; species Macrobrachium nipponense. The sequence goes on along the minus strand of NC_061099.1, from coordinate 34,257,125 downwards.
GGGTTTTCTGGGGGGTATTGAGGAGAGAGGAAACAAGCCGTCTCCTTGAGGGTCGGGGCAGTTAAGCGTCGGTCAAGAGAAGGGAAAGACGCACTTTCCCCTCGTGCCTCTGCCGGTTTTCCGCTCGGTCTCAATCCCGCCGGTACTATAGATATTAAGTTCATTTCACTCGGGGCCCTTGGTGTAAATTCATTAGAATAGTAAGACCGGTGTTAAATTAATCACTGAGCGTTTGATTTCTGCATGACCCACAGTAACTTAAGAATCCCACGCGACCCAGGTCGGGGTCATACGTAGTATTGCTTCCTCTGTTTCTCAAAGTGTTGTTAGTACAATCTTGTGGAAATCTTGTCGAGTCTAGTCTTTTGTAATGGAGGTATTGTATCTTTTTCCTTGTTAGGAGTATTGTTCTCCGGTGTAGCCTTTGGAGGCTGACTCTCACCTCAAACTTTTGGATAGAGTTATGTCACGTTTATTTCGCCAACTATTGATGTGTGTTTATGTATCGAGGGACTAATGATATGAATACGAATATGGCACGATTTTTGAGATCAGATCCAAGCACTACTCACGTTGGCTGCTCATTTTATTATCACTTGTGGAAGTAACCAAAATGATACAGAGAAAAGGAGATCAAATTAACCGATTATGAGATATAGTAGTGGGTCTAGTTCCTTACCTCTTTCGAACCTTCCCTTCCCTTGAGCTAGTTGGTGTGACTGCGTCTTTCCACTGGTGTTCTCAACACTCAACTGATCTCACGCCAGCAACAGTGATCCTGAAAGACTACAGACTGCAGAGGTCGTGGCCTTTGGCCCACGCACTGTGGACCTAAAACGTTTTCAAGCCGTGGGATTTCCATGTACTTCGTCCAACTTAGTGGGCAGAATACGACGTCGGAATCTCCTCAAAAGTAGATTAGATGGAAACTTGCAGAGCTTTCTTTGAGCATCGTCCACAGCCATCCATCCGCTCTTCGCTGAAAGTCTGATAAGTTAGCCATGATCGTGCATCTGGCACTGCTATAGGTGCCAACAACATAGGCCACCACCTAGTCACGACTGAGAGTTTCATGAGCCGTGGCTTAGTTTCATACAGCATTATACGTATGCTGCACTGAAACCTCCCTTCGGCGCAATTTTTAGTACTTGTTTGGTATCCAAAGAGAATCGAGTATTTAGGCCTAAGGCCAAGTACTAGGACCTATGATGTCATTCAGCGCTGAGAGGGAAATTGAAAGCAGAAAGGGTTTGAAAGACGTAACAGGAGGAAAACCTCAAAGCAGCTGCACTAGTACTATAAAGCAGCTGTCTGGAGAGGGTGGAAAGTAAGATGGAGGGAAGAGAATGCGAACGGGGTACAGTCAAAGGAATGTTAAGAGGTTGCAGCTAGGGGCCGAAGGGGTATCGCAAACAACCTTGGGTTTTCCCAGAGCCTTGCATAATAACAAAATGAAAAAGGCCATTATTTATTTACCAAGGCGCCTGCCTGTCCCTGGGCTGACGCGCCGTCTCTCTCTCTCTCTCTCTCTCTCTCTCTCTCTCTCTCTCTCTCTCTCTCTCTCTCTCTCTCACCCCTCCCTGCTCTCTGGTTACCAACTAACAACACCCTTTCCCCTCTTCGCATGGTAGTGGTTCCTGGTTCCTAAGCGCTCACTCCACAAACACAGTTGCAGGCACACCACACTGTTTATGAGGTTCAAAGCTTTATTTCCTTAATTCAGTGGTTCTTAACCTTTTACAGTGTAGTAATAATAATAATAATATTAATAATAATAATATAATAATAATGGCAAAACTCACAGAACTGATTTTATACAAAATTCTTTCAATTCGCCATATTGAAAGAATTTTGTATAAAATCAATTCTGTGAATTCTGCCATTATTTTAAATGAAACATGTTTGAAAGAAGGTCTGTTTCCAGCATAAAACAAATAATAATAATAATAATAATAATAATAATAATAATAATAATAATAATAATAATTATATTATATTATTATTATTATTATTATTATTATTATTATTATTATTATTATTAATATTTGTGTATGCTGGAAACAGACCTTCTTTCAAAAAAACATTTTGAAGTAACATAAAGTAAAGTTAAACTAAACAATGAGAAAAGTAACAAAAACATATGAATAATTAAAGCAAAAATAATATTTTGTATAAGCATCTTATTTTTTTCTGCAAAAAATAACAATGAAATAATAATAATAATAATAATAATAATAATAATAATAATAAGAATAATAATAATTAATAATAATAATTAATTAATATTCCCTGAAAAGGAATCTGCAAGATGCAACCCGGAACCCCACACTATAAATACCACCTAGTCGAATTGGAGGACTGTGATACACACACACACACACACACACACAATAATAATAATAATAATAATAATAATAATAATAATAATAATAATAATAAGCCTGTGGCGCCGTGGAGGAGTGGGTTAGGTCGTCAATGGACTTAAGTCAAGTTAAGCAACATTGGGGCTGGTCAGTCGTTGGATGGGTGACCGCTCTCCTCGGCGTTGATTCCTTGGGAAAGGATCTTTACCATAATTTCCTCAGTCTACTCAGCTGTAAATGAGTACCTATCCCTGATGGGGTATGGTCCAGGTATGGGTTAAATAGCAAAACTCAGCAATGATGGAAAGAAATGAAGGAATAAACGACAACGACGTAAATGGAACCTCTGGCAACAGAGGAGCTTCGTCCGGCAACCAGGTATTCAACCCAATTGAAGGGGAAGACGGTCAGGTACTTGGAGGTCGTCATTCAGCAACTGACCACCAGAACGACAGTAATCAACAGCCTGAGATTGGAGCTACAGAAGCAAAAAGGAAGATAATAATAATAATGATAATTATTATTATTTTTTTTTTTTTGGCAGAAAAAATAAGATGCTTATATACAAATATATTTTGCTTTAATTAATCATATGCTTTGTTTACTTTGCTCATCATTTACTTTAACTTTATATTACTTCAAAATGGTTCTTTAAATTCATGTCTATTATCCTTTTTTTGCAACCAAATTAACCCCGATAAATTACAGATATTTCTAAATTAGATACAATCCAATATTTCTACTTTACTTTTACCCCCAACTCCCTTTCATTTCTTCTTCTTTATAACTGAGGTAGAACCGTTCTAGCTACTTAGCTTTGACATCCATCGCTTTCCAGGTTAAGAACACTTCATTTTGAGGGCTGCCCTTATATATTCTCCCAGTTTTCTGTTAAGGGATATCCGTGTCCCTAAATTTATATCCTGCTCTGATTTTTGTAGCAATTTACACATGAATAAATGTCCGGTGGTGTCTTCCTCCACTCTACTTATTTCACAGACCTCGTCCTTAAATTTGCCCCGGAAGTTGGCCTTTAAGTTCAACATATTCAGTCTGTCTTTCATAATGATAAACGCATTCTTTTTTTTTTCCAGTTCCCTTATGTACTTGTTTTCCTCGATGTCATCTATGAATCTCAGCTTCTTCATTTCATTTCTCTTTTCTCTCAAAGTCTCTTGGATATCTTGATTAATTCTTATCTTTATTTCGTTTTTCAGTGCTGCTTTGGGATATTCTCTCAGTCCATTAATTTCTATATCATATTTGGTGCATATGTTCACCACGTTATCTTTTTCCAACATTGCCCATACGGGGCTCTAACTGATCTTCAACTATTTCTTTTATTAATCTTTTCTCCTCCGAATTTATGATGTTGTGGAAAAGCATTATTTTCTTATAACCAGTTTTGTAGGCTACTGGCCATGTGTCGGACTCCGCTATAATTCCCCAATACGGCGTGCTCTTAGGTTGTTCATACATTCCTCGGAGGATCCTGTATTGCATTTTCTCTGGCGCATTTAACTCATTTTCCGTTACGTTACTCCATGTCTCTATGTCGACAAATAAGGTTGGCACAATTACTGTTTCATAGATCTTTTTCCTTAATTCTAGTGCCATATTTTCTAAATTTTTAACGTCCCCATATCTTCTGATTTCTCTTAATAGGTACTCAACCTTTTGATTTCTCGTTTTAATACTTGCTTCCTTTGAGCCATTCAGTGTGTACCATTCTCCTAAGTACTTATATTCTTTCACGCTGCTATTTGGGCCATTTTTAAGTTCTGTTCTTATTTGGACATCTGTTTTCTTTGCCTTTTTATCTATGTATTACTGGCACTGCTGAATTACTTGGCTTCGTATTAAATGTAAATTTCTTAAGCTGCTCTAGGCTACGGCATAAGATTTCAGTGAAAACCACTCGCATCTTCTCCCAGATTGCTGGATTATGGCGGCCAGGACCTGCGACTACATCTTTCGCCCGGTTTTGACTTTTTTAAAAGCTTGTGGTTTTCATGAAAATATTTAATAATTATATACAGGTACGTCTTTTTTTATCTTATTTATTATGGCAGTTATCATTCCATTAGTAATTAAATCTCTGAAGTGCTTGACTTTGTGCCTGAATCTCATATTCCGATCAGTTCCATCTTTTGCTAGGGTATACATCCAGGATAAAAAACGTTATTTCAAATCAAAGTGCTCGCACGAACGATTATGTGGTCGAGATACTTTGGCTGCAGTAGGTGACTGACCGGCAGAAGGGACAGACCAATAGTGTCGCAGTGACAGGTAGAGAGATAATTGCCTGTGAATCTTTGATTACGGAGGTGCACAGAAGACCAGTAAAGATATATAGTGATAAGCATATAAAGGATAAATTATGGACAGAAGTATGTGAGGCTGTTTTTGATAAGCGGATTGATCTCACACCAGAGGATAAAAAGGAAAAAAGTAAAGATTTGTATATTCCTTTATAACAGAAAATATATAATGCTACTTCATACATTATAAATGCTTCACAAAAAAAACTATATATACTGTCTACATACTACTCTTCCCCTTCTCCTCCTGAGCAATTATTAATTTCATTGTATTAAAGAATATATATCAGTAAAGTACAGTATATACAATTGCATAAGATATCTTCGTATCAAAGAAGATTACCAATATATATATATATATATATATATATATATATATATATATATATATATATATATATATGTGTGTGTGTGTGTGTGTGTGTGTGTGTGTGTGTGTGTATGTATGTATATATACATATAATACATATATATATATATATATATAATATATATATATATATATATATATATATATATATATTGGTAATCTTCTTTGATACGAAGATATGTTATGCGATTGTATATTGTACTTTACTGTTATATATTTTTAATACAAAGGAATTGATAACTGCTCAGGAGGAGCAGGGAAGAGCAAGTCAATATTTTTTGTAACATGTATAGTGTGTAGACAGTATAATTACACACACAGTGACCTCTTTATTTCTGTTTCATCACACGAGTTAATATATCATTATTATTTCTAAATCTTATTTTACTGCCATATTAGAGCTCCTTGCAGCGTAGTAAAACATGAAGCTAATTATTTTATAAATATCTTTCGCGGTTTCTTTCTCTTCAGTAGCAAAGTGCAAACACATACAACATCAACAGTAGTTACCCATGTTCACACTGTTAGAAATTCAGCTGTCGCAGGCAGAAATAGTGCTACTCAGTGTCTCGTGTGCGGGCAGCTTAAGAGAGCTGAACAGCACTTTCAGACTACGGTCTGGCCTGGGTGAGGGAGACGGGAACGTCAACTTCGGAGGAGGGGAATGAGAGAAAATGTATTCCTGTAGAAGAGAAGTTACTATAGTAGATTCGCATCAACCGTGCATTTGATGTCTAGGCCAGTCCCTTACGACGCTCCTGATTGGCTGTTGATAAGGCAATCACACGCCACACGGCTGGAACCAGTCTCTCTCGAGAGTTCACATAGGTAGGATGTATACCCCACCTCTCCTGAGGGATACTTTTGAAAGACGTACTCCTTAGGATAGGTGGAACATAGATCCTACCCATGTGAACTCTCGAGAGAGACTGAGAGTTTCCAGCCGTGTGATTAGCTTATCAACAGCCAATCAGGAGCGTCGTAAGGGACTGGCCTAGACATCAAATGCACGGTTGATACGAATCTATTAAAGCCCGAAGAACACTTCTTCAACTATAATTGATGTTTTGCCTACTGCTGAACCTGCTTTCGGGAATAAACACGTTGCAAGGAAAGATGGAAAGTCTCGTGCCTTCGAGAGAGAGGCCCCTCATTGGACGTCACAACTTTTGTCTCTACATCTTCACTTTCTGATGACAGGTTGTTATTGAGAAATTTATATAGAGAAAAACTGCAAACCTTATTTAGCAAAAAGTACATCGATTTTGACTTCTAATTATTTTTAAGTCATAGTAATCTGTAAATATTGTATGTATATCTAATTTTGTAATATTTTGTAACATCCTGCCTATTATGTAATGAATGTGATATTTTTCTAATAAAAGATAGAAAAAACCTGTTTTTGTGTCCCATATGTGTATGTGTGTGTGTACGTGTCCTTTGTCTATGCATTGTTTAAGGGCATTTCTTTCTTTCCTTGATTTTCTTGGCGTAGTCTTTTAAACAATGGGAAGAAAAGACACTGGAACGGGTCTGTAAGTCGCCCAGTCTGTGATGAAACGTTACTGAGATTCCTACCCCTTGTTTTGCTTTGAACAACGTACTCAATGACTGGAATCTTCAACAATATACCAAGTGACTCCAAGGTCTCATTCGGTGCATTTTTCAAACTTTGCTGCTAGATGGTGGAAATTGGTCTATGGGCACCACATTTAAACAAGCAGAGGTGCCAGTGCTACGTGCTGGGATCTTTATCTTTAGAGTAAACAGCCTAATGTGTTGGTTTCTTGTTCCAGGTGGATCGCACGTCCCTCGTTTTGCTGAGTAGCTTCAACAACAGCATGAGAAGAGATGTAAGAAGATCATACTACCCTCTCCCAAATGGCTTTCATTCCCCTTTTGTGGAAAAGAAGGAAAAATGTCTTCTTAGCGCTGTTTATCCACGTAAATATTTTTCGGTTTGTTAAAATGTCTGTACATCTCTTCTCTCTCTCTCTCTCTCTCTCTCTCTCTCTCTCTCTCTCTCTCTCTCTGCACCCTCTGTCCGATCGTCTCTCTCTCTCTCTCTCTCTCTCTCTCTCTCTCATAGTGATCGAGACCTATATAAGCTTATCGAGAAATTTTCGGGACATGCACCGTGTAAAAGGTAAATTAGAAAAAGCAGCAAATGTGAGCAAACACTGGTTCCCTTTTTTTGACGTCACTGCTGACGTCAAATGCCTTGTAGCCAAACACGGCTTGAGCAGATAAGGTACACAGAAAACGTACAAAATGCAACCGCACCTTATGAGCGTAAGCTATTCTATAAACCTAAACGTTTATCAAAGTAGTGACAAGCATCTTTATTGCTTGGCTTTCGGAAAAACTCTTGCATTCGTCAGAGCCTAAAAATAAACTGAAGTTGAAAAAAGCAAGCATAAATATAAAGTACAGCATTCACATTAAAATTTATATAGCATATGCGTAGACCAAAAATAAAAACTAGAAACTGCGCTGAAAGTACACGTATATTAAGAGCACCAACTCTGTACACTTACAAAAATAAAATTAAATGAGATACTAATCATCGATAGATATTGTGCCTAGCGTTCGCTTCTGTTGATACTGGAAAATTACCCCCTTTATGGTCAGGTCCAAGCTGTCCCTGGAAGTGGCTGGAATTGAAATGTTTTCACTGACATTTTGAGAATGATTTCCAGTGGCCTTAAGAGGTGAGTTGCCATGTCCTTGCAGAGTGACCCAAGAGTTTAGGCAATCTTGTCCGGTAGTGCTTTTCACTTCACCAGTAGGCCTATGTGGTGCACAGCGGTCACGCTTATACTTAGGAACGGCACCTGAACAAAGGTCTTTTGAAAGCTTATTTTGAAACTTTTTAAAACCTATTTATACGATAAGAGAAGAAAAATCAAGAGCTAGTATGGAACAGTAGAAAAGATTCTCTCCCGAGACAAGCTTCTTTGGCTTTCTTGTAACGCCAGCGTGAGTTTCTTGATCATTTTTCCTGTGTGAGATTATAAAGGAATCCGGTGTGATTTTAGTAGTTATTGTATTTATGTCAGTTTGTTGTTGAAGTTGAAGTATATATGGAAATGTAAAATTTACAGGCAGCACTTGAACAACGATGAATTCTGAGACTAGTGATTTGCCTTGGTCTTTCCTTGTCTTCCTTACTTTCCCTTCTTACTTTTCCTTTTATTTCTTTTAGTTTTACCTTCTATTGCTCCATTAACCATAGACTGCTCCAAGGCCTATTTGCCAGCCTGGCAAGCTCTCAAAAGGTTTATGCAGATCTTTTAAGAAAATCGTATCTCGCATGAATTTAAGTAAATTAACTAAATTAAGTTCTTTTGAAAAAAGAAAAAAAAAATATGCGTCGACATGAAATAAACGCATTTGAGCAAATTTCCAGAATCATGATTTAAAAGAAAGGTCTAGCTAAGTCTCAGACTGTAACTTTTGTACCCCGTAGGGGGGTAGTGCCGTTAGTGCACCTCATTCGGTGCCATATGGGCATTACTTAAGGTTCTTTGCAACGTCCCCTCTGCCCCTAGCTGCAGCTACTTTCATTCCTTTTGCTGTACCTCCGTTAATAATCTCTTTCTTCCATTTTGCTGTCCACCCTCTCCTAACAATTGTTTCATAGTGCAACTGCTTTGAGGTTTTCCTCCTGTAACACCTTTCAAACCTTTTACTGTCAATTTCTCTTTCAGGGCTGAATGGGCTTAGTTGCCCCAGTGCTTGGCATAATGCCAAAAATTTATATAAATAAAACAAACAAATAAATAAGTAATTTCTGTGTGAAGTTCTAGCCAACTCTTACCCGGAAAAACGCGGCCTTCGTCGGTTTCCTCCTCAGTGATGATGGTCTCACTGAGACACCTCTCTTCTTCGATGACAGCTGCTACTGCTTCCTACACTTTCCTCTTCTTGTAGCCAGTCAGTTTGCAGAAGAGCCTTTAGTTCCCGTATAGTTCATGCGATTAACTACCTCCTTGATTAAATAATAAGGCCCTTTCCATTGATACATTAGGCTGTCTGTCTCTATTAGTTGTAGGACTAAATCTTTCTGTTCTACCCTGAACTGATCATCTCTGGTCTCTTGTCGTAGTGATGTTTCTGGCGTCCCTATACCTCATACTAACACATTCTGGATAGTCTATACATCTCTCAGGTGATTTCCCAGCTCCAACATGAATTAGCAGGTGTCGAACACTTCATCCTCATAGCCTCTGGCCCATATACCCTTGGGAACCTGCCTCAGTCCTTTTGCTGCCCTTCCACACAATGGCTTGAAGGGTAAGATCACTAATAGATTCTGGGACCTCCTGTGATCCTTTCACAAAATCCATTACATCTGTTATACATCATGAACAATCGCTTGGTATTACCAGACGGCTAACTTTCATCATCTCTGAAGTAAACGGGGTACCTATATCACTGAACATTTCCATATGGAATCCATCTTTGTTTAAAATTTCAAGTAATGCCCTTGCTACATACTTGGGTTCCATTTTAGGGTGTGCCACTGCATCTAGGTACTTCTTAGCAAAGTCCACCTCTCCAGCAATAGTAATATCGGTCCAGTCAGGTATATCACATTCTCTTGAGTGTTGCCTCCATTTATGCCATCTTTCTATTAGCTTATATGCAATGTCTATCAGCTTATAGGCAATGTCTATCAGCTTATAGGCAATGTCACGGAGGTTCTTCAGGGCAATCTGCAGGCAATGTCACGAAGGTTCTTCAGGGCAATCTGTAGGCAATGTCACAGAGGTTCTTCAGGGCAATCTGTAGGCAATGTCACAGAGGTTCTTCAGGGAAGTCACTAGGCAATGTCACGGAGGTTCTTCAGGGAAGTCTGTAGGCAATGTCACGAAGGTTCTTCAGGGAAGTCTGTAGGCAATGTCACGAAGGTTCTTCAGGGAAGTCACTAGGCAATGTCACGGAGGTTCTTCAGGGAAGTCTGTAGGCAATGTCACGGAGGTTCTTCAGGGAAGTCACTAGCAATGTCACGGAGGTCTTCAGGGAGTCTGTAGGGAATGTCACGGAGGTTCGTTCAGGGAAGTCTGTAGGGCAATGTCACGTAGGTTCTTCAATGAAGTCTCAGGGAAGTATGTAGGGCAATGTCACGAAGGTTCTTCGGGGGAAGCAACTAGGCCAATGTCACGGAGGTTTTCAGGGAAGTCTGTAGGCAATGTCACGGAGGTCTTCAGGGAAGGCACAGGCAATGTCCGAGGTTCTTCAGGGCAATCGTAGGCAATGTCACAATAGAAGGTTCTTCAGGGCAATCTGTAAGGCAATGTCACCAGGATGGCTTCTTCAGGGCCAATCTGTAGGCAATGTCACAGAGGTTCTTCAGGGTGAGTCTGTAGGCAAATGGTCACGGAAGGTTTCTTCAGGGAAGTCTGTCGGCAATGTCACGGAAGGTTATTCAGGGAAGTCATTCTTAGGCAATGTCACGGAGGTTCTTCAGGGAAGTCACTAGGCAATGCGTGGCACGGATGGTCTTCAGGGAAGTCTGTAGGCTAGGCAAATGCACGGAGGTTCTTCAGGGAAGTCTGTAGGCAATGTCACAGAGGTTCTGCAAGCAATCTTTGTAGGCAATGTCACGGCAGGGTTCTAGGGCAGTCGAGCAAGGTCACGGCAATGTCACGGTTCTTAAGGGAAGTCTGGTATACATGTCGGAGGTTCTTGTGGAACTTGGGTCCACGGATGTTTCTTAGGGAAGGTCTGTAGGCAATGTTCACGGAGGTTCTTAAGGTGGAAGTCTGGTAGGGGAAAATGCAATGTTCTTCGGGAATGTTTTCTTCAGGGAGTCGTAAGGACAATGTCACGGAGGTTGTCTTACAAGGCAAGTCTGTAGGCAATTGTCACCGGATGTTCTTACAGGCGAAAAAAAGTCTGTAGGCGAATGTCACGGCATGGTTCTTCAGGGAAAGTCTTGTAGGCCAAATGTCACGGAGGTTTGTCTACAGGGCAAGTCTTTGTCACGGCAATGTCACGGAAGTTTCTACAGGCAGTCTTTAGTAATGGTCAACTGAAGTTCACAGGCCAGTCGTTGGCAATTCACGGCAATTTCTTCAGGGTAAGTCTTAATGGCAATTCACCGGATGTTCTACAAGGGAACGTCTGTAGGCAATGTCACGGAGGTTCTTCCAGGGAAGAGTCGTAGGGCGAATGTCACGGAGGTTCTAACAGGGCAGTTCTTGTAGGCAACTTGTCACGGAGTGATTCTTCTGGCAGTCCTTGTAGCCAATTTGTCACAGAGGATTCTTCAGGGCAATCTTGAAGGCGCAAATGCCACAGAGGTTCTTAACAGGGCAGTTCTGTAGGCAAATGTTCAACAGGGTTTCTTCATAGGGCAGTCTGAATGGCAAATGTCACGGAAGGGGAGGGGGTTCTTCAGGGAAAGTCTGTAAGGGCCAATATGTCACGGAGGTTTTCTTCAGGGAAGTCCTGATAGGTAAATGGTCACAGAGGTTCTTTTTCTGGGAAGTCTGTCAAGGATTAATGTCAACAGAGGTTTCCTTGCAGGAAGTTCTGTAGCAATGTCAAATGAGGTTCTTCAGGGAAGTCTGTAGGCAATGTCACAGAGGTTCTTCAAGGAAGTCTATAGGCAATTAGTCACGGAGGTTCTTCAGGGGAGTCTGTACGGCCAATCGTAATGAACGGTTCTTCAGGGAACAGTCTGTAAGGCCAATGTCACGGAGGTTCTTCATGGAAGTCTGTAGGCAATGTCACGGAGGTTCTTCAAGGAAGTCTGTAGGCAATGTCACGGAGGTTCTTCAGGGAAGTCTGTAGGCAATGTCAAGGAGGTTCTTCAGGAAAGTCTGTAGGCAATGTCAAGGAGGTTCTTCAGGAAGTCTGTAGCAATGTCATGAGGTTCTTCAGGGAAGTCTGTAAAGCAATGTCATGTAGGTTTTCAGGGAAGTCTGTAGCCAATGTCAACGGAGGTTCTTCAAGGGAAGTCGTAGGCAATGTCACGGAAGTTTCTTCAGGGAAGTCTGTAGGCAATGTCACGGAGTTCTTCAGGGAAGTCTTGTAGGGCAATGTCACGGAGGTTCTTAGGGAGTCTGTAGGCAATGTCACGGAGGTTCCTCAGTGAAGTCTGTAAGCAATGTCACGGAGGTTCTTCAGGGAAGTCTGTAGGCAATGTCACGGAGGTTCTTCAGGGAAGTCTGTAGGCAATGTCACGGAGGTTCTTCAGGGAAGTCTGTAGGCAATGTCACGGAGGTTCTTCAGGGAAGTCTGTAGGCCAATGTCATGGAGGTTTCTTCAGGGAGGTCGTAGCAATGTCACGAATTTCTTCAGAAGTCTGTAGGCAATGTCACGGAGGTTCTTCAGGGAAGTCTGTAAGCAATGTCACGTAGGTTCTTCAATGAGTCTGTAGCAAATGTCATGGAGGTTTCTTCAGGAAGTCTGTAGGCAATGTCACGGAGGTTCTTCAGGAATTTCTCTAGGGTAATGTCAAGGAGGTCTTCAGGGAAGTCTGTAGGCAATGTCACGTAGGTTCTTCAGGGAAGTCTGTAAGCAATGTCACGGTAGGTTCTTCAGAAAAAATCTGTAGGCAATGTCAGGTAGGTTTTCTTCAGGGAAGTCTGTAGGCAAGTCACGTTAGGTTCTTCAGGAAGTTCTGGTAAGCAATGTCACGTAGGTTCTTCAGGGAAGGCTGTAGGCAATGTCAGGTAGCGTTCTTCAGGGAAGTCTGTAGGCATGTTCACGAGGTTTCATCAGGGAAGTTCTATAAGCAATATCACGGAGTTCTTCAGGAAGTCTGTAGGCAATGTCAATGAGTTCTCAGGGAAGTCTGTAGGCAACGTCACAAAGGTTCTTCAGGAAGTCTGTAGGCAATGTCACAGAGGTTCTTCAGGGAAGTCTGTAGGCAATGTCAGTAGGTTCTTCAGGGAATCTGTAGGCAATGTCAGGTAGGTTTTTCTTCAGAAGTCTGCACGCAAAGGGTCACGTAGGTTCTTCAGGGAAGTCTGTAGGCAACGTCACAGAGTTCTTCAGGGAAGTCTGTAGGCAATGTCACAGAGGTTCTTCAAGAAAGTCTGTAGGCAATGTCAGGTAGGTTCTTCAGGAAGTCTGTAGGCAACGTCACGGAGGTTCTTCAGGGCGAAGTCTGTAAGCAATGTCACGGAGGTTCTTCAGGAAGTCTGTAGCAATGTCATGTAGTTCTTTCAGGGAAGTCTGTAAAAGCCATGTCACGGAGGTTCTTCAGGGAAGTCTGTAGGCAATGTCACGGAGGTCTCTTCAGGAAGCTGTAGGCAATGGTCATGTAGGTTCTTAAGGGAAGTCTGTAGGCAATGTCACGTAGGTTTCTTCAGGGAAATCTGTAGGAATGTCACGTAGGTTCTTCAGGAAGTCTGTAGCAAATGTCCACTGAGGTTTTCAGGAAGTCTGTAAGAAATGTCACAGAGGTTCTTTACAGGGGAAGTCTATAGGCAATGTCATGCAGGTTTCTTCAGGGAAGAAGTCTGTAGCAATGTCACAGAGGTTCTTCAGAGAATCTGTAGGCAAGTCACGTAGGTTCTTCAGGAAAGTCTGTAGGCAATATCACAGAGGTTTTCAGGGAAGTCTGTAGGCAATGTCACAGAGGTTCTTCAGGGAAGTCTGTTATGCAAATCACAGAGGTCTTCAATGAAGTCTGTAGGCAGTGTCACAGAGTTCCTCAGGGAAGTCTGTAGGCAATGTCACAGAGGTTCTTTCAGGAAGTCTGTAGGTTATGTCACGTAGGTTCTTCAGAAGTCTGTTTGGTAATGTCATGGAGGTTCTTCAAGGGAAGTTCTGTTGGCAATGTCACGTAGGTTTCTTCAGAAGTCTGTCGGCAATGTCACAGAGGATCTTTCAAAGGGAAATCTGTAGGCAATGTCACAGAGGCTTCAGAAGAAGTCTGTAGGCAATGTCACGTAGGTTCTTCAGGAAGTCTGTAGGCAATGACGGAAGATTCTTCAGGGAAGTCTGAGGCAATGTTACGGAGTTCTTCAGGGAAGTCTGTAGCAATGTCACATAGGTTCTTCAGGAAGTCTGTAGGAAAATGTCACGTAGTTCTTCAGGGAAGTCTGGTAGGCAATGTCACGTAGTTCTTCAAATGAAGTCTGTAGCAATGTCACGATAGGTTTCTTCAGGGAAGTCTGTAGGCAATGTAACGTAGGTTTTCTTCAGGAAGTCTGTAGCAAATGTCACGGATGGTTCTTCAGGGAAGTTCTATAGGCAATGTCCATATAGGTTCTTCAGGGAAGTATGTAGGCAATGTCACGTAGGTTCTTCAGGGAAGTCTATAGGCAATGTCATGTAGGTACTTCAGGGAAGTCCTGTAAGGCAATGTCCAAAGAGGTTCTTCAGGGAAGTTTCTGTAGGCAATGGGTCAATGGAGGTTCTTCAGGGAAGTCTGTAGGCAATGTCACGTAGGTTCTTCAGGGAAAAGTTCTTGTAGCAATGGTCAACGTAGGTTTCTTCAGGGATTGTCACTAGGGCAAACGTAACGGAGGTTCTAAACAGGGCAGTCTGTAAGCAATGTCAGTAGGTTCTTCAGGGAAGTTTCTTGTAGGCAAATGGGTCAACGGAGGTTCTTCAGGGAAGCGGTTAGGCAAGGTCAGGAGGTTATTAAGGGAAGTCTGTAGACAATGTCATGGAGGTTTCTTCAGGGAAGTATGTAAAAGCAATGTCCATGGCATTCTTCAGGAAGTCTGTTAAGGCAATGTCCCACGGTAGGTTCTTCAGGAAGTATGTAGGCAATGGCGAAGGGGTTCTTCAGGAAAGGTCTGTAAGACATGTCCAACTGAGGGTTTAGGGACGCGTTTAGGCAATTGTTCACGGAAAAGGTTCTTCAGGGAAGTCTGTAGGCCAAATGTCAATGGATAGGTTTTCCTTAAGGGAAGGCCGGAGGCAATGTCAGGTAAGGTTATTCAGGGAAATCTGGTAGGGAAGTTCCCGTTAGGTTCTTAAGGGAAGTCTGGTAAGGCAAATGTCACTGAAGGTTTTTTCAAGGAAGCTTGTAAGAAATGTCACAGGAAGGTTATACAGGGAAGTCTGTAGGCAAATGTCATGGAGGTTCCTTCAGGGAAGTTGTAGGCAAGTTCCACAGGGAAGGATTCTTCAGAGAAGTCTGTAAGGCAAATGTCCAACCGTAGGACTTCAGGGAAGTTCTGTAGGCAATATCACAGAGGTTTTTCAAGGGAGTCTTGTAGGAACAATGTTCAACAGGAGGTTCCTTCAGGGAAGTCGTAGGCATGTCATAGAGGTTCTCAATGAAGTCTGTAGGCTAGTGTCCACAGAGGTCCTCAGGGAAAGTCTGTGGCAATGTCGGAGGTTCTTCAGGGAAGTCTGTAGGAATGTCAGTAGGTGTCACGGTTCTTGGTGTAATGTCACGGAGTTCTTAGAAGTCGGTTGGCAATGTCACGAGGTCTTCGGGAAGGTAATGTCGGCAATGTACAAGAAAGGATCTTCAGGGAAACGTCTGTAGGCATGTACGGTTAGGTCTTCAGGGAATGTATGTAGGCTTCATACGAGGAAATTTCAGGGAAGTCTGTAGGCAATGTACGGAGGAAATCTCAGTAGGTTCGGTAGGGCAATGGTTCAGGGAAAGTCAATCAGGAGGAAGTCTGTAGGCAATGTACGGTTAGGGTCTAGCGAGGTCTTTTGGGTAGGCAATGTTTAGGAAATCTTTCAGGGAAGTCTGTAGGCAATGTTACGGAGAATTCTTCAGGAAGGTTCTTGTAGGCAATGTCAACATAGGTTCTTGAGGAAGTGGTAGGGAATGTCAAGTAGGTCTTCAGGGAAGTCTGTAGGCAATGTCACGTTAGGTCTCAATGAAGGTCTTGGGAGCAATGTCACGTAGGTTCTTCAGGGAAGTCTGTAGGCAAATGTAACGTAGGTCTCTTCAGGGAAGTCTGTAGGCAATGTCACGGGAAGGTTACTTCAGGAGTCTTATAGGCATGTCATATAGGTAGGAAGTCAGGAAGGTTGTAGGCAATGTCACGGTTAAGGTCTCAAGAGTCTTATAGCAATGTCATGTAGGGACTCAGGCTTCAGGAAGTCTGTAGGCAATGTCACGGAGGTTCTTCAGGGAAGCTCTGTAGGCAATGTCATGGAGGTTCTTCAGGGAAGTCTGTAGGCAATGTCACGGTTTAGGTCTCAGGGAAGTCTGGGTAGGCAATGTCACGTAGGTTATTCAGGGATGTCACTAGGCACGTCAACGAAGGCTTCTTACAGGCAGTCTGTAGGCAATGTCACGTAGGTTCTTCAGGGAAGTCTGTAGGCAATGTCACGGAGTTCTTCAGGGGAAGCTGTAGGCAATGTCACGGAGGTTCTTCAGGGAAGTCTGTAGGCAATGTCATGTGAGGTTCTTCAGGGAAGGTTCTTGTAAGCATGTCACGGAGGATGTCTTCAGGGAAGTCTGAATAGGCAGGTACGTAGGATTCTTCAGGAAAAGTATGTAGGCTTCAAGGAAAGTCTGTAGGGCAAGGTCAGGAGGTTTTCTTCAGGAAGTCTGTAGGCAATGTCCAAGGTGGTTCTCAAGGGAAGGTATGTAGGCAATGTCAGGTAGGTTCTTCAGGGAAGTCTGTAGGCAATGTCACGTAGGTTCTTCAGGGAAGGTCTGTAGGCAATGTCACGGACGGTTCTCAGGAAGTTCTATAAGCAATGCACGTAGGTTCTTCGCAGAAGGTCTGTAAGGCATGTCACGTTAGGTTCTTCAGGAAGTCTCTAAGACAATGTCACGGAAGGTTCTTCAGGGAAGTCTGTAGCAATGTCACGGTAGGTCTTCAGGGAGTCTGTAAGGCAATGTCAAGAGGTCTTAGGGAAGTCTGTAGGCAAGTCACGGAGGTTCTTCAGGGAAGTCTGTAGCAATCGTTCACGGAAGTCAGGAAGGGTTCTTGGGTTTTTTTTTTTTTTAGGCAATGTCACGTAGGTCTTCAGGGAAGTCTGCTAGCAATGTCACGTAGGTTCTTCAGGGAAGCTGGTTAGGCATGTCACGGATGTTCATCAGGAAGTCTAGGCAATAAGTCACGTCACGTAGGTTCTTCAGGAAGTCTGTAGGCAATGCTTCACTGTAGGTTCTCAGGGAATTAGAAGTCTGTAGGCAATGTCACGTAGGCGGGTTCTTCAGGGAAGGTCTTTAGGCAGAAAGTCATGGTTAGGTTCTCAAGAAACGTAGGTTCTTCAGTCTGTAGGCAATGTCACGGAGGTTCTTCAGGGAAGTCTGTAGGCAATGTCACGGAGGTTCTTCAGGGAAGTCTGTAGGCAATGTCACGGAGGTTCTTCAGGGAAGTCTGTAGGCAATGTCACGGAAGGTTCTTCAGGGAAGTCTGTAGGCAATGTCACATAGGTCGAGGTTCTTCAGGGAAAGTCTGTAGGCAATGTTCACGAAGTTCTTAAGGGAAGCCTGTAGGGCATGTTCAACGTACGGTTCTTCAGGGCGAAGGTAATCTAGGCAACACACTGAGGGTTCGTCAAGGAAGTCTGTAGGCAATGTTCATGAGGTCTTCAGGGTATGCAGGTCTTGGTAAGCAACGCAACAAAGTTCTTCAGGGAAGTCTCGTAGCAATGTCAGTTAGGGTTCTTCAGACGGGTCTGTAGGCAATGTCAGGTAGGTTCTTCAGGAAAGTCTGCACGCAATGTCACGTAGGTTCTTCAGGGAAGTCTGTAGGCAACGTCACGGAGGTTCTTCAGGGAAGTCTGTAGGCAAGTCACTCAGAGAGGTCTCGGGAAGTCTGTAGCAATGTCAGGGTAGGTTCTTCAGGGAAGTCTAGGCAGGTCACGAAGTTCTCAGGGAAGTCTGTAGGCAACGTCGGAGGTTCTAGGGAAGTGTAGGCACGTACAGGTTCTTCAGGGCAATCTGTAGGCAATGTCACGAAGGTTCTTCAGGGAAGTCTGTAGTCAATGTCAGGTAGGTTTTTCAGGGAAGTCTGTAGGCAATGTCATGGAGGTTCTTCAGGGAATTCTGTAGGCAATGTCACGGAGGTTCTTCAGGGAAGTCTGTAAGCAATGTCACAGAGGTTCTTCAGGGTAGTCATGTAGGCAATGTCACGAAGGTTCTTCAGGGAAGTCTGTAGGCAATGTAACAGAGGTTCTACAGGGAAGTCTGTAGGCAATGTCACGTAGGTTCTTCATGGAAGTCTCTAGGCTATGTCACGAAGGTTCTTCAGTGAAGTCTGTAGGCAATGTCACGGAGGTTCTTCAGGGAAGTCTGTAGGCAATGTCACGTAGGTTCTTCAGGGAAGTCTGTAGGCAATGTCACGGAGGTTCTTCAGGGAAGTCTGTAGGCAATGTCACGGAGGTTCTTCAGGGAAGTCTGTAGGCAATGTCACGGAGGTTCTTCAGGGAAGTCTGTAGGCAATGTCACGTAGGTTCTTCAGGGAAGTCACTAGGCAATGTCACGGAGGTTCTCAAGGAAGTCAGTAGGCAATGTCACGAGGTTTTTCAGGAAGTCTGGTAGGCAATGTCATGTAGGTTCTTCAGGGAAGTCTGTAGCCATGTCATGGGAGGTTCTTCAGGGAAGTCTGTAGGCAATGTCACGGAGGTTCTTCAGGAAGTCTGTTAGGCAATGTCATGTTAGGTTCTTAGGGAAGTCTGTAGGCAATGTCACGTAGTTTCTTCAGGGAAGTCTGTAGGCAATGTCACGTAGGTTCTTCAGGGAAGTCTGTAGGGCAAATTCACTGAGTTTGTTTCAAGGGAAGTCTGTAGGCAATGTCACAGAGGTTCTTCAGGGAAGTCTGTAGGCAATGTCACGGAGGTTCTTCAGGGAAGTCTGTAGGCAATGTCACGGAGGTTCTTCAGGGAAGTCTGTAGGCAATGTCACGTAGGTTCTTCAGGGAAGTCTGTAGGCAATGTCACAGAGGTTCTTCAGGGAAGTCTGTAGGCAATGTCACAGAGGTTCTTCAGGGAAGTCTGTAGGCAATGTCACAGAGGTTCTTCAGGGAAGTCTGTAGGCAATGTCACGTAGGTTCTTCAGGGAAGTCTGTAGGCAATGTCACAGAATTTCTTCAGGGAAGTCTGTAGGCAATGTCACAGAATTTCTTCAGGGAAGTCTGTAGGCAATGTCACAGAGGTTCTTCAGGGAAGTCTGTAGGCAATGTCACGTAGGTTTTCTTCAGGGAAGTCTGTAGGCAATGTCACAGAGGTTCTTCAGGGAAGTCTGTAGGCAATGTCACAGAGGTTCTTCAGGGAAGTCTGTAGGCAATGTCACAGAGGTTCTTCAGGGAAGTCTGTAGGCAATGTCACAGAGGTTCTTCAGGGAAGTCTGTAGGCAATGTCACAGAGGTTCTTCAATGAAGTCTGTAGGCAGTGTCACAGAGGTTCCTCAGGGAAGTCTGTAGGCAATGTCACAGAGGTTCTTCAGGGAAGTCTGTAGGTTATGTCACGTAGGTTCTTCAGGGATGTCTGTTGGTAATTTGTTCAGGAGGTTCTTCAGGGAATTCTGTAGGCAATGTCACAGAGGTTCTTCAGGGAAGTCTGTAGGCAATGTCACAGAGGTTCTTCATGGAAGTCTGTAGGCAATGTCACGGAGTTCTTCAGGGAAGTCTGTAGGCAATGTCACGGAGGTTCTTCAGGGAAGTCTGTAGGCAATGTCACGGAGGTTCTTCAGGGAAGTCTGTAGGCAATGTCACGGAGGTTCTTCAGGGAAGTCTGTAGGCAATGTCATATTGGTTCTTCGGGGAAGTATGTAGGCAATGTCACGTAGGTTCTTTAGGGAAGTCTGTAGGGAATGTCACGTAGGTTCTTCAGGGAAGTCTGTTGGTAATGTCATGGAGGTTCTTCAGGGAAGTCTGTCGGCAATGTCACAGAGGATCTTCAGGGAAGTCTGTAGGCAATGTTACGGAGGTTCTTCAGGGAAGTCTGTAGGCAATGTTACGGAGGTTCTTCAGGGAAGTCTGTAGGCAATGTCACATAGGTTCTTCAGGGAAGTCTGTAGGGAATGTCACGTAGGTTCTTCAGGGAAGTCTGTAGGCAATGTCACGTAGGTTCTTCAATGAAGTCTGTAGGCAATGTCACGTAGGTTCTTCAGGGAAGTCTGTAAGCAATGTCACGTAGGTTCTTCAGGGAAGTCTGTAGGCAATGTCACGGAGGTTCTTTCAGAAGTCTATAGGCAATGTCATATAGGTTCTTCAGGGAAGTATGTAGGCAATGTCACGTAGGTTCTTCAGGGAAGTCTGTAGGCAATGTCATGGAGGTTCTTCAGGGAAGTCTGTAGGCAATGTCATGTAGGTTCTTCAGGGAAGTCTGTAGGCAATGTCACGTAGGTTCTTCAGGGAAGTCTGTAGGCAATGCACGGACGGTTTCTACAGGGCAGTCTGTAGCAATGTAACGTAGGTTCTTCAGGGAAGTCTGTAGGCAATGTCACGGAGGTTCTTCAGGGAAGTCTATAGGCAATGTCATATAGGTTCTTCAGGGAAGTATGTAGGCAATGTCACGTAGGTTCTTCAGGGAAGTCTGTAGGCAATGTCATGGAGGTTTTTTTTTCTTCAAAAGGGAAGGTCTGTAGGGGCAAATGTCATGTAGGTTCTTCATGGAAGTCTGTAGGCAATGTCACGTAGGTTCTTCAGGGAAGTCACTAGGCAATGTCACGGAGGTTCTACAGGGCAGTCTGTAGGCAATGTCACGTAGGTTCTTCAGGGAAGTCTGTAGGCAATGTCACGGAGGTTCTTCAGGGAAGTCTGTAGGCAATGTCACGTAGGTTCTTCAGGGAAGTCTGTAGGCAATGTCACGTAGGTTCTTCACGGAAGTCTGTAGGCAATGTCACTGATGTTCTTCAGGGAAGTCTGTTGGCAATGTCACGTAGGTTCTTCAGGGAAGTCTGTAGGCAGTGTCACAGAGGTTCTTCATGGAAGTCTGTAGGCAATGTCACGGAGGTTCTTCAGGGAAGTCTGTAGGCAATAATTGTCACAGAGGTCTTCAGGAAGTCTGTAGGCAATGTCACGGAGGTTCTTCAGGGAAGTCTGTAGGCAATGTCAGGTAGGTTCTTCAGGGAAGTCTGTAGGCAATGTCATGGAAGGTCTTCAGGGAAGTCTGTAGGCAATGTCACGTAGGTTCTTCAGGGAAGTCTGTAGGCAATGTCACGGAGGTTCTTTAGGGAAGTGTTTAGGCAATGTCACGGAGGTTCTTCAGGGAAATCTGTAGGCAACGTCACAGAGGTTCTTCATAGCAGTCTCCAGGTAGTGTCACGTAGGTTCTTCATGGAAGTCTGTAGGCAATGTCACGGAGGTTCTTCAGGGAAGTCTGTAGGCAATGTCACGGAGGTTCTTCATGGAAGTCTGTAGGCAATGTCACGTAGGTTCTTCAGGGAAGTCTGTAGGCAATGTCACGTAGGTTCTTCAGGGAAGTCTGTAGGCAATGTCACGTAGGTTCTTCAGGGAAGTCTGTAGGCAATGTCACGTAGGTTCTTCAGGGAAGTCTGTAGGCAATGTCACGGAGGTTCTTCATGGAAGTCTTTAGGTAATGTCACGGAGGTTCTTCAGTGAAGTCTGTAGGTAATGTCACGGAGGTTCTTCATAGCAGTCTCCAGGTAGTTTCACGTAGGTTCTTCATGGAAGTCTTTAGGCAATGTCACAGAGGTTCTTCAGGGAAGTCTGTAGGCAATGTCACGGAGGTTCTTCATGGAAGTCTGTAGGCAATGTCACAGAGGTTCTTCAGGGAAGTCTGTAGGCAATGTCACGTAGGTTCTTCATGGAAGTCTGTAGGCAATGTCACAGAGGTTCTTCAGGGAAGTCTGTAGGCAATGTCACGGAGGTTCTTCATGGAAGTCTGTAGGCAATGTCACAGAGGTTCTTCATGGAAGTCTGTAGGCAATGTCACGGAGGTTCTTCAGGGCAGTCTGTAATGAATGTCACATAGGTTCTTCATAGCAGTCTCCAGGTAGTGTCACGGAGGTTCTTCAGGGCAGTGTGTAGGCAATGCCACGGAGGTTCTTCAGGGAATTCTGTAGGCATTGTCACTTAGGTTCTTAAGGGCAGTCTGTAGGCAATGTCACGGAGGTTCTTCAGGGAAGTCTGTAGGCAATGTCACGGAGGTTCTTCAGGGAAGTCTGTAGGCAACGTCACGGAGGTTCTTCATAGCAGTCTCCAGGTAGTGTCACGTAGGTTCTTCATGGAAGTGTGTAGGCAATGTCACGGAGGTTCTTCAGGGAAGTCTGTAGGCAATGTCACGGAGGTTCTTCATGGAAGTCTGTAGGCAATGTCACGTAGGTTCTTCATGGAAGTCTGTAGGCAATGTCACGTAGGTTCTTCAGGGAAGTCTGTAGGCAATGTCACGTAGGTTCTTCAGGGAAGTCTGTAGGCAATGTCACGTAGGTTCTTCAGGAAGTCTGTAGGCAATGTCACGGAGGTTCTTCATGGAAGTCTGTAGGCAATGTCACGGAGGTTCTTCAGGGAAGTCTGTAGGCAATGTCATGGAGGTTCTTCAGGGAAGTCTGTAGGCAATGTCACAGAGGTTCTTCAGAGAAGTCTGTAGGCAATGTCACGTAGGTTCTTCAGGGAAGTCTGTAGGCAATATCACAGAGGTTCTTCAGGGAAGTCTGTAGGCAATGTCACAGAGGTTCTTCAGGGAAGTCTGTAGGCAATGTCACAGAGGTTCTTCAGGGAAGTCTGTAGGCAATGTCACGGAGGTTCTTCAGGGAAGTCTGTAGGTTATGTCACGTAGGTTCTTCAGGGAAGTCTGTTGGTAATGTCATGGAGGTTCTTCAGGGAAGTCTGTCGGCAATGTCACAGAGGTTCTTCAGGGAAGTCTGTAGGCAATGTCACAGAGGTTCTTCAGAGAAGTCTGTAGGCAATGTCACGTAGGTTCTTCAGGGAAGTCTGTAGGCAATGTTACGGAGGTTCTTCAGGGAAGTCTGTAGGCAATGTTACGGAGGTTCTTCAGGGAAGTCTGTAGGCAATGTCACAGGAGGTTCTTCAGGGAAGTCTGTAGGGAATGTCACGTAGGTTCTTCAGGGAAGTCTGTAGGCAATGTCACGTAGGTTCTTCAATGAAGTCTGTAGGCAATGTCACGTAGGTTCTTCAGGGAAGTCTGTAGCAATGTCACGTAGGTTCTTCAGGGAAGTCTGTAGGGAATGTCACGTAGGTTCTTCAGGGAAGTCTGTAGGCAATGTCACGTAGGTTCTTCAGGGAAGTCTGTAGGCAATGTCACATAGGTTCTTCAGGGAAGTCTGTAGGCAATGTCACGTAGGTTCTTCAGGGAAGTCTGTAGGCAATGTCACGTAGGTTCTTCAGGGAAGTCTGTAGGCAATGTCACGTAGGTTCTTCAATGAAGTCTGTAGGCAATGTCACGTAGGTTCTTCAGGGAAGTCTGTAGGCAATGTCACGGAGGTTCTTCAGGGAAGTCTATAGGCAATGTCATATAGGTTCTTCAGGGAAGTATGTAGGCAATGTCACGTAGGTTCTTCAGGGAAGTCTGTAGGCAATGTCATGAAGTTCTTCAGGGAAGTCTGTAGGCAATGTCATGTAGGTTCTTCAGGGAAGTCTGTAGGCAATGTCACGTAGGTTCTTCAGGGAAGTCACTAGGCAATGTCACGGAGGTTCTACAGGGCAGTCTGTAGGCAATGTCTAGGTTCGTCGGATCTGTAGGCAATGCACGGAGGTTAGGAAGCCTGAGGATGTCACGTAGGTTAACGGAAGTCGTAGGCAGTCACTGGAGTTCTTCAGGGAAGTCTGTAGGCAATGTCTGTGTTCTTCAGGGAGCCTGTAGGCAATGTCGTAGGTTTCTTCGGGAAGTCTGTGGCAAGTCACGTAGGTTCTTCAGGGAAGTCTGTAGGCAAGTCAGTAGGTTTTCTTCAGGGAAGTCTGTAGGCAATGTCACTGATGTTCTTCAGGGAAGTCTGTAGGCAGTGTCACAGAGGTTCTTCATGGAAGTCTGTAGGCAATGTCACATAGGTTCTTCAGGGAAGTCTGTAGGCAATGTCACAGAGGTTCTTCAGGGAAGTCTGTAGGCAATGTCACGTAGGTTCTTCAGGAAGTCTGTAGGCAATGTCACGGAGGTTCTTCAAGGAAGTCTGTAGGCAATGTCACGGAGGTTCTTTAGGGAAGTCTTTAGGCAAATGTCCCACGGAGGGTTTCTTCAGGGAAAATCTGTAGGCAACGTCACAGAGGTTTCTTCATAGCAGTCTCCATGGTATTGTCACGTAGGTTCTTCATGGAAGTCCTGTAGGCAATGTCACGGAGGTTCTTCATGGAAGTCTGAGGCAATGTCACGTAGGTTTCTTCAGGGAAGTCCTGTAGGCAATGGCACGTAGGTTCTTCAGGGAAGTCTTTAGTTAATGTACGGAGGTTCTTCAGTGAAGTCTGTAGGATATATGTCACGGAGGTTCTTCATAGCAGTGCTCCAGGTAGTTTCACGTAGGTTCTTCATGGAAGTCTTTAGGCAATGTCACAGAGGTTCTTCAGGGAAGTCTGTAGGCAATGTCACGGAGGTTCTTCATGGAAGTCTGTAGGCAATGTCACAGAGGTTCTTCATGGAAGTCTGTAGGCAATGTCACGTAGGTTCTTCATGGAAGTCTGTAGGCAATGTCACGGAGGTTCTTCAGGGAAGTCTGTAGGCAATGTCACAGAGGTTCTTCATGGAAGTCTGTAGGCAATGTCACGGAGGTTCTTCAGGGCAGTCTGTAATGAATGTCACATAGGTTCTTCATAGCAGTCTCCAGGTTGTGTCACCGGAGGTTATTCCGGGCAGTGTGTAGGCAATGCCACGGAGGTTCTTCAGGAATTCTGTAGGCATTGTCACTTAGGGTTCTTAAGGGCATCTGTAGGCAATGTCACGGAGGTTCTTCATGGAAGTCTGTAGGCAATGTCACGGAGGTTCTTCATGGAAGTCTGTAGGCAATGTCACGGAGGTTCTTCAGGGAAGTCTGTAGGCAATGTCACAGAGGTTCTTCATGGAAGTCTGTAGGCAATGTCACGGAGGTTCTTCATGGAAGTCTGTAGGCAATGTCACGTAGGTTCTTCATGGAAGTCTGTAGGCAATGTCACGTAGGTTCTTCAGGGAAGTCTTTAGGCAATGTCACAGAGGTTCTTCAGGGAAGTCTGTAGGCAATGTCACGGAGGTTCTTCATGGAAGTCTGTAGGCAATGTCACGGAGGTTCTTCAGGAAGTCTGTAGGCAATGTCACGGAGGTTCTTCATGGAAGTCTGTAGGCAATGTCACAGAGGTTCTTCTTGGAAGTCTGTAGGCAATGTCACGGAGGTTCTTCAGGGCAGTCTGTAATGAATGTCACATAGGTTCTTCATAGCAGTCTCCAGGTAGTGTCACGGAGGTTCTTCAGGGAATTCTGTAGGCATTGTCACATTAGTTCTTAAGGGCAGTCTGTAGGCAATGTCACGGAGGTTCTTCAGGGCACTCTGTAGTCATTGTCACAGAGGCTCTTCAGGGCAATCTGTAGGCAATGTTACAAAAGTTCTTTAGGGCAATCTGTAGGCAATGTTACAAAAGTTCTTCAGGGCAATCTGTAGGCAATGTCACAGAGGTTCTTTAGGCAGTCTGTAAGCAATGTCAAAGGACCTTCAAAATTTGCTGGTGTCTACAACCATTTCCAACCAATGGAAATACTTTTTTTTTTTTGACAAGTTAACTGAATTCGAACCTTCAATTAGATTCGAAATGGAAAAGTATGGATATATATCCTTTTTGGATTTCCTGATACATTGAGCTACTTATTTGTTTAAATACTAGTTTTACAGAAACCCTACTGATATTTGTACCTAATGGGCATTTTTATTCAGGTAAAGGCTATAAAGTTAAGTATGGAGTCCTGAATATGTTGATGATGAAATAGATAAGATTAGGAATATAATCAAGAAATTGAAATATCCTGACTATGTAATAAACAATGCATAAGCAACTGCAAAAAAAGTATTAATTATGAAAACAAAAAGTACACTTGCAACTACAAAAATTTGCTTGTACTGCTATATTATGATAATGATATGAAAGATATTCCCATCTTCTTAAGAATTTTGGAGTTAATGTAGCTTAAAATTCCATGTAAGTCTTGTGAAAGCTTTTATATTGGTCAAAC
>NC_061099.1:34136620-34230568 GCF_015104395.2 Macrobrachium nipponense | reverse complement strand
CTCTCTCTGTGGGTCGGCTCCCCTCTTGGAGGGTTTGTAGTGGGAGATTTCTATTGGCATTTGGCTCGGTGGTAGTGGTCTCACTCGCCTAGTGTTCATACCGACACCCTCCTAGAGGGTGAGCGAGTCAGTTATACTGACCTTTTTCTTATTTATTTATTCTCTGGTATGTGTTAGTACATTTACCTAGAATAATAGATAAAGGATATTTCGCTGGCGACACGAGCCAATCGCCCAGAAATAGATTTTTCCTTACGTCAAAATCCTTTTTTGAGGACAAACTCAGATTCCGCAAAAATCATTCGCATTATCAATATACGATGCAGCAAGAGACTATTACAGAATTCTGTTACCGTGCGGTCGGTAAACAGAAAGATGAGAGTCGAAAAGATATCTCTGTTTAAAATTCTCCCAATACCGAAGACGATGAATACTAGCGTCACAGCAGTAGATGGTCATTCATGTATGCGAGAATCCCCGTTAATCAGAGACTTAAGTCCGTGATTGTTGGGCAGAGATACGGTTGGTATTCAATCAAAGCAGGTGAGAAAGACATAACCAAACCGTCCATCTCCAAAGCGGCAGCTGGTACTGAAATGCCTCGGGCAATTCAATACGCAGTAGCTGTCGCTGACTCGTCATCCTGAGTTGCCAAGTAATCCTTTCCACGAAGGAATGCGTTCGGCTAGAACCACCGAGCATAAAAGATATGCTCGAGCAATTATATTTATGCGAAACGAATTTCGGTAAATATAAAAGCTTAAATGGTGTTGTTGTGACAACACCATAAGTATATAAAATTGAAACTGGAAAACTCCTGGGAGGTTGCAGGCAACCCGAGTTGCAGTTCAATTAGAATACTTTCGTCTAAGTCGCAATCCGTAGAATAACAGGATATGCGCCTACCCCTCGGACCATTCAACTGCTTAGCAGAATCATGTCGCGAGGTTAATATACGTAGTATATTTGTAGGATTCTGAACAACGATCTCCCATCCTAAATTCTTTCCTTCAAGAAACCAAAATAAGGATTGGAGATCGACCACCTTTGGTCTCTATCAAAGAGAGTGAAGAAGTCTTCCTCGAAGGAAAGCTTCAATGGTGAACAGAATACTAAGACGATAGTTCAAGCCAAACTGGATATTCCCGTCCGTTCTTCTCTATTCCAGGTTGGTCGCCTACTGTGAGATAGTCTTCTTTCAGCAGCAGTCTTCTTCCTAATGCTAGAAATTCCAGGAATTCGAGCATAGGAAGAGGTTCCCGATTATCGTGTAACATATCGGGGATTCTCGTCTCGCTCACTTTGGACCGTGGGTCTCGCCTAAGTGTTTGGGGATCGTAAGAAACTCTAACACTCTGAATGCGCTAGAAATTCCGTAGAATTCTAAGCAGTCTGCGAAAACCCCCACCGAATTCGTCAAACGATATCGGCTGGTGGTCCTCTCGATTCCCGTAGAAATCGAGAAATGGGGCAGGATCCCTCCTCAACGACCGGGGCTTACGTCAGGTAGGACCGAAGGTCCCCCGGTAGCGCAGTGCCCAACGTGGAATCCTACAGAGAAATCTCTGTAGGATCCCTCCCCTTTCCCTCGTAGCCGTAAGGAGAGAGGGAATGGGGGAGGAATTGGATACTCGTCGCCTTCCCAGTGGAACTAGCAGTTGGAGAAGAGTAGGAGCAGCCATCGCCTTGCGGCGATGGCCTCTCAGAGTCTGGGAAAACGTATCGTCAGGAGAAAACGTTTTCCCCGAGGAGGGTTACGAACTCTCACTGTAGGTAAGGGTCTGCCGCCACTGTGAACGTCGTCTGGGTGGGGCTGATCGACACCTGACAGGAGAGAGCCGATACCGTCCTCCGACTCATTCCAGTCCTCGTCGAGGTCGAAACCTCTCAGGAGGACCGAACCGGAGTATTTAAATACGGTGTCCGAAGACACGTAGAAACGCCGCTGTCGCAGTAGAGGAGGTTGGAAGTAGCTTGATCGACCGGCCAGAACTGAGAGAGCCTTCTTGTCCGGAGACGAGAGACTCTGGTTCAAGACAGGATCGGCAAGCTCCGTTATCGCGGCAAACCCACCGTCGGTTTGGGTTCCCTCTCGGGCCCCAAAACAAAAACGACTCGAGCAGAGACATGGGCTCTGCTGGGT
This sequence comes from Macrobrachium nipponense, assembly GCF_015104395.2. Classification (NCBI taxonomy): domain Eukaryota; kingdom Metazoa; phylum Arthropoda; class Malacostraca; order Decapoda; family Palaemonidae; genus Macrobrachium; species Macrobrachium nipponense. The sequence continues at coordinate 34,228,425 of NC_061099.1, read as the reverse complement.
GGGAGCGGCGATCCTTCCCCCAGGTCGTTGTGCTGACGAATCAGTGCAATAACCTGGGCAAAGTTACTCTGAATCTCGGAAGTACGCGTCTTGAGGATAGGACCATCCAGTCCCTCCAACAAGAGCAGCTCCCAGGACCCTCCTCCTTCAGCAGAAGGACCAGCAACAGATCCCTGACAGGTTGCCTCCAATCACTTGCGCGTACGTCCTGGTTGGTCCTAAGACCATACCTGGCACGTGCGGCGTCGTGACGGGATCGTGAGCGGCGCATCTCTCACGATCACTCCTATATACCTCGCTCTTCCTGGCGTATGCCGAGGAAGTTGAAGGTATCGGAGAGACAGAACTGACGCTACCCCCTCCCCCCTCTGACGGTCGCCTCCAATCACTTGCGCGTACGTCCTGGTTGGTCCTAAGACATACTTGGCACGTGCGGCGTCGTGAAGGGATCGTGAGCGGCGCACCTCTCACGATCACTCCTAGCTACCTCGCTCTTCCCGGTGTAGCCCGAGGAAGTTGAAGGTAGTGGAGAGACAGACCTGACGCTCCCCCCCCCGCTCGCTGGCAGGACCAGCGTACGTGGGGGGCTGCAGCCGATCACCAACCCGCGGTGGGGATCGATCTGCAGGCCTGGCCGTGCCGCTCATCTGTGGCGAGCGGCTCGACTGAGCACGTCGACCCCGGTCCCGTGCGTCAGACGAGCTGCTGCTGGGTCACGTATCCGCCCGGTCCCTGTGGGAGCGGCGGTCAGGGACCTGCAGAGCTCACTTTCGCGGTGAGACCGGTGAGCGTCCTCGCGGCACGTCAAACCGTGTACCAGCCGAGGCTGGTACCGTCGGTCGAGGGACGGGTGGGGGGACCCCTTCCCAGCCTCAACCCGTGGCGTCAGAGACCGTCACGTCCACCCGAGGTACCGGCTGGTCGCTACGAGAGCGGCCGCTGGCCTGGCAAGAGTCACCTGAGCGGCTCTCGACAGTCTTCTGCTCCGTGCCTCGGTCATGACGCTGAGCGAACTCAGGAGGGTCTTAACTTTGGCTGCACGGTCACCCGAAGGAGACCGTACACTCGGAACTTCTCGCGGACGAGAAACCGAAAAAGCCGAGCGGTACCTGGCTTAGCAGCAGAGCTGCCAAGACCAGGCGAGGGTGTACCAGCGGTAGCCAGCACACCCTTGGTCCCCGTCTTCTTCTTCTTCTCAGAAGGGGAGACGGGCCCCGTTCCCGAAGGAACAGGAGGACCAGCAGAAGAACCCCCCCGTCACACCGGAGTGTGACGAGCCCTTCGAAGTTCCCGAAGGAGTCTTCTTAGGGGGAATATACCAAAACCCGGTTACCAGCTGGTCGCTGCGAGAGCGGCCGCTGGCTGGCGAGAGTCACCTGAGCGGTTCTCGCCAGCCTTCTGCTCCGTGCCGTGGTCTTGGCGCCGAGCGAAACTCTGGCGCCAAAACTTTGGCTGCACGGTCTCCCGAGGGAGAGCGTACACGGGTCTCCCATCTCGCGAAACGAGAGACCGAGCCGGAACCTGGCGTAGCGGCATCGCCGCTAGCACCAGGCGAGGAATTACCAGAGCTAACCGATACTCCTACTGGTCCCCGTCTATCTCTTCCTTACGGAAGGGGAGACGGGCGCCCCGCTCCCGAAGGAGCAGGAGGACCAGCAGAAGGACCCCCCGTCCCACCGAGGTGGAGGGGACGGGCCCTTAGAAGTTCCCGAAGGAGACTTCTTAGGGGGGGGTGGCGGGAGGAGGCAGCCTTCTTCTTCTTCGGCTATGGGCCTTAGAAGTCGAAGGGGGAAGAGGCAGCAACAGACGAAGACGAAGATGACACCTTCCTCTTCTTCGTCAGCTCACGCTCAGGACAGTCAGTCACGTCTTTTAGGGTCCTCCATCCAGGCCGGAGTCGGGCCTATTTGCCGAAGCAACACGGCCCGACTGCACCTGTCTGGAAGGACCTGGGACTGGGGAAGACACACCATGGGCAGGACCAGCATGGACAGGCGCAGGAACCAGGAGCGACAGGAACAGCAACCAGCTCAGGAGCGGCAGGAACAGCGGCAGCGGTAAACACAGAAGGGACAGCCAAGCCAGTAGCGGGAAACCACATCAGAGACAGGTACGGCAGGCCCAGCCATCGCCTCGTAGAATCATCGGCAGCCAGCGGGAAACCTGGTATGGCGCGCGTCCAGGGGCGAGCTGCTGGAACAGCGGAAGTCTGGGGCAGGCAACACGAAGAAAACACAGGAGGCGGCGGCATACCCCTCCTCGGTACGGCGGCGACCGGCCCTAGAAGCGGCAGACGGCGTCACCGACACAGCATGGGGAGTGTAGACCAGCGGGGGGAAGCAGCATAAGCGGCCGTGAAGGTTGTAGTGGAGACCACTCCAAGGTCACCGCCCCAGACCTCGCTAGACGCTGCAGCAGATCGTGGATGCTAGGCACGCCCTGCAGCCGCAGTGGCCCATACCATGTCCAAGGTCGTCTCCCACGGATGTAGCACCTGCGGTAGCACAGACAGATTAGTAAGAGGGGTTCCCTCACTGCACGGGGGGGAGACATGCCCCACCCCGAACGGAAGGAAGACCCCAAAAACAAAATACGAGGAAGCTGAGCGGGGGGGCAGGAAGAAGACGAAGAATCGGATACCAAGGGAGTCGCGGGAGAGCTTTCCGACGACTTCCTGGCAGACCTTCGCTTCCCCTACCCCCGCACAGCAGTGAAAAGTAATATGAAAATGAAACAGAATACTGCACTTGCGATTCACTTCATAGAAACTTAAAGGGGGAAAGATCAATTCCCGGGTAAGAGCGGAAACTTGATCCATAATAATATGATGCTATCATAAATATATATGAAAATGAACAATACTGCACTTGCTATTTTCACTTTCACAGCAATAAATCGTAAGGATTAATTCCCGGGTAAGAGCGGAAAGGAAATTGATCCAAAATTAAATTTGATGCAATTAATAAATGAAAATGAAAAGAAAACTGCATTGCGAATCCACTTTCATTGCATTCTATTCATACAAAATAAGAGGTTTGTGCCGAGCGCAATCAAGCTCTCGGCAACGAACGCACAGGGCAAAAATATAATGAAAAAGAGTACTTACATCTTTCAATTACACACTTTCGCCCAAAATACATGACTCGGCGCGAGTGCGCCCGCCCTCGGCACCGAGACATAATTCAAGGGTTCAATTCATGAAAAGAGCGGAAATCGCCGTCTCTACGGCGATAGCTCCATGTTGATTCATAATTAAAGTAATGAAAATGAAAACAGTGTACTTACAGTTTCATTTTCAAGTCAAACCAAACCATTAGTAGAAAATGTTATTGTTATAATACAATTAAGTTTGTTCATACTTACCTGGCAGATATATATATAGCTGTATTTTCTGAAGTCCGACAGAATTTCAAAACTCGCGGCACACGCAGTGGGCGGCAGGTGGTAGTACCCATTCCCGCCGCTGGGAGGCGGATATCAGGAACCATTCCATTTTCTATTCATATTTTTATCAGTTGCCACTGTCTCCTGAGGGGAGGTGGGTGGGCACTTAATTATATATATCTGCCAGGTAAGTATGAACAAACTTAATTGTATTATAACAATAACATTTTGTTCATGAGACTTACCTGGCAGATATATATATAGCTGAATCCCACCTTCGGATGGTGGGAAGAGACAGAATAGGATTTGATTGTAGGAAACTTAAATTAAGTAGATGATATACACCTTGGTTCCTCACCTGTTAGCAAAGTAGACTCTGTGATTACTGTCACTACAGCCTGCTTGTGCTTAATCAGAGTTGCCAGCCAGGTGGAGACCGTAGTGCCTGGTGCGCTCTGAATGCTCTGTCAACGGGGACGTGACCTCAATGTGACAAGAGCATAGAGCCATACAAATGAGGGCAACGAAGCAAACTGACCACAACAAATGACCAACTAACAAAGACCCCCTGAACACTAAGCTAAAAGATGGGAGGTCTTCACCAAAGCCTCACCACAACCAAAAAACACATCAACTAAAAACTAACCTAAACCTAACTAAGGGATAGGGAGAGAGCTACCTTCAGCCCCCAGACTGTGTCTGCAGAAACGTATGGCCCAAGAGAACACAGTCCTCGATATCGTTCTCACATCTCTCAAGTAGTGTGAGGCGAATACTGAATTGCTCTCCAAAAGGTGGCGTCAAGGATGTTCCTTGATCGACATGTTCCTTTGGAAGGCAAGCGAGGTTGCAACAGCTCTGACCTCGTGAGCTTTCACTCGCAAGAGGCTCAAATCGATCTGTGTGGAAGACGAATGAGCCTCTTTAATGACGTCCCTCAGAAAGAACGCCAAAGCGTTCTTGGATAACGGTATATCGGGCGTTTAAACCGAACACCAGAGATTATCTGAGGGACCTCGTACTTCTTTAGTCTTGTGGACATAAAACTTTAGAGCCCTGACAGGCACAGGACTCTCTCAGGTTCTTGGCCCACAAGGCTTGTCATTACCCTTGATTTCAAAGCTCCTTGGCCAAGGGTTCGACGGGTTTTTCATTCTTTGCTAAGAAAGTGGGACTCAAACGAGCAGACAGCATTGTCCCCTTTGAAGCCCACTCTCTTACAAATGGCCTGAATTTCGCTAACTCTCTTCGCCGTCGCCAGAGCAGTTAGGAAAAGAGCCTTCTTCGTCAAGTTCCTAAGAGACGCTTCATGTAAAGGTTCGAAAGGACTCGACTTAACAGTCTAAGGACTAAGTCCAGGTTCCAAGAAGGAGGCCTCGTCTGAGGTATCTTGGATGTCTCAAAGGATCTCAGGAGATCGTGAAGATCCCTGTTATCAGACAGGTCTAGTCCTCTGTGTCGGAAGACTGCCGACAGCATGCTCTTATATCCTTGATGGTCGGGACCGCCAGTTTCTGCACATTTCTTAAAAATAGCAGGAAATCGGCTATCTGGCTCACAGAGGTAGAGGAAGAGGAAATTCCCTCCTTTCTACACCATGCCCCTGAAGGAAGCCCACTTCGACTGGTAAACAGCTCTCGAGGACGATCTCCTAGCATTGGCGATCGCCTTGCAGCTGCTTTAGAAAAACCTCTCGCTCTGGCCAGCTTTTCGATAGTCTGAACGCAGTCAGACCCAGAGCGGAGAGGTTTCGGTGATATCTTGCGAAGTGGGGCTGTCTGAGTAGATCTTTCCTCCAGGGCAATGTCCTCGGAAAGTCTATGATGAATGACATTACCTCTGTGAACCATTCTTTCGCGGGCCACATCGGGGCGATCAGGGTCAACCGCGTCCCCTCCGATGCCGCGAACTTCCTTACTACTTCCCCCATGATCTTGAATGGCGGGAAGGCATATAAGTCCAGGTTCGTTCCAGTCCCAGAGCAGTGCGTCTATCGCGATGCTCCCGGATCCAACACAGGAGAGCAATAAAGAGGCAACCTCTTTGTCTCGACGTCGCGAAAGAGGGTCGACTAACGGACACCCCCACAGTCTCCAGAGCTCTCGACAGACGTCCTGGTGCAACGTCCATTCCGTCGGCAGGATCTGATCTTGTCGGCTGAGAAGGTCTGCTCTGACGTTCTGGACTCCCGCGATAAATCTCGTCAGGATCTTTATCCGTCTCGCATCTGCCCACAGCAGAATCTCCCTCGCTAAACAAAACAGAGGACGGGAGTGTGTACCTCCCTGCTTCTTTAGGTACGCCAGGGCTGTGGTGTTGTCCGAGTTGACTTGGACTACTTTCTCTGCAACCTTTTGTTGGAAGAACTGTAGCGCCAGAAAAACCGCCGCTAGTTCCTTTACATTGATGTGCCAGGACACCTGTTCCCCCTTCCAGTGCCTGGACACTTCCTCCCCTCCCCAGTGTTGCTCCCCATACCCGACACCGAAGCGTCGGAAAACAACACTAGTCTGGGCTCAGACTTTAGGTGGGACAACCCCTCTCGAAACTTCCGAGGATCTAACCACCATCTTAGATGGTTCTTCACCGATTCGGTGATGAAAAGGGTCGATCCAAATCCTCTCTGACTCTCCATTCGTCTGCTTAAGAAGAACTGGAGAGGTCTGGGAGGTGGGGTAGTCTTCCCAGGGAAACAAACTTTTCCAGCGAGGAAATGGTTCCCAGCAGACTCATCCATTCCCTCGCCAGAGCAAGCTTCCTTCCCCAGGAATGCCGAGACTTTTCTCTAAGCCTTGCAGCTGTCGTTCCTGGGACGGAAACGCTCGAAAAGCCACTGAATCCATCTGAATCCCCAAGATACACGATGGGGACGTTGGGTTGGGGTCAGATGCGACTTTTCGAGGTTGACTAGAAGTCCCAGGGACTTCGCCAAGGCCAACGTGAAGTGAAGGTCCTTCAGACCTTTCTTCTGACGATGCTCTGATAAGCCAATCGTCGAGATACAGGACACTCTTATTATTCCTGCAGAATGTAACCATCTCGCTACGTTCTTCATGAGCATGGTAAATACCATCAGAGCCGTGCTTAAACCGAAAACAAAGGGCTCGGAATTGCCAAACTTTGTCCCTTAGCATAAACCTCAGAAAACTTCCTTGAAAGAGGGTGGATAGGCTACGTGAAAAAGTATGGCGTCCTGTAGGTCCAAGGACACCATCCAGTCGCCCGGGTCTTAAGGCTCCTAGAACCGACTGAGGTGTTTCCATCTTGAATTTTTTCTTTTCTAACGAAAAGATTCAAGCTGCTTAGTCCAAGACTGGACGCCACCCCGACGACTGTTTTGGTACCAGGAAAAGTCTGTTGTAGTATCCTGGTGACCCCAGGTCTAGGACCTGCTCCACCGCTCTTTTCGAGATCATTTGTTCCAAAAGATCTAAAAGAACCTGCTGTTTCTCCCCTTGATACGACGGGGAAAGATCTCTGGGAGTCGTTGAAAGAGGAGGAGGGTCTACAAAGGGGATCTTGTACCCTTGTTCTACTATCTTGAGGGACCACGCATCTGTATCTCTCTCTCTCCACGCTCCCGCAAAGAACTTTAGCCTGGCTCCGACAGGCGTCTGAAGGACTTTCTTTTCATTTAGAGGTTTTAGGTTTGAAGGAACCTCTTCCTCTTGCCAGTCCTCTCCCTCGAGGAGCAGCTCTCGAGGGAGGAGCGCTCCGAAAGGGTTTAACCTTCCTAGGAGGTCGTCCCGACGACGACGTGATAGGGACTGCCGGACGTCTAGAAGACTGGGCCAAGAGATCCTGGGTAGCCTTCTCTTGTAGGCTCACTGCCAGGTCCCTTACCATAGCCTGGGGGAAGAGATGGCTCGAAAGACGGTGCAAAAGAGAATTCTGCTTTCTGCGATGCAGAAACAGACTTCGCTGTGAAATTGCATAACAGCGCTCTCTTCTTGAGGAAAGCAGTGCCGAAATGAGACACTAACTCTTCCGAACCATCCCTGACGGCCTTGTCCATGCATGACAACACATTGGACAGCTCCCCCAGACTCAAAGAATCAGGACTCCTAGATTGAAGATCCAGGGCTCCTAGGCACCAGTCTAGGAAGTTAAAGACTTCCAGAGTCTTTAACAGACCTCTCATGTGATGGTCTATCTCCGTGGGTGTCCAAGAAATCTTCGCGGACGACAAAAGGGATCTCTTCTGGGCGTCTACCAGACTAGCAAAGTCCCCTTGGGAAGAGGACGGGGATCTTAATTCCTACTTCCGATTTGGTCTCATACCAATGCCGCCTCCTCCCACTCAGCCTTGAAGGAGGAAGGGCGAAAGTCGACTTGCCCTGATCCTTCCCGACGTTCATCCAGTCCTGCAATTTCTTAAATGCTCTCTTAGTGGATAAGGAAAGTCTTCATCTCCACCACTTCCGAAACCTTGCCCGACTTCGAAGAGGAGAACTGAGAGGGCGGAGGGACTTAGGAGCTGCAGGCTGGAACTTTTCCCCAAAACCCCAAACAAGGAGCCGTAAAAGTCGTACCAGCACCTTGTAGTCGGAAACCGCGACGAAGCTGACGGCTGTTCTTCTTCCTCCACTGAGTCAGCCGGACTACTATGTTCTCCTTCCTCCCGAAGAGGCAAGGAGATAGAACCTCTGGAGAGGGCGTGCCCCCCGCCCCCGGGTCTAGCCTTCAACAAAGGCTTCCGAGGAAGACTAACATCCGCTTCCTCAAGGCGACCGACTTCTGTCGATCTTTAGAGCTCGAACTACGAAGAGCTTCCTGACCTAGCTGCACGTCAAGAGAGGAAACTCTAAGTCCTCCTCTCGAGGAGCGTTCCTTACGCTTGACGCTCAAGCGTCCCAGCTTTCGCTTTCAAAGCGTCCTTCTGAGCGCTCTCAAAAGCCTTCTCCACAGGCAAGCGTCAAACAAAAGCACCCGACGAGCGTCCTGCCGAGCGTCTTCAAAAACGCGTCCTCCAAGGCGTCCTGACGCGCGGGCGGAGACAGCGACGAACGAGGAGACAGAGAAGGAGATGCCTCGTCCTCTGACAGCAGTCTAGCGTCCTTCCTTCGCTTAGGCTCAACTGCTGCTGGGCGAGTCTTCCGAGCCATTAAGGTCGCCAATTGGTCTTGAAGCGACGCAAGAATACTCTTCGAAGGTGAAGAACCGAGAGGAGGTGAAGGGCTGCGCCTGCGAGAAGACGAGGGGCGGGGGGACGCCTCCTTCCTTCTCACAGGAACAGCAACCTGCCTCTCCGAGGCGCGAGAGAAGCGCTTCTCAGCGTCATCCTCGGACGACGTCCTACCTCTCTTCTGAGGAGGAAACGCGTCATACGACGCAGGCGACGACCGCAACGAGAGCGGAGAGAGGGGACGTAAAGGCGTCCTCCCTAGGAAAACGTCCTTTTCAGCGGACGTGTGAGTCACCTCCGAAGAGGCTTCCACCCCTTGCGCGGGGAGGGCGCCTCGGAGGACGAAAAACAGTCTTTAGGATGCGAGCCTGAGCACGCTCCTTGGCAGCCTGGGAAGTAGCAACAGGTCCTGCCGAAGGACGCCAGATCGGTGGGGAGCCCCCGTAAACCCTCTTGCGGCTTTCGACATGCCCACTCCCTGAGGTCTGGGAGTCCGACAGAGGTCTAGACCTAGAGGCATTATGGGGCCGATCTGACGCCCCCTCCACAACACTAGGGGCACGATCACACACTTTAGTCGAGCCGTTTTCCAGGGCCAACAAAACTTTATACTCTAGAGTGCGCAATGACTCTAGAATCAGAGAAAGGGCATTGACCTTCTCCAGACACAGAACTAGGGCCCTCAGGCACAACACAGGATTAGGTGAAGCAAATTCTACTGGTGTTAATATAGGCGAAATGTTTTACTTCCCTACCTTTCGTAGAACCGCTTTTAGAGGAAGACCTCCTGATCCTATCGCGTTCTAGCTTACGCCGATAGGATTCATACACCTTCCATTCATCCTCAGTTCAAACTTTGCATTCAATGCAACGATCAACCAGCAAACAAACATGCCCCCTACACCCCATACATATCTGTGGGGGTCTACCGATGCTTTCGGTAGCCTCACCTTGCAATCACTTCTCACACAACACTCTGAAGCTCACTGAACTTTGATCCCGACATCACGTTCATACAAAAGCCAATCCAAAATCCAAAAACAGTCCACTATCGCGTATGCCAATCCAACAATCCAGAGTCAAAACCAAAGTCAATCCAGATACTTATAACGAGTTAAATCCAAAAATCCTGGGCAGAGGTCTGTAAACAGGTGTTTCTTTACCGACCGGCGACAGAAAAAAAATATGAATAGAAAATGGGAATGGTTCCTGATATCCGCCTCCCAGCGGCGGAAATGGGTACTACCACCTGGCCGCCCACTGCGTGTGCCGCGAGTTTTGAAATTCTGTCGGGACTTCGGAGAATACAGCTATATATATATCTGCCAGGTAAGTCTCATGAACAAAACACAATATAAACAAAGCATACGACGATGAAGCGGGCAGAGAGCGATGACGAACACGTCCTTCACACCCGCGGCCGAAAGCAAAAGTGATTCTTCACCTCTCGGGCGCGCGGGCGCGCGCACGATCGGACAAGCAGTTAACTACCGTTCTCCCCTTGTTCGAAGCTTACGACCGTCCCAGCTGCCGCTAGTTACCTTCCTATTGTTAAAGGACCGAGGGTTTGTATTACGTATCGGAACAACTGGAAGTTCCCGTCCGTTCTTCTCTATTCCAGGTTAATCGCCTACTGTGAGATACTCTTCTTTCAGCAGCAGTCTTCTTCCAAATGCTAGAAATTACAGGAATTCGAGCATAAGCGAGGTTCCCGATTATCGTGTAACAATTATCGGGGATTCTCGCTCATTTTGGACCGTGGTCTCGCCTAAGTGTTTGGAGATTGTAAAAAACTCGAACACTCTGAGTGCGCTAGACATTCCGTAGAATTCTAAGCACTCTGCGAAACCCCCACCGAATTCGTCAAACGATATCGGCTGGTGGTCCTCTCGATTCCCGTAGAAATCGAGAAAGGGGCAGGATCCCTCCTCAACGACCGGGGCTTACGTCAGGTAGGACCCGAAGGTCCCCCCGGTAGCGCAGCCCCTAACGTGGGATCTTACAGAGAAATCTCTGTAGGATCCCTCCCCTTTCCCTCGTAGCCGTAAGGAGAGAGGGAGGGAATGGGGGAGGAATTGGATACTGGCTCGCCTTCCCAGCGGAACTAGAGCCTGGAAAACGTATCGTCAGGAGAAAACGTTTTCCCGAGGAGGGTTACGAACTCATACTGTAGGTAAGGGTCTGCCGCCACTGTGAACGTCGTCTGGGTGGGGCTGATCGACACCTGACAGGAGAGAGCCGATACCGTCCTCCGACTCATTCTAGTCCTCGTCGAGGTCGAAACCTCTCAGGAGGACCGAAGGGGTATTCAAATACGGTGTCCGAAGACACGTAGAAACGCCTCTGTCGCAGTAGAGGAGGTGAAGTAGCTTGTTCGACCGGCCAGAACTGAGAGAGCCTTCTTGTCCGGAGACGAGAGACTACCTGGTTCAACACAGTCGGCAAGCTCCGATCGTGGCAGACCCACTGTCGATTTGGGTTCCCTCTCGGGCCCCAAAACGACTCGAGCTGAGACGTGGCTCTGCTGGTGGGAGCGGCGATCCTTCCCCGAGGTCGTTGTGCTGACGAATCAGCGCCATAACCTCGGCAAAGTTCCTCTGAATCTCGGAAGTCACAGCATCTTGCAGAGTAGGACCGTTAAGCCCTTCGAACAAGAGCATATTCCAAGAACCTTCCTCCTAAGAAGGGGGAACAGCGACAGCCCTCTCGGTCTTCTCCATCCACTTGCGCATACGTCCTGGCCGGTCCAAGAACCGTGCCTGGCACGTAGGGCGTCGTGGTGGGATCATGAGGGGCGCACCCCTCACGATCACTCTTCAATACCTCGCTCCTCCCGGTGTAACCCGAGGAGGTTGAAGGTACGGGAGAGGCAGACCTGACGCTCCCTCCTCGCTCGCTGGCAGAACCAGCAGGCTTGGAGGGCTGTAGGCGATCGTCAACCCGCGGTGGCGATCGAGCTGCAGGCCTGGTCGAACCGTCTCACTGTGGAGAACGGCTGGACTGAGCCACAGCGGGCCCCGATCTCGAGTGTCAGAAGAGCTGGTGCTGGTTGCCGTACCCGATCGCTCTCTGTGAGAGCGACGGTCAGGCGACCTGCAGGCTCCACTGTCACAGTGAGACCGGTGCTTGTCCTCACGGCACGTCACGTCGCTGGTTCCAGCCGTGGCTGGCACCGGCGAACGGGGGGACCTCTTCTCAGCCTCAGCCCGTGGACGGTCGTGGACCGTCACGTCCCCGGGTAGCCAGCTGGTCGCCGCGAGAGCGAGAGCTGGTCTGGTGAGAGTCGCGTGAGCGGCTGTCACCAGTCTTCCGCCCCGTGCCGGGAACCTGACGCTGAGCGGGCTCAGAGGTCTGGTTCCTGGCTGCACGGTCGCTGGTAGGCGACCGTACACTCGGTACCTCCCGTGAACGAGAGGCCGAGACGGACCCTGATGCAGTGGCAGAACCACTGACACCAGGCGAGGAAGTACCGGTGTTAGCCGGTACCCCTCTGGTCCCCGTAGTCTTCTTCCTTGCGGAAGAAGAGACGGGCCCCGCTCCCGAAGGAGCAGGAGGACCAGCGGAAGGAACCCTCCCGTCCCACCGAGGTGAGACGGGTCCCGAGAAGCTCCCGAGGGAGACTTCTTAGGAGGGAGGAGGCAACCTTCTTCTTCCTCGGCTGTGAAGCCTTAGAAGTCGAAGGGGAAGAGGCGGCAGCCGACGACGATGAAGATGATGAAGACGACAACGACGACACCTTCCTCCTCTTCTTCGTCAGCTCCTCAGGACAGACGTAAGATCTGCTATCCAGGGCGGAGCCGGGGCTGCTGTAGCCGAAGCCACAGGGCCCGGACGCACCTGTAACGACAGACCAAAGTCTGGGTAGTACCACACGAACAGGGACGACGTCAGCAGGTATGGGCATCTCAGGAACAGCAGGCACAGCCAGCACAGCATCGGTAGGGACAGCCAGCGCAGCAACGGCAGGGGACAGCCAGCGCAGCAACGGCAGGGGACAGCCAGCGCAGCAACTGCATGGACAGTCAGCCCAGAATCGGCAGGTACGGCAGGCAGCACCGGAAAAAAACAGGAAGTGGAGCAGCAGCCAGCAACATCCTGGTACCGGCGGCAGGTCCAGGGGCGAGCTCTAGGGCAGCGGAAGTGTGGTCGCAAATGGCAGCGCGGCAACCACGAGATGCGGCGGCACGCCCCCTCTCGGTACGGCGAACGGCACTTCACAGCGGCTGTAGGCAAGACTGTTACCACGTGAGGCGAGTACACCAGGGTGAGGAGGGACGTCGTCACCTGGAGCGTGGTCACCACTCCATGGGTGACCGCAGTAGGCCCAGACATAGAACCGCGCCCCAGCCCCTGGACACTAGCACGCCCTGCAAATGGAAGGACGCCCATACCTCACCAAGGTCCACCCTCGTGGCAGTAGCACCTGCGGAAATAACAGTAGTAGTGATTAGTGGGGGGAAGTCCCCTCGCGCGGGGGTGAGCCCCACACCGAACGAGTGGAAGACCCCGAATACAATTGTATATCGGGCACCGAGCGCCCTCCCCCGCGCTCGACGGATGGGGCGGGCGAGGAGAAGAACCCAGATAACCTCCCCCCCGAAGGGAAGGGCCATCTGTGGGAGCTGAGCGGGGGGTGGGGGGGGGATTCTCGTTCCCCACCCACCGCACAGCACCCATGTACCCAACAATAATAATAAGAGCCCGAGAGCAATCGTGCCCTCGGCCCGAATGCAAGGGCATAAGGATCAATTCCCTGACTGAGCGGAACTTGAACCAAATAAATATTGATGCAATCAATAATAAAAGGAATAAAATGAAAAAGAATCTTGCATTACGATTCACTTCACAATGAATAAGGGCTCGGATCGAGCGCATTTGCGCCCTCGGTACCGAGCGCAAGGGTAAAAGGATCCATTCCCGATTATGAACGGAAACCTTGATCCATAATGAATTGATGCAATCAAAATAAATATGAAAATGAAAAAGAATACTGCGCTTGCGATTTCACTTCATACAAAATAAAAATGGGAAGGATCAATTCCCGGGAAATAGCGGAAACATTGATCCAAGTAAATAATGCAATCTCAATAAAATATGAAAATGAAAAAGAACTGCACTTGCGATTTCACTTCATTCAAATAAAAAGGGGAAAGTATCAATTTCCGGGTAAGCTAGGAAACTGATCCAAAATGAGTATTGCTACAATCAAAATAAATATATGAAATGAAAAAGAATACTGTACTTGCGATTCCACTTCCATACAGAATAAGTTTTCGTGCCGAGCGCATTCGCTCGGCAACGAGCATACAGGTCAAAAAAAATATAAATGAAAAGGGCACTTACTTACGATTTTCATCTACACATTTCCAACCAAAATATAAGCTCGGAGCGAGCGTTCTCCCGCCCTCGGCACCGAGCATACACAATACGAGGATCATTTCTGGGAAAAATGAATTCCCGCACTTACGCCCTTCAGTCCCGGCACTCGGGTAATCGGAGGGCGTGGAGAAACCAAGATCCTTTTATTCACAATTGAATTCAATGGAAACAAATATGAAATGATTGTACTTACAATTCAGTTTCACTAGATAAATAGAAAAAGAAAAACACAACCATGCGAAAGCAAACGACGATGAAGCGGGCAGAGAGCGATGATACACGTCTACACGCCAGCAGGCCGAAAGCAAAAGTGATTTGTTTACCTCCCAGTCGCGCGCGCGCGCCTGTCGGACAAGCAGTTAACTACCGAACCCCTTGTTCGAAAGCTTACGACCTATCCAGCTGCCGCTAGTACCTTCCTATTGTAAAAGGACCGAAGGTTTGTATGCCGTGTCGGAACAAAAAGTATGCATTATGCAACGAAATCACTAACGAATTTACGTTAATAAACAAAATCGTTAGAACGAACGAATACCTCGTGCGTACGATAACGATGCTGCTACCGAGTGGCTGAGGTACGCCGCTACGTAGTAGATGCATGATGGGAAGGATGCTGACCAATAGGAGAGAAGGATCTCATGGTGGTGACTAGCATCAGGAACCCATGGGAGAGCAAGAGGATGGTGGCGAGTCTACTCAGTTGGCAGCGCGCGAGTTTCAAAATTGTTATCGGTGGTCCGGGCGAATCTCGGACTTTACAGCAACAACCTTTCGTATCTTGAGCAATTTTCGTATGTAGAGCTGTAAAATTTTTCGTATTAGCTTTCATATCTCGAGTTTTTCGTAAGTTGAGCATTTCGTATCTCGAGGTACCACTGTACCAATTATTTGAACCCCTACTCCCTAAATGAAAGAGAATAATTATAAAATTGCGTTGGCGTTAACAAAGGGGCCTAGCGAGTTACCCTCCTCCAAAGAAAACTATATATCCTTCAGACAAAAAGGATGTAAAAACCGACAACGACTTCCAAGTCGCCACCTCCAAAATTACCGGCACTGGAAAATTCTTTAGGAACGCCGAAGAAGTAGCCATCCCCCTAATACTGTGCGCTCTCGGGCGCGAAGAACCACTTGAAGATTCTGAAAGGGATGAAGAGCCATGAGACGCCTGAGAGATAACTTCCTGTATAAAGAAACTTATAACGTTTTTAGAAATTGGACGGGATAGGTTCTTAGGAGAAACAAATAAGGTCCTAGGATGAGGTTAACAGCTTTACTGTGTGGGATAAATAGACTTTTAATGCTTATATTGGACATGGCTGCATTTCCAACTTGTTGCCTGCAAGAAGTTCTCAAAGGACAAAACTTTAAATGCTCTCGGCAACAGACTCAACTCCGACTCTGACTTTGCCAAAAATTCAGGTAAATATGAGAGAAATGTCTTGTCCCAAAAATGATACCATTCTAGCCACTGCCTGTATCTCATCAACCATCCTGGCAGTAGTGTTCCTTTAATGATAAGGTTTCTACAGGTTCGAACGCTGAAGAGCTCAACAATTTCAATTCAGCCACTAAATCCCATGATGGGGCCCGAAGCGGAATAACTGGTTGCTCAATCCTAAAAGATCTCAACAGATCATGTAAGATCCTACTGCTAGCAATTTCCAGTAGGTGGAATCTAAAAGTGCTACTGAGCACTGAGCTGTATCCAGCAATCATAAAGTATGCTAAGTTTTTCTTTTTCCTCAAGAATAAGAGGTATTCTTCTAATGCGATCGTCGGGTGAGAAATGCTGCGTCCCTCCTTCCGGCACCAGTTACGGTACATCGCCCACCTAGCTTGATAAAGTTTTCTCGTCGACCGTCTTAAACAGAAAGACAGCTGTTGAGCCACTGCCTTAGAGAGACCCAAATGTTGCGCTGCTCACTGGACAGTCTTTAGCAAGCAGAGGTTCCAATGGAAGTAATGGAAGTGCGGCTGTTTGAGTAGATCTTTCCTCTCTGGAAGGAGCACCAGGACTTGTTAACATTTCCAGAAGGTCCAGAAACCAAGGTCTCTGTGACCAGAAAGGGGCTATCAATGTCATTTGTGTGTTGGAACTGTTCCTGAACTTTACTAGAACTTGATGAATCAGGCCAAAAGGAGGGAATGCACACACCTGCAGATTGTCCCAAGAGTGCACATTGCATCCGTCCCGCACGACATCGAATCCGCTACTGGGGAAAAATATATACTGGAAAGCAAAAGTTCACTCTCGTGGCAGAGTCTTTCCACGAGGCTTAGACGGGGCAACCATCTTAGCAGCCGAGGAAATGCTAGCCAAACTCTTAGGCTTGGCCACAGTTGATCGAGGCTGCCCAGAAGCCTTCGAAACTGCCTGGTGTACCAGGCGGTCACTGTCATCAGTGCGCCGCCTTTCCACCGCAGCGTCCATCATCTCTCCTGAGAAGAGAGAGGAGGAACTCCGCACAGGTCCGTTGCCAAGTCCCAATGCCGCTTCACACCCGGCCACCCTGGACACCCGGGTAAGGACTGCGTCCCTTCGCCTAAGTATCAGGTTGGCCCACAGGTTTGCCGTCTGGTGGGCGAGGTAGGAGATTGCCCTTCCTCCAGACTGCCAAAGTCTCCGGAAAGCCGAGTCCCCTTCAGGAGAAATATCCCCGGAGGAGGTTGCGACTTTGGACACTGTGAGGGACCACAGGTCCAGCCAGGAGACTGCCTGGAAAGCCGCCATGGCGGTGGATTTCAGGGCTAGTGCCTCCTGCTGCGAGAACCAGAGGTTCTCCGACAAGAGCTGCTGCAGAGACACTCCTGGAGTTAGCCTGGCTAGCTCCGGGTTATCCTGTTTGGGTGGCACTGGGTCCTCGGATGGCATGTAGAACCTTCTCTGTCGCAGTAGAGGAGGAGGAAGTAGCTTGGACGACCTGCCAGACCTGAGCGAACCCCCTTGTCCGGAGACGAGCGAGTCCACCTGGTCCAGCACTGAGTCGGCCAGCTCCTATCGCGGCAGACCCACCGTCGGTCTGGGTTCCTTTTTGGGACCCCAGAACAACTTGAGCCGGGACGTGGGCTCAGAAGGTGGGAGCGGTGAGCCTTCCCTTAGGGCGTTGTGCTGACGAATCAGCGCAATGACCTCTGCAAAGTTCCTCTGGATCTCCGGAGTGACTGCATCTTGAGGAGTAGGGCCGTCAAGCCCCTCCAACAAGAGCAACTCCCGAGACCCTCCTCCTTCAGCAGGAGGAACAGCGACAGACCCCTCTCGGTCTCCTCCTGCCACTTGCGCATATGCCCTGGTCGATCCTAATACAAAGCCTGGTACGTATGGCGTCGTGGCGGAATCGTAAGGGGCGCGCCCCTCACGATCACTCCTTGTTGCCTCGCCCTTCCCGGTGAAGCCGAGGAAGTTGAAGGCACAGGAGAGGAAGACCTGACGCCCCCCCCCCCCCTCGCTCACCGGCAGAACCGGTATGCTTGGGGGGCTGCAGGCGATTGCCAACCCGCGGTGGCGATTGAGCTGCAGGCCTGGTCGCGCCGCTCCCCTGGGGCGAGCGGCTGGACTGAGAACAGCGGCCCCGGTCCCGTACGTCAGAGGAGCTGCTGCTGGTCCCCCTAACTGTCCGGTCCCGGTGGGAGTGGCGGTCAGGGGACCTGCAGAGACCAATGTCACGGTGGGAGCGGTGCGTGTCCTCGCGGCGTGTCAAACTGCTGGGACCAGCCAAGGCTGGTTCCTGCGATCGAGGGGACCTCTTGCCGACCTCAACCCGTGGCCGGTCTGGGACCGTCACGCCAACCCTGGTATCCAGCCAGTCGCTGCGAGAGCATCCGCTGGCCTGGCGAGAATCACCTGAGCGGCTCTTGCCAGCCTTCCGCTCCGTGCCTCGGTCCTGGCGCTGAGCGGACTTGGGCATCTGGACCTTGGCTGCACGGCTGCCCGGGGGCGACCGTACACTCGGTACCTCTCGCGAATGAGAGGCCGAGCCGGAACCTGGTGTAGCAGCAGCGGCCCTAGCACCAGGCGAGGAAGTACAGGTGTTAGCTGGTACCCCTCTGGTCCCCGTCTTCTTCTTCCTGGCGGAAGGAGAGACGGGCCCCGCTCCTGAAGGAGCAGGAGGACCAGCGGAAGGCCGGTGGGATGGGCCCTTAGAAGTTCCCGAAGGAGCCTTCTTAGGGGGGAGGAGGCAACCTCCTTCCTCGGCTTGAAAGCCTTGGAAGTCGAAGACGATGACGACACCTTCCTCTTCTTCTTCGTCAGCTCTCAGGACAGCCGTCAAGTCCTCCATCCAGGGCGGAGCCGGGACTGCTGTTGCCGAAGCAACAGGGCCCGAGTGCACTTGTCCAGAAGGATCAGCAGCTGGGGCAGCAACACCACGGCTGGAACGACGTCGGCAGGTGTGGGAACAGTAGGAGCGGCAGGTACGGCAGGACGGTCAGGCACTCCAGGAGACGGGGCAGCAGCCAGCGACATCCCGGATACCGGCGGCAGGTCCAGGGCCGAGCTCTTGGGGCAGCGGAAGTCAGGGGCTGGCAGCGAGAAGAACCCTGGGGGAGGAGGCATGCCCCTCCTCGGCACGGCAGCGATCGGGCCCTGCACGGCGGCCGTTGGCGTTACCGAGATCACATGTGGGGTGTAAACCAAGTGAGGAGGGGCGGTGTACCCTGGAGTAGATAAGGTAGTTGTAGTGGTGGTCACCACTCCATGAGTGACCGGCACGGCCCCCGCCAGATGCTGGAGCAGCCCCTGGACACTCGGCGTGCCCTGCAGTCCCAGCGACACCTACACCTGTCCAAGGTCGTCCTTCGCAGCAGAAGCACCTGAGGGAGCAACAGTCGGGTAGTTAGGAGGGGTTCCCCCTCGCGCGGGGGTGGGGGTTGAACCCCACCCCGAGCGAACGGAAGACCCCGAATACAATATTACGTCGGGGTAATGAGCGCCCTCCTCTACGCTCGACGGATCGGGCAAAGAGAAGGACCTCGAAAGCCCCCACGAAGGGGAAGGTGCCATACGCGGGAGCTGAGCCGGGGGCAGGAAAGAAGACGAGGTGTCCGTAACCAGAGTAGTCGCTGGAGAGCTTTCGAACGACTCCTTGGCAGGCCTACGTTTCTTCCTACCCTCGTACAGCACCCACTGCACCTCCGACCAATTTACACAAATATTGCACAGCTCGGCCCGAGAGCACTCACGCCCTTGGCACCGAGCGCAAAGGATATGTGGATCAATGTCCGGGAATGAGCAGAAGACCCCACACTTGCGGCCCTCCACCCCATGGCACACTCTACGGATGAGGGGGCGCGCGGGGATTGCTCCATTGACCCGTGATCCATAATCAATTGCACAAAAAGAAATAAATGAAAAATACAGTACGTAATTACAATTTCCTTTTATACACTGAACAAGCCAAGTTGGAGAAAACACAACCAAAACAAAGCATACGACGATGAAGCAGGCAGAGAGCAATGGCGAACGTGTCTTTACCCAACAAGGCCGAAAGCAAAAGTGATTCTTCATCTCCCAGTCGCGCTGCACGCGCACTGTCAGACAAGCAGTTAACTACCGAACTCCCTTGTTTGAAGCTTACGACCGTTCCAGCTGCCGCTAGTTACCTTCCTATTGTTAAAAGGACCGAAAGGTTTGTATTATGTATTGGAAGACTCACTTATTGGTGGATGGAATCTGAGTCTTAAGAACAGACTGGTGTTCGTCCGACCTTGGTTCCCTCCCTAGTCGTAAGAGCAAAGGGAGGGATCCTAGCCTATGCCCAGCTGATCGGGGTATGCACAGCAGGATCAGTGGTCAGACCTCTGGACCAAATTCATAAGAGGGAGGCAAGCATGCCTCTTATGAATAGCAAGGAAGAACTAGTTCCTACTCAAGAGTCAAATATAAGGACATGGGTTCGTCTCTTGTTGGCATCCGCTACCCCCCCTTGTTAGGGGAGTGGTGGATAACCGCTCCTATCCTTACTGAAAGGGATAGGACGGAACTCAGTCGCGTAGCTTACCTGCATCGGCCTCTTGTCCAGCGTAGTGACGACCGCAGCCCTCTGCCCACAGGTAGAGGATAGAAAGTGGGAGGAAGAGAAGCTAGTCACACTCTCATTCGCTCGCCCAATCACACAGTCACACAAGGATGTGATGCTGTTCTCTCAGGCGAGGGAGCTGGGTAAGCTACACAACTTGTTGAGCAGCCACCACGGGTCCCAAGGAAAAGGTATCCAAGGACCTGTGGGCGATATCCTAAAGATAAAAAGATGTGAAGGTGGTCTGGTTGGCCCAAACCCCTGCCTTCAGCACCTGTACCACGGAGAAGTTCTTGCAGAACGCAAGGGTTGAACTAATACCTCTGACTTCGTGGGCTCTTGGACAAAGGGTACCAGTGTCGTCACTCCTATCCGAAGATACGCCTTCCTAATCACCTCACAAAGCCAGAAAGAAAGTGTGTTCTTGGACACCTCCTTCTTGGTAAACCCAGTGCTAACGAAGAGGGTCAACACTCAGGCCTGAAGTGGCGAGTTCTCTTCAGATAGCGCTGTAGCGCCCTCACAGGACAAAGCAGCATCTCATCCGCATCATCGTCGGTGAAGTCCTCCAGGGAGGGGATCGTGAATGACTCGAATCGGTCGTCAGGAACCGAAGGGTTTTGAGTCTTCGCTACGAAATCCGGGACGAAATAGAGCGTCACAGATACCCCATCCCCTCGTGTGTTCAACATTGAAGGAAAGACCATGAAGTTCCCCAACTCTCTTCGCCGATGCCAGGGCCAGCAGAAAGACGGTCTTGAAAGTCAGATCCCTGTCTGACAATTCCCGGAGTGGCTAGGAGGGTTTTCGAGTCAAACTCCTAAGGACGAGAGTCACATCCTTGCTCGTCCCTGGGGAGGGCGAGGCGGTTACCGTTCCCGAAGGAATGGGAAGATGAGGCAGGCCCTTTCTTGGGGGGGGGGGGGGTGGGGGGGGGGGGGGGGGGGGGGGGGGGGGGGGGGGGGGGGGGGGGGGGTGCGCAAGACCACCTTCTTCTTCTTCGGCCAGGCAGCCTCAGAAGGAGAAGTGGAGGAGGCAGCAGAAGACGACACCTTCCGCTTCTTCTTAGTCTTCTTCACCAGCTTCCTCAGAACAGCAGAAAGATCCCCCACTCAGGAAGGGGCTGCAGTGGCTGCCGAAACAGCAGGCTTCAGCACGGCCTGGGACAGAGGAACTGACGCTGCAGCAGCACTCCCATGGGCAGGGACAGGGACGACAGGCACAGCAACAGACACAGGAGGGAAGTCCAAAGGCAAACTCTTAGGGTACTCGAAGTCCGGCGGAGAACGAGGACAGCATAGCCTGGAGGAGGAAATGGATACCCAGGCGTTGAGATAGTCGTTGTTGTCCTTGACTTGGCTCCATAGGTCATTGGGGCTGCTGCAAGATGACTCAGCAGTCCCTGCAGAAATGGAGTGCCTGGTAAATTCAGCGTCTGCCATACCTGCCGCAGGTCCCCACCTGCGGAGTTAGACGAACCCGAGGGAGCAAAAGTTGGGTTAATGGGGGGTTCCTATTCGCGAAGAAGCGGAGAGAGACATGTTCCCACAAGGGGAAAGAGTGAGACAGGGGATTTTACGTGGAGGAAGGAAAGAAGACGACATATTAGTCACCAAGGGAGTCGAGGAAGAACCCTCCGACGACGCCTTGGCAGACTTACGTGGCTTCTTCCTTCCCTCGTATCTCTCCAAATGCTCTTCGGACCAAGAGATACAAGTACCACGTGTTATCTTTATTGCACTTATGCCCTCAGCATCTCGCACATAGGGCGTGAGGGTCCACATCTATGCTAGAGCAAAAAGCTCCACATTTCCTGCCCCCTACTCCAGGGCATAATCACTGCGTAGATGAGGGGCGAGAGGTTTTATCTGACTCATGGGTTTGCATATTAAACATACAAACACACAAATAACCACAAAACAATCACAAATACATCAGAAAAAGAATAAAGAATGGAAGATCTCACTACAGGAGGGGGCAGAGAGAGAACGTCTGCACACAACGGAGGTCAAAAGCAAAGTGGAATGTTTACGTCCAGTCAGGCGGGGTAATTCCTTATGTAAAGGACCGATGGTTTGTATAACATGTAGGAACAAATCCTGGGTAAATACTGAAGGTTTTCATTTGTGTAGGAACAACTGAGGTTTTCCTGCCAAACTAGAAGACTTAAGTAATTGTGGGGTTTAGCTCATATTTATTTATTTACTGGACAGATCTAAACAACCAAACAAAAGAAAAATACTCAAAAAGTATGTGGAAGAAAAGATATAAAGTTGGGCTGAGAGTAAATACAGATGTCTAGTATACGTGACAGCTGCTGGAAGCAAAGTGGAGTGCATATTATACAGACAAGTGGGCAGGGCTTTCCCCTACCTATGCATTTGCAAGCTAAACCCTATTTAAAGAACTTCATGTCTATATTTGTGTAGGAATAAATGCCCATTGAATACTTATTACAGCGCAGAATAACTAATCCCTCAGATTCCAGTGCTCGGCTTGAAGCCTAAATTTCATATTCCATTCCACCTCAACTATATCATAGTATATTTTATAAAACTTGGGGGTGTGGGAGACTCACCCCAAGACAGGTCAAGTTAAGAATTAGGGTAAATTATCCTACGGCCACCTTCCCGAAAAGTACTTCAACACATCCTGAACCCAGGATAGACATTAGTCAAGAGCCAGCATCCATCAAAGCAACACATGAGACCTCTACTTCCATGTCGAAGCAAGTTTTTTCTCACGTCACAAATTAAGGTCATAATTTCCGATTTTGGGAAGGCAGTTGAGCTATGGTAGAGGAGACAATTCGGTATTTTATCCTATAGTTTTTTTAGGCAATTTTAAGCAATGACCATACTTCCAATCCCTGGTTTCCTGGATCCAGATGCTCTCAGGCCACCACCAATCCCAAAATGTGGCCACCTTCCAGAAAAAGTACTTGAATTTGCTGCCATGAGCATCAGTAAAGAGTTGTGACCCATACAGGCAGCAAACAGAGACCTCTACGCTCCTCTCAAAGTGTTTTCTCCTAAACTACAAAATAATGGACTAAGGCAAGTGTTTGTTGGAAAGTGGCCGCGTTCCGAGAGAGGTGGCCGCTATGTTGCCGATCGGTCATTTACCCTTAGGCTTATTATTTGTTAAACAGCAATATATAGCCTAGAATATACACCCACGTAGGAGCACATCATATCTTCCTTTTAGGCTACATTTTTAGGAGCACATCTTATCTTCCTTTTAGGCTACATTTTTAAGTGACAGCCTAGAGTACATTCATTTGTACCAAGTTGCCTTCTGCAAGCTACTGGGGTCACAGCCACCACACCTGTCCCTGCAATTTGAATGAGGTTAGGCGATTATGTAGCTAGACCATCCTGTCAAGCTGGTACTTGACTCTTTCCATGGTCAGGTAAGACATCACTGTATAACCAAACTGAAGTTAGGCTAAGCGGGCTACGTTAAGGAGTAAGGCCTTAAAATGGGTTAGGGTAAGGAAAAAGGCATCTGACTAAACAATGTCAGTCAATTTTTACAGCTTCTCTTGCTCTTGGCATTTGATCAGTGTGGCTGCTCAAACGTTTATCTTGATGCTAGCCTATGCTGGTCACTCGGTCATAAAAGGAATGTCTTGTACTAGACGATTACTAGGTAACTCGTCAACAAGTGGGACAGTATGCATTGACCCTCTGTGAAATAAACAAACAGCTGAGGTGTAGGCAAAGCGCCACAGAGTAAGCATATAGATCCAGTTGTCTTCAGACAACGAATCGTCTGTTGCCTGCAAATGTATTTTTTCGGAGATCAATACAAATTTATATAGCAAATTGACGCCTTTACCAAAAACGTTGGGGATTATACAACAAAAATATCATTATCAAAAATAAAATATGGCCCCAAACGTTATTACGCTCTTTCCAGTCCTCTGACAGTTAAATGCTCGGAAAATGGCCCCGCAGATTGGGGCCCTTCACTGTGCATAATACCCAAATTACTCACGATTACAACGTTTATATAATTTCTTTTGTAGTCAGTAAACTTACTGTAACCCGGGGGAGGGTTCGATGATAGCGAGACGTTTATATTCATGTCAACAAACAAAAATCAAGACCAAATCAAAGATTTAACCACGATTAGCACAACGTACGGCTCAACTTCTCTATTATTCTACGGTTTGCCAGGCATGGTACGGTACCTCCCTACTACCGGACCCTACCCCGCTAAACTCGAAGGGAATACGCAAGAAAAGTCGGTAGTTAATGCTAGGTGCTTGTGCTTGCATTTGCGTCTAGATACCTAATCTACATTTTATGAACATCCCAAAGTTTTAGGGTAGGAATAAACAATTTTATCTGCGTGATTTAACGAACCTCTCTCTCACAGACACACACACACACACACACACACACACACACACACACACACACACATATATATATATATATATATATATATATATATATATATATATATATATATATATATTTATATATATATATATATATATATATATATATATATATATATATATATCTGCATGATAACCTCGCACACACACACACACGCACGCACACACACACACACACACACACACACAACACACACACACACATATATATATATATATATATATGATATATATATATATATATATATATATAATAAAAGGAACCAGTAAAAACGCCAAAATATCGAGGGAAAATACTATATTTCAGAGACTGCTGTCTCCCCCTTCAGGTAGATGAACGAGAAAAGTTACAAAGAAGGTATTTATACCAAGAGATCCATCCACAGGTAAGCCAATTTAGGTCACTCCCGCTGATATCTTCCTTTAATCCTCTTAAGCGTTGGTTGAATGAAAATGTTAGAATATCATCTACATATCTCATCTACATATCTAACATTTTGGAATAACAGATGGAGCAATTTTAATGAATTCCTTTCAAAATTCAACGCATTAGTGCCCAGCATCAAATTTAAAGTTGAATGGGAAACAGACAACAAAATTCCTTTTCTTGATGTTTTAATAATCAGAGACAGGACAGAATACAAATTTACCATATACAGAAAACCAACATTCTCACTTTCATGCATTCACTACTTTAGCTATCAAGACATTCCTATCAAGATATTCGTAGCCAGCAACCTATTCTTAAGAGCCTTACTTCAAGTAAATGAAGGAAAACAGATCAATTACCACTCTATGTTTCTACCTAACTTCAATATAATCAAATGCAAATATACTGGTTAGAAATGAAAACACTTATAAAGGTTTTAAATACAAAAATTTATTATTAAACTCAAAATTTATAAGTGAAATTCACAATATCAGGGAAAATTACCGTTACTTGCAAACAAAGTAAAGTTTAATTAATTCTTGAATCAAATTAAGTCAAATAAAATAAAATTAATTTATCACAAAATTCAAGAAAATTAATTCAATCAAAATTCAAAAGTGTTAGGCAATAATTGAAAATTTGAAATTAATTCACAAGTGCTGAACAATAATAAAACTTGAAAAGAATTCTAAGTCAAATTTAATTAAATGTGCAATGATTAAGCAATGAAAATAACTAAGTCAATTAAATTGTGAATGCAAATGAAAATACAGAAAAATGTGGACAAAATCAAAATTTGCAAAAAGTATTAATCACACAGAATATAAAATAAAAAGGCACACTTCAATAAGAAAATGAACAAATACACAAAAATTAAACAAACACAAAACACAAAAATTTGCAATGTGTAAAAGTGTAAATCTTTTCACTCAAAACATTGTAACTATCAGTTTTTACCAAACCTTCGTAACCATCTGTTATTAGTTATTAGTTAACCACTGTTCCTATCAGTTATTAGTTGCAACTAATAAAAATATAACACACTTTACCTTTTTGGTCTATCAATTTCTTTCTTTCTTGCTGGAGCTTGTTTCACACTTTCACAAAACCAGGCGCTGTTACAACAACAATGTTTGTTCAGATTCCATAAAAAAATCACTAAACAACACTAAATAAACTCTAAGAAATATCAAATATGAAATTCTCAAGTTATGGGTGACCATTCAATAAGTACGAAATCGTTACGTTACTTTAACATCAAAAGTGCTATGCGATGGAGAGAGAGAGAGAGAGAGAGAGAGAGAGAGAGACGAGAGAGAGAGAGAGGAGAGAGAGAGAGAGAGAGATATTTTAGAGCATATTTTAGGGCTGTTGCCTTGTATAATAGGCGCCCTATGAGGTGTTAGACTTGCGATAATCTTACGCTAAGTCGGTTGGTATTGCACTTCCATATTCAATGGAGTGTCTTGGGGTTTGTAGATCACTTACGAAGTCGGTATTATCTTCTTTGGTTATGACGACGATGTGTTAAACTCATGATGATTCGGTGATGAGGTTCTTGTAGAAAACACAAAGTATAAAAATATATAAATTATATTCTTCTGAGTTTACATGGTGAAGATCAGGTATGATAGTACAAGTCTTCTAATGACGATAGCTTGATCGCTTCTGCCAATGATGATGGCTAATTCTATTCTCTCTACATGATAAAGCTTAGGTAAAGAGGTACAGGTCTTCTAATGACGATAGCTAACTCTATTCTCCTTCTACTACCATCTTGGTTACCAGTCATAAAGGAACAGACAGTAGCTCGAACATACGAACATGCAATCAGATGACATAGTTACATACGAACATACAATCAAAATGAGACACACTACAGATCACGTAGGCCGTTTGAATTATAGGTCACGGTGTTTGTCTCAAGCAGGAAGCTTGGACTAAAGTTTATAAACAATTGAATGACTACAGGTGACGGCATGCTATCTTAGCCTACTTTGTTGTATACGTCATCTTTACCGTCTCTGGTCTGATCACATTCCTGCAAGCAATCTGGTTGACCTCTTTAGTTTTAGTCTTTTATATATATGGACTAACATTCCATATTTTATTATGTAATCATTACACATATGCGTATGAGACGATTCTGTTAAAAAAAGACACATACTCGATCGATCGACCGAAGCAGAAGTTCCCTTATCATACGTGATGACAGAATCCCAAAACACAAATGAAGACTCGAGGTCTCTAATCAAATGTGTTGAAAGATTAGGAAAGCAAACGGAGATCTCGGAGTTCCTCTAATCTCACAGCGCTGATATAATAGGGAAACGATCGTGGTTTCGAATGGACAAAGAAAATCTCTCTCTTTCTACATTATATATTCTTTTACATTATGTAATGCGAAATCTGAACACACATTTAAAACATCCTATCTCTAAGCTATCTAGGAATCTGAAAAAATGTTGCAAAATTCAATTCTAACATTTTATACAGTCAAAGAGGGGTATATGCATTTTGAAAGTAGCAATATATAATAATATAAACATATATATATATATAATATATAGATATATATATATATATATATATATGGTTATTATTATATATTGCTACTTTCAAAATGCATATACCCCTCTTTGACTGTATAAAATGTTAGAATTGAATTTTGCAACATTTTTTCAGATTCCTAGATAGCTTAGAGATAGGATGTTTTAAATGTGTGTTCAGATTTCGCATTACATAATGTAAAGAATATATAATGTAGAAAGAGAGAGATTTTCTTTGTCCATTCGAAACACGATCGTTTCCCTATTATATCAGCGCTGTGAGATTAGAGGAACTCCGAGATCTCCGTTTGCTTTCCTAATCTTTCAACACATTTGATTAGAGACCTCGAGTCTTCATTTGTGTTTTGGGATTCTGTCATCACGTATGATAAGGGAACTTCTGCTTCGGTCGATCGGATCGAGTATGTGTCTTTTTTTAACAGAATCGTCTCATACGCATATTAATATATATATATATAATATAGATATAATATATATATTATAGTGGAAAGGGTTTAAATACTGAAGTCTATTTCATATGGCGTTCTTTATCTAATTCAACGTTTCAGGGACCAGCCCCATTTTCAAGCTGAATATTACAATAATTAAATCAAATTACAATAATTACTCATCTAAAAAGACATAATTACAATATATAAAGCGAGTTAAAATAACACCAACGAAAAAGTACTATTTACAGTTAAGGAAGGAAGATGAGTGACTAAAAAACAAAAACAAAAAACAAGGCATCTCTGTTGTTTACGCCAGGTACTACAGAGGGGTGGAGGGAGGCAGTTAGCTTGTTCAGTTTCTGAACAATCGTTTTTATAAAGAACGATTCGAATCCCGCTAGTTAGTGCGGAGAAGACGCTTTTGTAAGGATCTTAAAGTTTTTTTATTCAACATTGCTCTTGCATTTCTTTGTGCGGTCATGGATGCTGAAAAATTCAGAAGATAATTTGACTCCAGTATGAAAACTCACCCCCTACGGCAATCTATTCGGACCTTAAGAAGTCTTCTGGAGACTCCGATGAATTTTCCTAGATCACATCTAGGACAAGTATATGAATAGACAATGTTAGATGCCATAAGAGGGTTCAACTTACCTTTATATTTAAAAATAGATCCAATTGTCAGCGGGTTCGTTGGGATCAACTGAAATTTTATGGCTGGACAAAAAGTTCTAATAATCTGTTGCAATTTGGCATCGAATTTCGAATTAATTAAAAATGGAACACTGGCATGGAACGACATCCTAGGTACAGTAAATTAAAAGGTGCTAAAATCCACTGCCAAATAGAGCCTTGTTTCACCAACGAAAATTAAAATAAAAACGCTATATTTTATTAAGATAATTTTTCTTTGCCGTTTTTTTTATAATTTTCGTTGTGATAAACAAATCACAAATATCTTGTCCTAAAATTCCTGTATCTTTAACCCTACGCAAAACACTTTTTTCAGACAGTTTAGGCTTTTCCATAGACCTTTACTAACACCCACTCCCCCAAAACAAGAACAAGAACAAAAACAGCAACAACAACAAAGTACTTCCCACCCTCTCTTCTCTAGCATTCATTACGAATCAATTCTTTACCCTTTCCTCTTCTTTGGCTCTCCCTTCTCGCCCTTGCAAAGGTGGCGCGGTTTTTGGTTGCAGTGCGCTTTCTTTCGACAGTCACGCAACATCCACAAGACCAACACATTCTACATTTCATCCGCATAGATACGATATGTCCGAGTTGCTTGGCACACAAACAGAAAATAGCTGATATTTGACTTAATAATTTTTTTTTTTATTTAATTCAAAGGATTTTATCAATATATAGAAATAAAATTTAAAAAATAGAAAATTTTGTAAATAATAATGATTAATTATTATTATTATTATTAAACTAAATATTATTTGCGTTCTGAAAGTTCCTCTCTTTTCTCCCTTCTTTCTTGTCATTTCTCTCTGGTGAGACTCATCGGTTTCTTGATTTAGACTCAGGAACCTTTCCTTGTCTATTTTGCCGGCCTCATTCTCTCTCTTCTTCAGATACATCTTAAATAAAATCAGTTTTGTTCTCATTTTCCTAATTTGATCCTCAACTAGGTTAGGATGAATAGGTGATGACGAACTCCCCTCTCCACTCATATAGTATCTTCTCAGATTCAATTTTGTGCAACTCTAGCCAAGTGAACCAACTCATTCTTCCATTCATCATTATTTCTAGATTTCTTAGCAAGGCATTCGGGATGCGTTTTTAATATGAAATGCATAATATCATGATCTACAAGATCTCATGAATAAATGTTTGTTGTACTTAACTTATACGTTACTATTAATTCACAGCACCCATGCATTTAATATCCAGCCCCATTCTTTACAATGCTCCTGATATCTAGTGATCAGCCAGTCACAATACTGGAAACTCACCAGTCTCTCCTAAATCATTCCCAAGTAAACATCTCCATATCCGACCTCTCCTGAGTTGTAGAAGTTAACATGTTAGTGGATATAACATTTTAGATGTGGCTAGAGAATTTCAAGCAATTAAGAGGACGGATGATAGCAACATACCCAGTTATAATTATTTAATCGAACATTGAGGTATTAGTGAACGGATGGTGAGAAATACCGCTATAAAAGGACAGATAGAAGGATGGCACAATTCGGTTAAGAAAGGAGGTAGTGGAACAATGGAGAACAGAGTACCAAAGAAAAAGGGGGATGTTTGGCTACCGTGTTGATGAATCACGAAATTATCAGAGGTAGACCTGTTCATTCCTGCGGGTGTGATAAACTTTCGAAGGGGGAGCAGTTGTATCGGCGCATCGCAAAATTATCAGAGATGAATCTGTTCAATCGTGTGGGCACGATAAAATTTTGAAGGGGCCAGAGCTTAGCATGAATCACGGCGATGGGGAGGAGAAGACGTGGAAACCCCAGCAAGTTTAAGAGTGCATTAGCGCATTTAGGCTCACTGAGTGTTGATGTGCACATTCCCATTCTCTGTTCGAGATGGCTTTTACACCCTGCGAGCTGGTTTTGGGGAGTTTATCAGAGACCAAGTTCAAGAAGAAGGAGTGTTGCCTGGTTGTAGCCACTAACTGTGTAACGTGTCGAAATTATGGATTAGTTGAAGACATCGTGAGGGTTTACCCCTACGCTGACATCGGGGGTCACCGTTACAAGCCAGGACTAGTTACGCTTCACTCCATCACCGTGGGAGAGAAGGTACCACCCAAGGTATATAGAATATATTCTATATACCTTGGTACCACCATTCTGACAGCAGCCGAGAGAGAGAATACGTACGATGCTGGAGAACCCAACCTTCCCAACATCTTCACGTTGTTAACCCAATATGGAATTGTGCACCCGTGGAAGAAAATGAATTCGCCAAATCGAGTATAACGATACGAGAGAAATGAGATACAATCACTTCTATTCAGCGTTGAAGACTTTAAAAATTCAATTAAATAAGTATCTTTTGAATATGTGAAATATGTCTTATTCCCCGCAGGGATAGGACAAAGCGGTCACGTGAACTGTGTCTGGCTAGACCGTGGGTTAAACCAATACCTTACCTGTGATCATCTCTTTTGGCGAGATGAAACGCCACGGAAAGGTCACATGAATAGTTGTTAGGGAATCGTTTTATCCTTCATGGAAGAGAAGTGTGCGGGAGATGTGCGGTTGACGGATTCATTTTCCAAATTGAGACGTTTGGAAGTGATGGACACAGAGAAATTAAGCCTTGGGGTTGAACTAAGCGTAGCTGTGTGACCCTCTTATGTAAAAAAAAAGAAAGAAAAAAAATGTTTGCCAACCTGTATATGTACATGTGTATGTATGTAAGTTCCATTATTTTGTATAATAAATACAATAATTTTTTTCATACTTTTATTCATCCCTTCTAAGCTGTGTGGTATATATGACCTCAATAACGTGTATTACCAGCATTGTGTGTTCAGCATGTGTAGCGATCACATCGTATATGTGAATAGTGGGGTGTGGCTAGATTTATTTCCTGAAAACCGACCGTGTAAATTTATAAACAGTTTGGGCACTCCTATAGCTCTATCAAAAGATGTAGAATATAAATTAGGTGTCATAGGGGTTACACTCCCAAAGGAATACTACACCGTCACACCAGAAGATGAAGATTTCACACTTCAGTTTAAGGTCACTTTTAATCAGGGTTCGACAACTCACTCATTTGCTTTCATGTATGTTCCCGCTGTTGGTTTATTAGCGGGGGATATGAATAGATTGACTAGAGCACTCAATACAGACATTACAGAACAACTGGAAACGTTTTACGGTGCACAAATTCGGGGTGTTATGCGTAGGGATGGGTTATTTTCATGGGATGGTGATTCGAAGAGGATGAGCCTCACATACGTGAATGCTGAGGTTGTGAAAATAGGAGTTGTTTCAGTTGTTGTAAAGTTTAGTGTTAGGGCTGCCCGTTTATTGGAGTATAACATAGGAGTGCAATATATGATTTATGGTGTGGGGGTGTTGAGAAATCATCGTTCCAAAACTCCCTATCTCGATGATCACAGTGTCGATTACTTTACTTATATTCCAACATTATTCAACCCTCATCGCTGGGTGATAAAATGGTAAATATCCTGGACTGTTTCACGTTGGAATGTGGACAGGGTAGAGGTTCACATAATGCAGTTTATAAACCTTTAAATACAAATGTGGTAGATTACATTTCCATTGGTGTGACGAATCAGAAGGGGGAGGATGTTGAGTTTATTGAAGGTAAATGCGTGTCATGCACCCTTCATATAAGACCTAGATGAACGAAGTTTTGTGCAGTACTTGGCCAGTATGACGGGTGAACACATTATATATGTGAGCAGTCTAGGCTGCTTGGACAAGTACGTGAAAAACTCAGCATCCGGGTTTGTGAATAGGTTAATTGCTCCTATATTCCTACCGAATGGAAGCGAATATGAAGTGGGTCTAGCTTCGATCATGTTTCCGGGAGTTTATTATGTTTTATTATCAAGAGATGAAGAAATCTCCCTCCAGTTTGTTACTAAACATGGTAAAAATAATAAGCACACCTATATCTATAGACCAATGACGGCTGTGTTAGGGGGGACATGAAAAGACTGGTGAGGGCGCATCACAAGGATATTTTTGAACATTTAAAAGTATATTTTGACAGAGAATACAAAAACGTTTTCAACAGTAACGATGTATTTAGTTGGCATGAAGACAGCATGAGAATTATGATCCCTCACGTTAAGAGAGGGAATATTGGGGTGGGGGACATTAAAAGTGTGTCCGTCAAATTCAGTAATAAAGCGGCCAGATTGCTGGGTTTTAAAAATAATACAGTGTATGAAGTTTATGGCTTTGATGCGGTGAATGCACATCTCTCGGTTGATTCCTTACCCGATAATTGCGGTGTAGATTATATGTATGTGTACACCGATATTGTTCAACCGACTGTTTTTGGAGGGAAACTAGTAAAAATATTGGATTGTTTTACATTAGAGAGCGGGAAAGGGAAGGGGATACACAATACAATATACAAAGCGCAGAACACAAACATTCTAGAGCAGATTTCAGTCATCATCACCGACCAGAATGGAAGGCGCATTCATTTCAATATGGACTTGAGCATCACCTGTGTGCTTCATATAAGACTCAGATAGGGAGGGATGTATAAAACCCGCATTCTTTTCCACCTTTACGTTATTCACTTTCGCGAGCTAGTGTAATTAAGATTGCTCAAACGAGCGCTTGAGGTGGAATTTAAAAAGTTGCTCTTGTCTGAACCCTTAAGAAAGGGAGCGGATCTAGAGGACATTTCGGTCTTCTATCCGAGTCATAGAAGAGGTGGAGGTGTATTTTCAGCCATGGCTGGCATTGCACGCATGGTACCCCTTTCCTGTTCAATGCTGCTAAACCTTCAGTTAAAGACCTTGGTAGATCAGTGCTTTCGGATGTAGTGAATGATCAGCAGCCCCCGAGTGAATTTTCAAAAAGGCATGGAGTGACAGCTCTCAAAAGTATGGGTAGACGCATTCTAAGCAGAAGTGGGAGGGACGACAGGAAAAGGTTGGTCCAGATAGACCGTGGGTGGAGTGAAACGTACAGTACACACGCTCGGTTGGCTACAAAGACGAGGAAAAAGAGGATAAAGAAGAATGGACGGGTTAAATCGAGAAGTAAATATAACAAGGATGTGTATGATCTTCTTTAATTCATCCTCCCTTTGTCAGTGGGTGTGCACACATGCATTCCCTCCCTCTCGCAATTTTGTGAAATGGCAGGTGTGGTTCCAAATGTGCCAGGGACAAGAAACAAGGTTCCCATCTCTTCATATATCGCGGGCATCTCAGAATTGTTCCCGAATGTGAACAAGCATAGGATTATAGAAAGTTCGATTAATTCAAAGGAATGGTTGGATTTCACACCCAGCAACAATTCGAGTATAGCTTTGGAATTATACATCACAGTGGTTAGGGGTGGTGCTCAGCTGCCGGATGATGCACATGTTGCACTTGTTAATGGTATAAGTAATACGCTTTTTAAATCCGTCTCTGTGTTCTTGAACGAAAAGTTGGTGGAATCATGTCAGTCATACATAAAAATGCTCAAGAGCGTGAAAACCAGCGCGCTACTAACTTTTGGTATGAGTGGGTTTTTCCACGATGATATTCACGCCACGCAAGGTGTTACACAAACATATACAGGTGCTTCTTTTGGACAGAAGAGTAGGTAGGAAACTCGGGTGATGAGCTCCGTTAAGACGAGAGGAGTTCACACATACTTTCCACTCCTCATAGATCTAGCGAGTATAGACAGGTATTTGTTGGATTCCATGGATTTGAGGATAAGGCTCCAAATGACCAATAACAACTAGGTGATTGGTGCCCATGCCAACGCTCACTTAAACGACCTGAATATAGAAAAAGCCAAGTTGTTACCCTCCATTATAACGCCATGTCCGCTTTAAAGCAGCTCTATGGTTAGCCCTATACAATATATATTTGATAAGACTATATAAAACATACGTTATTGGGCAGAATGAGGATTCCATTTTAATAGATCAACCTTTCAACAACTGTATACCTGAAAAGATTACATGAGCTATGATTGGTATGCAAACGTTTTCAAGGAATTACACGGGCTTTGGCACATATGTCTTGAATAGCGTGCATATCACTGTTAATGGGAATACATTGTATAATATCAACTGTCATTTTCCTAATACTGTCACACAATTGTTTTTATGAGACGCAGAAGTCAATAGGAGGTGGTCATGATAACCTCATCACTTACGACAGTTTTAAAAACGGAAGGGCTGTCTATTGTTTTAGCTTCATCATGGAGGAGGTTGAAGATTCAATGCCGATTGGAATTTCAGCTAGTTTGAGAATATCTATAAAGCTGGGAACAGTCGTGCATCATCCTTGCATGATTTTATTGTTTGGAGACACCAAGGGTATTTTAACAATTGATTCGGATAGAGTCATTCAGTGTGATGTTAAGGGTTAGGAGTGGTGGATATGAAAGAAATTTAAACTGCTTACAAGGTTCGCTATTGAGTGTTATTAAATATTTTGGCGTGTTCGCTTCGGATGAAGTGGGCACATTCATAATACCTGCGAATAGAAATAAACCATTAGTTTTTATATCTAATACTCTGCCTTCAACTTCTAGTATCGATGTTGTTGGACACCGGTTGTGTTTTTATATTGACTGTTCACCTAGGGATACAATCTTCTTTTTTGATGGTATAAACCCTAAAATTTATTCAGGCAGCTTCTCGACTTTTCTCCGCGCAAATTCGAGATTTGCCCTTCGCCAGTCCGTAAGGCAGATACAGCCAGATAATTCTTACAAGTGGGGTCTTTACACTGTTTCCTTCATTCACTGTACGAGTCATAGAGGGTTGAAACCAGTTTTGTCGTTAATGAACGTTGTTTTCTCACCGTATCATTTGGAAAGTAATGACAGGTGGGCGATGGAATAGTATTTCAAGTAGCCTATTTCAAAAGGGTGAAATGTTCTCATTGGAGTTCTGGTGGTAAACGGGCTGTCACATACAAGGAATGTATGCATTCGTTAAATAAAAGGTTATAATCCTTTTTTGGTGTTGTTAATATACATCATATAATTATTTTTATTTCATGCAAGCGTTCAGTTCTTCTAAGTCCTGTTATTTCTCTTCCTTAGGATGAGCGGGAAAGAAGGGGCTGTTCCACACGGGGCACAGGCAGAGGATGTACGTCAAGTGGTAAAAGATAATGAATTTAGAAGATTGTGGTTTTTTATCGTAAAATTGTTAAGCAGTTTGAGGTTGGTGATAAGGAGTCATGGCGGCACTGTTTTTGAATGTGTCTCGGGAGAAATGTGTGAATCTGACACTTGTCAATGTGTACCGGTTTATGTAATAAAAATATGTGAATGGTCATAATTGGTTTTTATTACCCCCATTCTTTATTGTTCAACCTTCCATAGAGTTTCATTATGTTAGGTTATGGAGTTTAGAAAACTTTTTGCATTCATACTATCACGTGATATGACATGTTGTGCACCTGGCAGTGAGTGACAGAGAAACGGTGACTGTTACGGGTGCTTATCAGCTGCTTATTTGAATTTGAATGGAGATATTAGGTTAGGTTAGGTTTGGTTAAGGGACTTAAAATTTTTTCACTCGGTGGGTTAGGTTAGGTTAGGTCAGGTTAAGGGACTTGGAATTTTTTGTTTTCCTGTGGAGTTATATATTAAAAGAATAAATTGACGTGTTAGTGAATTACATATCAGCTTTTCTAGTTTGGAGACCGAGAGCACCTAGAGATAGCCTTCTTGGAAATGAAGGAATTTGATTGTTTGCTCAATCAGTTGCCATGGGGATCTTAGGGTGTGGTGGATGCATGCATCCGTTTGTGCGTGCATGATAGGTTCAACCGCTCGAGACACTTAAGAGAAAAGCACACATTCTTTTGAGATAAGGAGGAAGGCAGTTCAGAGGACATCAGGTGCTGGTACAGATCCCATTTAAAGGCATGGCACATATTTAAATGACTTAGAAACAGCTGCCTTTGAAAAGAGAGAAGTGTGAAGTGTATACATTTATTTAACATTGTATAGTGGGGAATATAATGGATATGTCTCTTTTTTTTTCAGATGGGTCCCATGTCATTATTCTAGAGACGGGATTCTCTAAGTTTGACTATCGAAATGTAGAGGTTGACAATTTGAGATTTTTGGGGGCATTACTTAGACTAATTCAGTAGAGTGGAATGATAATTTACAGTTCTTTGTGGGTCAGACTTAGTTTTTTTAAATATAACTTATTAATCACTTTGATCCATTTTATGTTCATCTGGTTTGGGAAATAAATAACATATTTTTGTATTCATGTGAACTCATTAGCCTAGCTTGACAATGCTTGCAGAGAGAGGCTGGCTGCTACTGACAGGTAAGTTGTCATTTGTGTATAGGGTTGCCACCCGTTCTGTAAAATACAGATTCGTTCTGTATTTAAGAGTGAGATGCTGCGTTCTGTATTGAACCAATACAGAACGCCATGTGTTCTGTATTTGGCTGTCAGAATATCTGCATCCTTTGGATGCAGATGAGGTGAATGAACAAGAAGCAGACGTCATTCAAATATACCTTTTTTTCTGTAACAACATATTGTCCATCTTTGAAGATGTCGTCAAGAA
This sequence comes from Macrobrachium nipponense, assembly GCF_015104395.2. NCBI lineage: Eukaryota > Metazoa > Arthropoda > Malacostraca > Decapoda > Palaemonidae > Macrobrachium > Macrobrachium nipponense. Next base: position 34,191,440 of record NC_061099.1, on the reverse strand, counting down.
ACTTGAAAAAAAAAAACGAAACAACTGTCATTGACTTCTGCCCCATTATGAAGGCTTTCAGGAACAAGCTCATGCAAAGAAGACAGGATAGTTTCTATGGCTACCTGACAAAAGTAAAGCTTCAGCAGCTTTCTTCATCAGAAGCAAACACTGCAAACGAAGATTTTCAAGCATTCCTTAGTACTGCCATCACATATGTAGATAAGTGGTTTGACTTTTCAGAGGAAAATTGGCTGTCCTTCCTCCATCCTCTCCTACTCAAAACTGAGATACACTTTTCTGACATGGAGAAACTAGTTGAGAAACTCGAATTGATCAGCAGACTCAGTGTCAACACGGATGAGCTGTATGATGAATTAACAGTCATTAATGTAACTGTGGAAAGGCTAAAGGAGGGAGAAGACTGGAAGTCCAAAGGCACAGCTGCCAGGTGGATGGCTGTCTTCCAAACCTCTGACCAGACTCCCCTCCCTAACATGCTGTGTGTCCTCCCTTACATACTGAGTGTGCCAGCTTCAACGGGTTATGTTGAAAGGATATTCTCAATTATGCAAAACAAGTGGACTAACACCAGGAATAGGCGCTCCATTGAGCTCATTAAATCCGAACTCCTTGTAACCCTTAATTTCGAACAGAGTTGTGCTGACTTTCTCACAACCATTGAGCAGGATAAAAGGCTTCTTGCTGCAGCAAGGAGCAACACAAAATATTCATAGAAAAAGTAGGAATCCTGGGAATGACCAACATGCTTGGTGTATTTCCTTGATTCACTGAAAATTTTTATGATGTTACTTTTAAATGGCTATTTGTATTGTAGTTCAGCAGTGGGAATGAATCCTGTATTTTCTTTTGTATATTACTGAAAGAATAAAATAAACTTGAAGGTATATAATATAATATAATATTTTTTCATTGTGTCACAGAATATCATTTTGTTTTGAATTTCTATAGACTTGTCAGTTGTCACTTCAGTGATAATTGACAACCTCAGAAGCAAGATTCTAGTCCTCATCAAATATGAAACATGTCTTCCTCACCCTCATGTTAGCTGCACAAAGGCTTAGAATGCTCCAGAAATAGGACACATTTAAAAAAATTTTCTTGGGAGCTCACAGCACGACCCGAAACCCAGCTGAAAAAACTTGCTCCATTCGCCATAACTTTTCCTCCTTATACAACTCTCAGTATATGTTCTGTATTTTTCTGAGCTCAAGGTGGCAACCCTATTTGTGTAGTTTTGTTTGAAGGGGGGTTCAGATATATATACTCAACTCTCTTCATGAGCGATTTTGGGGTTCTTTTCTGAACTCAAGTGAAATATTAGGTGGTTTTCCTGTGGAGTCGTTAATGGTCAATGTACGTGAGGTTAAAATAAAGGCAAGCTTATGGGGTTTATCACCTATGAGCCAAATTGGGGGTCGGGTGTTGAGGTTGAGCCGAAATGGGGTCTTTTTCCCTACTCTCGTCTTAGGGTGCCAGCAATGGAGGGTAGTATAAGAAATCGATCTATTTGCTTGGCTCTTTATTGAGAACAACAATGAATGCAGTCTGAAAGTACAGAAATGAGAGGTATTTAAATATCTGCTAATTTAAGTATGCATTAGATATGACTTAATTAACTCGATATTGTTGCTGAATAGATAATCAATGCAGTCACATAATACATAAAAGTTTCAGTGTAAATATTAATTACATAAAATGATAATATACTATAACCAGGTATGTGATAAAATTGCTAATTTCTAGGATACAAATGGAAATTTCTTAATAAGGGAACTAACTCCACAACATAGTTATCAATATAAACAATAAAGGGAGGTAATCATTCAAGTAGCATTGCCCATAATCATTTATTATCTCTCCCCGAGTCTTTTGTAATACAATCGAACAAAGCTTATTTTGCAAAGGCATGAAGCTATATAATGCAGTGTAGTGATTATCGTGAATTATTCAATGAATAATATTACAGGGTTTGCCAGATCTTGTTGGCATATAGGCCTACTGAAAGGACAGCTGCCAGCCCTTGCACAGGGACAGATGAAAAAAGGACGAAAAAACTTTACAATTTTATTATAAAAATAATTCCTACTCTCAACCTTACCTACACTCAACAATAATTTTCCACCAATTTGATCAGCCACAGCGAACATGTAACTCCACGGTCACGGATAAAACGAACTTGGTTTTCAAATTATGGGCAAAATCATGACACCACACATTCAAACTAATTGAGATCACTTCAGTTTCATACTAAATCTAATCCCTGCCCATTAGTAATCCTGATTATAAGGGGAATGAAGTTACACACGATGGCGAGAGAGCTTGGCGCAAATTTACACAAGTCCTACCTGCTTGGACTGTAAATGGAAGGAAGAGCCATGTCACTTGAAGGGAGCTTGTCCCTGATCAGTTAGTAATTTTTTGAGTAGCCAAGTTTCTTACATAGACTACGATCCTTCAATATCAATAGTAATTTCACCTTGACAAATCATAATGAAGTGATCTCTGTGATCTCATGGGGATTATACATCAAACGACGCAATTACTTCAACACATGAGAGGACCATTGCGTTTTAGCTGCCAAATGATTTCTCGCACAATTCTACTGTAGTTCCACGGCAGATTCAAGACGAGGAAAATGGTGCACACATTTTCCACTACATCCTCTACCCTCAAAAGAAAGGGAGGGTCCCAGAGCAAAATGGGAGGTTCAGATTGGTGAGGATAGGCACACGGTCACAGGTGGGGTCGAGGCCTAGATGCGTATGCAGCGCTATGATACGAGACTAGCTCTCGACGACAACACTCATTTTTCCTACTGAGTGATCACTCTGTACAACACTAACTAACATAGGATGGCAACACTTGGGACAGCAATTAGCATAATCATCAAGGCAACATCAAAACAAATAGCAATGCAATCATCAAGGCAATATCAATACAAATAGCAATGCAATCATCAAGGCAATATCAATGCAAATAGCAACACAATCATCAAAGCAATATTGATATAAAGAGCAATGCAGTCATCAAGGCAAATCAATACAAATAGCAGTGTAATCATCAAGGTAATATCAATACAAATAGCAATGTGATCATCAAGGCAATATTGATACAAATAATAATGCAACCATCAAAACAATATCAATACAAATAGCAAAGCAGGTGATTAAACTATATCAAGGTAAATGGCAAGACACTTAAAAAGGCAATCATTAATACAATTTCAATATGAATGTTAATGCATTCAAACAATTTCTGTTTGTGAATTAGCAAATAAATTGTGGCTCCTTATAGAGCGTCCTTTTAATTATCGTCTGTATCAATGAAAGGTAAACCACATACTTTTTGAACGAGCAAACTGTCTCCATCAAGGAGTTATACATTTCACTTTGTAACAAGAGATTCTCTTGGCACATTGGTGTTCATGCCAGTACGGGTATGAACCCATACGGGCTTTTGCATTGTATCAAGTCACTGCAAGCAAGTTGCATAACATTAATTCAGGAGTCACATCAGGGGTGGCTTTTGACCACGGGTAGCACATTTGTTACTCTTGGGCATGAGAAGAATACAATTCGTTTCAAGCACATACTACTCATCTTCATGAAGACATCTGCTGACTACCCTTGCTGTTCACGATAGACATAACAATAATAACCCTATCTCCTTTAGATCCTTTCTCAACTCCGGCTCTTTTACAGTTCACTTCTAACTGGTTACATTAACCACTATACTACTTTGTCTTTCACCCACTCTGACATCTGTGTTTGCTCAATTGCAGCCTTACTTTTTGGTCTGGTCTCTATAAATTGTTCACTATTCCACACGGCCCTTCTTGAACACTTTCTGTCTCTCTCTCACTCATCTTGAGTCTTTCAGTCTGTCGAGTCACACTTTCTATATCATTCACTTCCTGGTTCCACTCGTCTCTCTCAGTATTGTTTCCATCCACGTTCTCTTTCTCTGCTCCTTCTTCGTCGTTGTTGTGAGCGTTCACTTCCAACGGGATGATGTGTTCTACGGTTTAGAGGTGTTCCTCGCCCTCGAAGAGCACCTTTATGGATCTCATTACCCCTTTATCATCAGGGTATACTGTGACAATCCTTCCAAGGGGCCTTTGGCTGTGCTTCCGTTGCTCCACTTTAATTAACAGAATGTCTCCCACATGCAGCACAGTTGGTGGCCCTTCCCGGAAGTCATGCCACTCTTGAAGCGACCTTTGGTAACCGTTCCTCCAATAGTGCTTGAAACGTTCAAGCATTTCTGTTAGGCAGAAATATTGCAGCAGCAAATGGATAATATTGCCTCGGACGAGATGGGAGGGCGTGAGGACTTCATCCTCCCTCGCATTTCCGTCATACATTAATGGGCAGTTATTAACCACATTTCGGCTCCTTTGATGAGGGTGTGAAGCTACTCTTTGCTAAATACATTTTGTCATAGGGTGGTAGGAAACATGCATTTTACTACTCCGAGTATCAGTCTTTTGAAGAAACCTGCCTTCCAGGGAGACCTGGCAGTCTGGAAGACCAGCTTTATTCCCCTTCTCTGGAGGAATCATTGAGTGATATCTTCATCATACACCTCCCTCAAGAAGGAGCTCGCTGCTCAAAAGGTTGTGGCATTGTCACTGTAGATGCTGTACAGCACTCCGTGTGTGGCAGCAAATCTCCTTAAGAGTAACACAAAGCAGTCAGCATCCAACCCATTGCAATAATCTAGATACACTGCACAGCTGGCTAGACAAGTTATGATCAGGAGGTATCCTAACCCCCTTCAACCCTTATGGATCCGGTGTGGTCCACTCCAACCTTGTCAAGGGTCATAGCAAGAATGTTCTGTCAGTTGGAAGGGGAGGAGGCAGAGATGGTTGAGTAGGGGCCTGAAGGCTATGATACAAGCTCTGAAAATCCCTACCACTCGCTTGGCTATGGCTCTAAATCCTTGGTTCCAACATTCATGCCAAAAGAGTGTGATTAGTGCATTAATACCACAATCCATGTGGGTGGCGTGGAGGTGTTCAAGGTACAATGTAACTAAATGGCCTTTTGAAAGTAACAATATTAATTCCTTCTTACTATTGGATGCATTTGGCAACCTACTTCATGTATAGATAACCCTGTAAAGACAACGCCTTTTCAATGTTTTTATTTTCATTTCAATGAATTGCTAAGTTCCAATGTATATCAATAAATGTAGAACTCTCTGGCCTTTCCACCAAAATAAATATCACTACATCTGTGCATATTATCACTGATATGTCTGTAAAGAAACAAATTGTTGATCTCTGCGTTCAGACCTCTGTCTACCCAACCCAGGTACTACATGTCTGTCCACATATGTCATTGGATACCCAGTGCTCAGGAAATAAAGCATCAGTACCCAGTTACCTGTCTATCTGAACACAGCAGTTTTGGCCTTGCCATTAACGGACTTACTACGGCTGTTTACCTCTAGAGAACCTTTAACAAAATCACACGGCAATACAAAGTCTAGGTCTCTAAAAGCTTTTTCATTAGTTGACACCAATGCCACTAACGAACTCATTACAGCACACCTTTCCAGGTGTGTTCTGGTGTCTTCAAATGGTTTGGCTCCTGCCATTAACAACACATGTCATCCGCATTCAGAGGTCATTAACAGAACCACATGGTGTCTAGTCTTGACTCTGACGAACCCGACACCATCAGTAGACTAATTATGGCACTTTGTATTTTGATGTGTGAAACAGCCACGATGACCGAGTCTGTTGTACAAAGTTCTCCCAAAGACACTCAGACCCTCCACAACACTCTCACATCAATGAGAGTATCAATCGGCCATACAGTCAAACTGCCACCATTCTCACAACAGAATACGGCATCATGGTTCCTGTGGGGGGACGTCCACCTCAGGGTAGCAGGAATCACGGACGAGGGAACCGAGGCTGACATCATCATGACGATGCTTCTGGAGGAGGTCTTCAGCCACATCACCCCATGGTTGGACACACAGGATAATCAGATAACCTACAGGGACTTGATGAACAAACTCATTGGGACATACTCCTTTCCCGTTCCGGTGGGGTCCACTCGAATCCTCAACCTCATCAACCAGCCCCTGGGAAACACAGCACCCAAGGACGCCTGGGATGAATTGACGGGCCTCCTGTTGCTGCTGGAAGTCAATGCAGATGGGCTTAGGAAGAAGATCAGCCTGTTGCGGGAGATTTTCCTATGATGCTATCCACAGGATGTGAGGCAGACACTTCTGATGGACGTCCTGGTGGACAGGGCCCAGGAGCTCCACAAGGCTGCAAGGGCCTGAAGAACCTGATGATATGGATGTGAATGAGGTCTATGAGAAGAAGGCATCCCCACAGCAGCAGCAGAAGAAGATTAGTTCATCCTGGTGCTATTATCATCAGCGGTTCGGGAAGGACGCCAGGAATTGCAGAGCACCCTGTTCCTTTCCAAGAAACCAGGATGGTGGCCACCCTCAACAGCAGCCATGGCCACAAACTCTACAGGATCTGACACAGTGGGGTTCTACATCTGTGATGCCATATTTGGATGTAGGATGCTTGTGGACACAGGGGCGCTGCATATGGCATTCCCGTCATCGGAAGAGGACCGCAACCGCACATCCAACACCACAGCCACACTGGTGGCTGCAAACGGGAGTCCCATCTGCTGCTACAGGACCCGGACCCTCAAGATATCCACCCTGGGCCGTACCTATGACTGGCCCTTCATCATCGTGGATATCAAGGTTCCTCTGCTGGGGGCTGACTTCCTTGCCCATCACGGACTTCTGGTAGATGTGGGCCGCAAAAGCTTACTGGACACGGGGATCTGCCGTTCTCGACCAATCGCACCCAGACCAGGCATACCTGTCTTATGCTCCCTTGTGTCGCACAAGTATAATGTCCTCCAGCGAGAATTTCCCGACGTCTTCAAACTGGAACTGTGTCACGTAGCCGGAACCCCAGCCAAACATGGAATCTACCACCACATCTCCACTATGGGACCTCCTACATATGCCAAGTTCTGCCGTCTGCCACCCAAGAGGCTCCAGGATGCCAAACACGCATTTGCCAACATGGAACAGATGGGAATCTGCAGAAAGGTGTCAAATCCATGGACGTCTCCTCTCTACACAGTGAAAAAATCTGATGGTAACAGGAGGCCCTGTGGGGACTATCGTCACCTGAACCTTGTGACAACGCCGGACCACTACCCTCTGCCAAACATGAGGACCTTCATGGGGCCAAGCTCTTCAAGAAGATGGACTTACTCAAGTCCTACTTCCAAGTTCCTGTACACCCCAACGACATTCCCAAAACAGCTATCATCACACCGTTCGGGACGTACACGTTCTCTTACCTCACTTTTGGCCTCAGGAATGCCGGGGCTACCTTCCAACGTGTGATGGACAGCATCCTGAGGGATCTGCCTTTCTGCGTCTGCTATATGGACAACATCCTGGGCTTCTCCAGATCCCCAGAAGAACACATGAACCACGTACGGGCGGCCCTGAAATGCCCCCAGGAGAATGAATTGGTTGTTCGTTTTGACAAATACACCTTTAGAGTAGAAAGGGTCGATTTCCTCGGGTACGAGATCACCCTGACTGGTTTTTGCCCCATGGCCACGAAGATGGCCACAGTGAAGGAATTCCTAATGCCAACAACAGTCAAGTCTCTGCAGGAGTTCATTGGTATGGTGAACTACTACCGCCGATTCACGCCGAACATCACCCGCATCATGTCTCCCTTAATGGAAGTCATGAAAGGGCAGCCACAGAAGCTGAAGTGGGAAGCCCCCTCCACCCCCAAAAAGTGGGCCTTTGAGCTAATGAAAGTCTCCCTCACCGACGCCGCCACATTGGTGTACCAAAATCCCGACATACCCCTGAGACTCATCATCAACGTCAGCAATGTCGCCTGTGGAGCTGTGTTGGAACAGATCGTGAATGGTTTCCCTTGACCGCTCATGTTCTTCAGCCAAAAGCTCAAGCCACCGAAGACCCACTACAGTACGTTTGACATGAAACTGTTGGCCGTGTCTACTAAGCTGTGAGGCACTTCAGGTAACACCTGCCGCTGGTCCACGCATTTACAAAGGCAGGAGACGCATGGTCAACAAGAAAGCAACGCCACCTGGCAGCCATCACTGAGTTTGGCTGTACCATCAACTATGTCCTGGGGCAAGAAGAACCCCGTGGTGGATGCCCTATCAAGAATTGAGATCATCCCCATCCACCTTGCAATTGACTACGAAGATCTGGCATGGGAACAGGCTGCTGATCCTGAAGTGTCAGCCTAATGCACGGCACTTATTGCACTAAAATGGGAAGATGTTCTTGTAGACCCATCCGGCTCGATGCTCCTCTGCAGCACCAGCACGGGCTGCCCTCGCCAATTGATACCAGCTTCACGAAGGAGACAGGTGTTCGATGTGATTCACAGATTTATCATCCATCAGGACAACCAAAGACACGGCTGATGAAGGGAAAATTCGTATGGCACGTGATCGTGCAGGACGTACGGGAGTAGACAAAGAGGTGTGTGGCTTGCCAAACAGGAAAGATCAGCCGACACATGGAATCAGACGTGGGGGATTTTCCGCAACCCAGGTGATGGTTCGGACACATCCACACAAAGGTTGTGGGCTCTTTGCCTCAATGCGGGGATGCCAGATACCTCCTGACTATCATCAACTGATCCACTAGGTGGGCCAAGGCAACTCTTATAGACAGAAGCCACTACTAGCACCTGTGCAGAGGCCCTTTTCTCAAGCTGGATCAGCCGCTTCGGCATACTGAATGACATCACCACGGACCGAGGTCCTGCCTTCCTGGCCAATCTGTGGGCCTCCTTGGCTCGCCTGATGGGAACAACAGTCCACAGCACTGCTGCATACAACCCAGCAGCCAATGGCATGGTGAAGAGGAGGACCCACTGCTCATTAAAGGCATCCCTGATGGGGCATTGCATGGACGAGAACTGGAAGTCACAGCTACCCTGGGTCCTCCTTGGTCTACGCACTGCACTGAAAGCAAACGGCGAGGTATCACCTAGAGAGAAAATCTATGGCAAGGCATTAGCTGTACCTGGTGAATTCTTCTCCACAGATGCAGCCCAATCAGATACGTCCAATTCCAAGACTGTGAAAAATCGCAGGAAAGTTCATGCCCTGCCTGAATACCTTCTCCGACAGGACCAACAAGTTAAAGCCCAAAGGCCTGGATACCTGCGAACACGTCTTTGTGGGGAATGATGCCCACCGCCCTTCCCCCGTGACAAGACCCTACTGGGTCATCAGCCGAATGGACAAAGCCTATCTTGTCATGATATATGGCCACGAAGACTGGGTCTCGATCGACAGATTAAAACACCCCTTCCTGATGGATGACAACGACACCAGGGAAGAAACTGGCAGACACTCCAGAGTACCTTCACAAAACAAGGGTGCTCCAAAAGCCCCAGCACGCCCAAACGTGGCCGTGGACCCCCACGGACAACCATTGAACCCCCAGGTGGTCCTCCAGTGGAGGCATCCTGTCAGCCAAAACGCTGAAGGACTCAGCAGTCAATAACGCCCCACAACAACTGATCTTAAGGACAAGCAGTTGACTCCTGCCTCCACAATGATACTGCGACTAGATAGTTCCTCATTTCATTTAATTTAATCTTCCAATCATTATTCATAAAATTTGTGTTGGGGGTGGGGGAGTACTTGTAAAGACAATGTCTTTTCAATGTTTTTATTTTCATTTCAATGACTTGCTAAGTTCCAATGTATATCTATTAGGGCTTGTGCCTTGTATGATAAGGCGCCCTATGAGGTAATGTTAGACTAGCGATAATCTATACGCTAAGTCGGTTGGTATTGCACTTCCATCTTCAATGGAGTGTCTGGGGTTTTGTAGATCACTTACGAAGTCGGTATTATCTTTACGACGATGTGTTAAACTCATGGTTCGGTGAGGTTCTTGTAGAAAACACTAAGTATAAAAAATAGATATATTCTTATGAAGTTTTACATGCTGAAGATCAGAATGATTGTACAAGCTTCTAATAACGATAGCTGATCACTTTCTGCCAATGATGATGGCTAATCCTATTCCTCTACATGATAAAGCTTAGGTAAAGAGGTGCAGGTCTTCTAATGACGATAGCTAACTCTGTTCTGCCTGTCTACCATCTCTGTTACAAGTTATGAAGGAACAGACAGTAGTTCGAACATATGAACATACATACAATGACATAGTTTCATACGAACACACAATCGAATGAGACACGCTACAGATCACGTAGGCGGTAGTTGTCTCAAGCAGGGAGCTTGGACTAATGTTTATAAACAATTGAATGACTACAGGTGACGGCATGTTATCTTAGCCTACATACTTATTGTATACGTCATCTTTAGCGTCTCTAGTCTGATCACATTCCTGCAAGCAATCTGGTTGACCTCTTTAGTTTTAGACTTTTATATATATGGACTAACATTCCATATTTTTATTATGTAAACACTTACATTAGCTCGGTCAGCTACAAAACCAAAACAACTACTGAATATTACTCAAACTTGACTTGCATTTGACTTATAGGAGTGTGATACAGACACTATGTGAATATATATATATATAAGTAAATAAAAATTCATGGTGTACATGAATTGATTCAAGTAATAAAATATAAAACAATGATATTGGTAATAATATGATCACATGATATATATAATGATACAGTTTTTCACTTCATCTCATTAAGATACATATGCTACAGAAAATACTAATGTACTCTGATAATTGCATAGAATGAAGATTAACATGATAAAAATCATATTTTAACTGATAAAAAATTTCATATATGAATTGATAAAATTATTAATGTTTATGCTGATTGATTCGTTGATTTTTATGCTAAATGTTATATATCTGATTCATTAATTCATATACTAACTCATAAATAACTGCAGATATTGGTAAGAAAAAAGGTAACAGATTGATTATAGTCTACCTGATTTGTTTATACATATGTATATGGATTCATATAATTATGATTAATATATGTGCACTTTAAATAGATTCCTATTGCGTACACGCAAAGATATATTTCGATTCCGTTATTTATGATCATTTATATATAGATTCCTAGTGCGTACACGCAAAAAATATATTTCGATTCTGTTATTTATGATCATATTTATATATAGGATACATGATACTTTATTATATATAGGATACATGACCGAGGTTATACTACTTCACTTTAACTAGCGTTCGAACAACTTTTCGTCCATTACACAGTTCCAGACAACCACCTATAGCCAATGAAACGGCCTTTTTCAATGGTTAAAACAAGGGGAAAATTTGCCTGGGCGGGTCCAACGTTCTATTTTTGCGCTCATACTTATTCTCTGCATCCTAAGCTACACGATTACGTTCGCGATGAATAAAAAAAACATCCCCAGCACGAGTCCTTCGCCAGCAAAGTAGAGTTGAATATCCTTCGGGTCGTAATTGTCGGAAGTATGTCCCTTTTTGTAGTCGATTCCGACAGCCGCCGGAGCATTCCGCATTAAAACGAGATTAACGACGAGATACGGTGTCGGTCGAAGAAGTCCATGAAATTCCTTTCACATTGTAGGCGGTTGTTACTTGACTGTAGTCGTCCGCTGCGACGAACGATTTTTTGAAGTTGCGATGTGAAACTCTCGTACTGCAGGATACTGTAACCAGGTTCCATTAATCAGCCTGCAAGTGAAATTATACTTGTCACAAGGGCAAAGTAAATTCAGACAACATCCAAATACAGGGGAGGGGAGAGAGCCATTTAGACCAGACTTAACCCACATGAATTCGCTGATATTTTGGAATTCAAAAGTCCGCTGTACAAACTTTTTATCCATGGCATTAACAATGAGTGAACCTATCCAGGTCTATGATGACTGTAAAAATATCCATAATTATAACAAATAAACAGATATCGATACAAATCCCAAAGAAAATTCGATATTACTGGTAGTGAATTACTAGACAAAGAAGTGGAAAACGGAGCTATTTGTAAGATTGCCAGGCAACATAAGAGTCAAAGAGAAGATTAATCATGATTCTGTATTTCTCTATGCTAACTGAAATTAAGTTGTGATAAAATCTGATCCTATGTGCCCCTAACAAAAGTTTCATATTCAATTTTCTCGCGCGCATCCTCTGAGGTTAATTTTAAAAACTTTATTAATAGGTAGGAGATGCAACGAAAAAAAAACCCACTATGCAACTAATTTCTAAATAAACTTTGGGTTTTTCAAGAAAATGTGACATTTTCCCATGAATGTGATTTACCTGGATTGTAATAAGCTAATGTTGCAAGTAAATAATCCATATCCATATCGTGATACTTCTAAATGTCTATGAGGTTCAGAAAAAAATTAATTAATTTTGATGTTATAGAAATTCTATTTCCTTATTTTGTTTAATAATTTTAAAATGATTGCAAGTTGCATTGCGCACACCGATAGACACCTGTACCTAACGTCTGCCTTGCCCATGAGAAGTTCGGGCTAAGCATTCCTTTCTCCAGTCAATCTGCTTTGCAATCGCGAGATGAAGCCTGTGTAAGCAGATTATTGAGGTTAAAAGGAACAAATGCTGATACGGCAATGATGACGTCGTCACTTGGCAGGAGATTGCTCTCAGCCAGCTAAGAGTTACGTTACTTGCTGTAAGAGATACGACTTTAGGATAAATTTTTTGTTTTTTTAATACTCGACCCACATGAGAAGAATGTCTGAAAAAAACAGTACCAAAAATTGAACAATATATTAGTTTCATGTTGGAAAACTGCATAATTGTAATTATGTTAAATTAAATATTCCTTATTCAAACTGATGAAAAAGGTTTCCATACAAATTCTATATATATTATTAGCCCTGTATAAGATTCATATAGGATTATTCCATAGATAACATTTTCACTTCTAGACTTCCTGACTTTAAAATCTCTTTTATTTTATTTTATTTATTTATTTATTTATTTATTATTATTATATTTTTTTTTTCATTGACTACGAATATAAATCACCGGGACAGACAATATGTCAGTAGGTTTTGATATGTGTTTGAACTTTTAGCTTATTTGTCATACTAAAGCGTTAAGTTAGAGTTCAAATCTTTACGCATATATATTTGGATATTTAATTATCTATGGTTACGTTTTGCTTATTGATTTTATCGTGATTCCTTTTTATTATAAATTGTAACCCTTCCGATTTCTTACGGAGTGTATTATATTGACTCCACTTGTATCCATATTTATTTATTTTATTTTTTTATTTATTTATTTATATATTTTTTTATATATATATTTGATAAATTAATGGTTGGCTTGAATATGTGGAAAAGTGTTCTAGCGGCGTACCGTATAAGGCTACTTGCGGCATCAATTCTATAGATACAAGATATAAATGATAAAGGTATTTAAAACCGCGAGAACCGCTATAATCCAGTTCGGATCCAATATCACGAGTTGTAACTCGTAAGACATTGACACTTCCTATTTAATTATCCGTTATTCTACCAAACCGATTGACTCTGGGCGATAAAATATACTATTGGTTTTCTTAATGGATAGGAATTCACACAACGTGTTAAGGAGATTATTATTGATTTACACCACCCGAGTCACAGATTATTATGTGTTGAATTCCATGTTTACTGATTTAGCACTCATAAATATTCCTAACGCACTCAATTGCGGTGTTTGTTTTTAGTGCTATTAATTCTATATAACGTGTCAAGGAACTATTGACACTAAGAAGTGTTTATTCCCTCTGTCAGACTCGTAATTCCGTTAATAATTCTACGTATATTCTTTCAAGGATTGATTTGGCACAGGATAGGCCCTTAAACTGACAGGTGTCTTAGTGTATCCCTTGTTTTCATGACACGTGTTACAATTAGTTATGTGCTTTTTATATCTGTAAGCATTGTAGGCCAGTAAAACAGTGATTTGGCTTTCTGTGACATAGTAGGGAAACCTGGATGACGGAATGCAACCAATTTATGACGATTGGTATGAAAGAGATTATTACTACCACCTGGTCGTTTGTCATCTGCTGTGTTCTTCGGGTTTTCCTCGTCATGGACCTACATATAATATTACATTTGATTACATTATTCTGATACACATACTTTAAATATACTTTTGCTTTAGGGTTTCTGCTCGAAGTGTTTATTGTTTTTGCTTAGCCGCTGACCCTGTTTCCGTTCGAAATGTTTATTGTTTGGTGTTTACTGCTGCTGACTCTGTTTCCGTTTGAAGTGTTTATTGTTTTGGGTTATGTCTGTTGACTCTTGCTTTGTTCAGTTTGTAACAGTTCTGCGCTCTGACCCAGATATTCAATGCTCGCGATCTCTTGGGTTAAGGAATTTTCTTGTTTAGATACGGTTTTAACAATAGGTACGGATGTTTCTATATTTTTTAGTCTAATTAATGGTTCTTTGCTGTATGGTGCGGGATTGCGGGATAATGCGTCAGCTATGATAATTGCTTTCCCAGGTAGATATCTTAACTTGGCTCCAAAGACCTGAATGATCATTTGTCACCGAGTTCCTTTTGGACTGTGATTAAAGCCTTTGAAAAACTCGGTAAAGGACTCATGTTCAGTAAAGACTTTTATCAGGATAGCCATAGATTATGAACTTAAAATGTACTAGTGTTAAAGATACCTAGCCCTTCCTTGCCTATTACTGCATATTTACTTTCAGAGGGCTTTAGTTTACGTGAATAAAAAGCTATAGGAAAGAACTGTTTATCATATTACTGAAGTAGTATCCCTCTTACCCCTTGGTCTGAGGCGTCTGTTGCAATAAAAAAAATTCCTTATTTAAATCAGGGATTTTTAAGTTAGGTAAGCTGCATTATTCCGCTTTTAAGATATCGAACGCCTGTTGATGCTTTTTAGACCATAATAAATCTACGCCCTTCTTCGTAAGATCTGTTAAAGGAGCTGTCATGATTGAAGAGTTACATATTTACATACGATTGTAATACCCACTACAGCGCCAAAGTGCTGTATCCCCCTTTTACGTTAATAGGTACCGGAAGTTATGAATAGCCGACACCTTACCTTGGACTACTTTAAGACCTTGACTAGACACATAAAACCTAGATAAACATGTTCGGTTTTTAAAAACTCACATTTAGATACTTTACTCTGAGATTATTTGTCTTTGTCCCTGTAGCACTAGCTCTAGTTTATGTGAATGTACTTCTAAGGTATTTAGAAAAGATTATAAGACCAACCATATAAGCATGTAGGGTATCCCCTAAAAGTTTCCAAACACTATATTGTAATTGGGGCGCAACGTAAGCCGGAGGCATACGTAAAAATTGATAATGTCCCCTGAGTGTGCTGAAAACGGTGTATGAGGTACAATCACTTAGGTAATGGTATCTGGTAAAAGCTTTTAAGTAAGTCCAAGTTGGTGAAAAAAATTTATTCTAACCTAACAGAGATAAGATGTCGTCGGTACATGGCACTGGAAACTATCGGGAGTCGTTTCCTTGTTTAAGCGACAGAAATCTACGCAGATACGCCAAGTCCGATCTTTTATGGCATGACGTTTTGAGGGAAAATTATATGGGCTATTTGATTTCCTAATGGCTCCTATTACTAACATATTTCAACTTCGTCATTTATCTCTATTTTGAAATTGCAGTGAGAGTCTATACGAAGGTACGTATATAGCTTTATGTTTGTCCTTAGACCGTATTTTGTGTTAAATTACATCCGTTTTTTTTTCCAGAGATCACTCGCCAGTGGAGAAACTTCCTGGTATTCAGGTAAAAGATAAAAAAAATTTCTGCTGAATCACCTCTGCTTGAATGACTTTACGGATATTACTTTAGATAGATTATCAGAGAGATTCATCTACGACTGGTTGGGCGGGATTAAAAATTAGCAACAATAAAAAATGCGATATTTATAACTTCCGTATCCACGATATGAATACTTTTAGGGCTTTGTTCGCGGAAATCGTTATATTTCATAGTGTCGGGAAGGATTAAAATTTCATTTCCCAGCAAAGTCTTTTTACACGCACTAAGACATTCGAGGGTGCATGCTTCTCGAGATTTTGCGTGCAAATTGCGACTGCGGTTGTGGGAGAATTCTGTTGGGTCATTTGAACAATGTTACGATTTATGAGACAAATGATTTGTTCTTTTATATAAGTTATTATTTGATTAACTGTCTCATTTTTGTTCAAACGGATTTTAATATGTTTGAAGGTTTATAGGATTTCCCTTTGATAAACACGCCTTATTTTGCAGGATGTAAGTTAATATTTTGTATACCCCTAGATGAATCTTACAATTACACTAGATACAGATCAATGTTTTTTATAACTATAGAGGTATCTGTAAACGCTCGCTTATCCGGACTTCTCATTAGGGAAGTTCGAACAACAGACGTGAGTCCGTAAATACAGGATATTTACGTGTACTAAAGGAATAAACAAGATATTCTAATTTTTACGGCTCGTACAGTCGGGCTTTATCCACCACTACTTTATAATACTTACGTATTAAAAAAAAAACGAAAACCTGCTCTGATTACTTTATACGGTCGTGTGTTTCATAGGAAAAATCCTTTTTAATTCAAAAAGATATCGGTATGTATGAACCAACATCGCTTTTCCCCACTCTGCTAGAGTCGCTTATTGTGTGGAATTTGCTTTGCTTTGAAAACTCGGCAGATTTAACTGACCTTGACCGCTTGACTAGGTGACACAGTCACCGAGTTTGCTTGTTTGATTCTGAACGGGCTACTGTTCTATTTCTTTTTGTAATAATTAGGATCCTTCTCTTTATTACCATTGGCAACGTATGGTGTGTTTTTAGCATTAGTTTTGCTGGTTACGTATAAAGCAATGAATGACGAAACTATTAGGAACTGAGCGATTACTAATAAGACAAGTTATCACTACTGCATTCAATATTAACTGTTTGTACTTCATTCTTTGCTAAAATTTGAAATAGTGAGGGATCCTGGTCAGCGCATTTAGCCTGATGAAAGTTTTTTACAGACATGTTATTCCTTGCAATCCAGCCATATTTTTAAAGTTAAGTTGAGTCATTGAGGTTCGATATTTTATATAACTCAAAAACTCAAGGCTAAAACTGCGATCGGGACTTGCAAAGGAGCATTTATTGTCATGACCCGAAATAGTGTTACCTCTAATTTATATAGATTTGTACGGGTGTTCCACTTGTTTTTTGTGTGTTTTCTAATCACTACGGTGCTTAACGACCCTATCCATGCATCTGTATAAATACAGACGTCCACTGCGTAAACGCATATTCACTGTTTAATATGATTTGTTACATAAGGGATTAATAATCACCCAAAATGATAAAATTAACATAGTATATGATTATGATATTTCAGTAGAACTTCTGGAAACAGACACTCAAAGATAAAAACTCTCAGTAGCGAAATCTCAATGATGTTGATAATTTCTGTAAAAAAGTAAGATTAAGAATGTCTCGTAACTTCAGCCACAGGAATAACGAAATTCGACCTGCAAAGGAAACACTCAAAGTTACTCCAAATGAATAAAAAATTGTACTTAGCTTGCTTTTGTGGGAAGTCACGGTGTTCCGATAACGACACACGGCCTTGGTCCTCCTTCTCTATTTAGCGGATGACCTGGTTTGGCTTGAGTTTCCTCCGTGCGCGTTGTTTCGATGATTCGAGCCCTTGAAAGATCCGATGCTGCAGACGCGTTCGGTTTGTTTCTTGAAGTTATTCACTAACGATGATACTAAGTTGGTTGAAGAATCTGTTGCTTTCGTCGTCGTTGAAGAGTTCTTATTGTTTTCTGAAGTCGCTCACTAACGATGATACTAGGTTGCTTGAAGAATCTGCTGCTTCCGTCGTCGTTGACTTCTTATGATACATGATTTATTATTCTGGTTTTTCTTCGTAGGACGTTGTAGAGTTCGTCTGGTACGCTGGCCACCAATATTAGGGCTTGTGCCTTGTATGATAAGGCGCCCTATGAGGTAATGTTAGACTAGCGATAATCTATACGCTAAGTCGGTTGGTATTGCACTTCCATCTTCAATGGAGTGTCTGGGGTTTTGTAGATCACTTACGAAGTCGGTATTATCTTTACGACGATGTGTTAAACTCATGGTTCGGTGAGGTTCTTGTAGAAAACACTAAGTATAAAAATAGATATATTCTTATGAAGTTTTACATGCTGAAGATCAGATATGATTGTACAAGTCTTCTAATAACGATAGCTTGATCGCTTCTGCCAATGATGATGGCTAATCCTATTCCTCTACATGATAAAGCTTAGGTAAAGAGGTACAGGTCTTCTAATGACGATAGCTAACTCTGTTCTGCCTGTCTACCATCTCTGTTACAAGTTATGAAGGAACAGACAGTAGTTCGAACATATGAACATACATACAATGACATAGTTTCATACGAACACACAATCGAATGAGACACGCTACAGATCACGTAGGCGGTAGTTGTCTCAAGCAGGGAGCTTGGACTAATGTTTATAAACAATTGAATGACTACAGGTGACGGCATGTTATCTTAGCCTACATACTTATTGTATACGTCATCTTTAGCGTCTCTAGTCTGATCACATTCCTGCAAGCAATCTGGTTGACCTCTTTAGTTTTAGACTTTTATATATATGGACTAACATTCCATATTTTTATTATGTAAACACTTACATATCAACCAACGTAGAATTCGCTGGCCTTTCCACCAATATAAATATCATGTGTACACAGACTATGTCTGTGCATATTATCATTTATATGTCTGTAAAGAAACATAAATTGTTGATCTCTACATTTGGACCTCTGTCGACCTAACTCAGGTACTACATGTCTCCCGCTTGTCCACTTAGTATAATGGTGTGAGACAGCGACAGATTGTATGTCTTTTCTTACGACTGTTATTTGTAAGCATTGGGGGTTCTACTTCTCTTCTCGTCTACGTGATATCTAGTTGGTTCTTCTTTAGAATAAGGGAGATGATTCAAACGGATGATGTTTAAACTTAACAACTTTATTTCTTAGCTCCATCACTGGAGTAGAGAGATGGTTTGGTCGGATGACCGATCCGTTGAGTAACTAGAAGAGAACTAACAATATATGAGCATCGTGTCGATAGCGGAACACTAGCTATCTTAGCGATTTACATATAAAATGAATACGTAGTCCGCCGGCTCGGAAGTCATGAGTTTCCGCTGCGGGTTAACAGGTCAACTGCTTCCCATGGAAGGTGTTGTGAGCTGTTTACAAACTGCATAAATGATGATATGTCCAAATGCAAACCAGGCTACTGCAAGCATTGCACAGCGTGGTCCAGTTTCACATGGTCACGAAGGACGCTCCTAATTCACCAATGACCCCTTAGGTCGTGGGTTTTATTTACAGATATGGAATTTATCTGTATAATTAAATGTAATTATTACACATGTCCATCCACACCTGTTACTGTATACCACATGCTTGGGCAATAAAGCATCAGTACCCAGTTAGCTGTCTATCTATGTCCTCACAACCCAATTTCTTAACACTAAACTTAACTGACTAATGAAATTGTTGATGTGGGCAGGTACTCGCACTCCATTCTCTAAGATGTCACACACTGTAGGAAAGTAGTGCCCTCGTTCCATGTAAGCTAATCTTAAGAGAGGATCTGCTTAGCAGTGTTCAAACTTCAGAACATATCTTGTTATTCTCATTAAAGAAACAAAATCAATACTACTCCTCCCTAGCTCCCATAGTTCTGCAGGTGGAGTCAGGTTCCCTTCTTCTTATAATTCTCTAAGGGCAGCCACAACTAGGACTTGATGTTGATTGGATGTTTCATAAAAGTTCACTGGCGGTTCAGCTGGGCCCTTCTGATGAAGAAAGGTAGGTCGCTCATACCACAGGTGATTCTGGCCCAGGTCTTTCAATGTAGAGTCTTGTGTCAGGATATCCGATGGGTTGTGCTTGTTGGGTACATATCAAAGATCAATGGCCCATTGCTGTTAGATACAATTAGTTTCCCCTACCCTGTTTGATATGAATGTATTCCTATTCCCTTCTTTGCTAGCTACCCATGCTATAGCCACTTTACTATATGTCCAAACTGTTACTTTCTGGAAATATAGGAGTCTTATCAGATGTTTTCCCAACCTGAATCCTAGTAACAAAGCTAATAACTCCAGTTTGGGAATGCTTAATTTGGCTTGCTTCTTTGGTGTTACCCTAATTTTTTATGTAAGGATGTTAACTTGTCCCTCTGCCTGTAACAGCCCCATAGGCTTTGCCAGACGTGTAGGTAAAAAGAGGTAATTCAGTTTCTCCTAACATGATCTCCCTTTTGAACTTTAAGATGTGAATGTGTACAAATTCCTCAAGACTATTATTGGCCTGTTCCTGTCGATCCCTGCTTAAAACATCTCATCCTAAACTATTCCTGCTTCCTATAGATCTTGGAGGAAGATTTTGCCTCACAAAAATAGATTAAAATTGGAAACAAGCAATGACAGAAGCTTATGTTTCAAGAGTATGGTGTCCTGCCCTCTCCCACTGATCCCGTTACATGGCTTCATAGTCAAGCAATCACTCTCTCTATCCCAGATCGTGCCCAAAACTGAAATTTTCCTACACTCCTTGCTTCCTATCTGTTCTCTTTCCCCTTTTCCTTGAGATGGGTTCTAAGTACTTGTTGCAATATGTAGGTACTATTGGTGACACCAAAAACTACTACTTGGAAGGCATACGTGGCTGCTTGTGTCGGCCCCCGTTGCCACAGAAAATGAGCATATTTGGTATCTTCTGGCTCTAGCAAGACACAATGGAATGCCTTTGAAATATCTGATGTTATGGCATGAGGGTTGCACCTGAATTTGTTCAGTAGATCATCTAGCATCTCGACCAGGTTAGGTCTGGGATAAACACAATCCTTCAACAAGAGTTCATTCACCCTTTGCTTTCGAGGATGCATTAAATACTATGCGCAACAGCGTAGTTAGGCTCTGTTTTTTTATTACCCCAAAATGAGGTAGGTAATAGCCTTCAACTTGGGTATTCTGAACTTCTTTAATGAAACTTGATGCTAAATGTGTTTGAAGGACATTCTCATAATCATTCCTATAGCTAGGATCTTTCTGGGATTGGCTTTCTAGTGCATTCATTGTGCGAAGGCATTTCGGTAGTTGTTACTAGGTTGTTCCAATCCACAAAATGGCAAACCCACTCGATAATTCTGTTAGACCTTTTCCATGGCAGCACGCTCTGACATGGTAAACTGTTCATGTGGCGTGATACCAATCATGTCCAATTCCCATCACTTATCGACATCCACCTCGACCTCGGCTATCCTACACACGCATAATGTGCATACAGTGGAGATATCTCCTCCCTCTAGTGCCCACTGAGGTAACCTCTCAAATGATGCAACTCCATTGCGAGTAACAAACACACTAACTCCATCTACCTGGCTCTTTTTGTTAGTTATCCCCACATTATGTATAGGTGTGTTCACTGTTCACGTCATTGTGGACTACCAACTTTGATCTAACAACTTGCTAACCCATATATACTCTACATGGAACAACATCAAACTCCAACTTGACTATTTGTGAGTCAAAGGGTGTGATATTCAGTAAAACATGCTTTACTACTGGTAAATTTAGTTTTCACGCCAACCAACTGGAAATGAAGGTACGTTGGTAGGGTGGCCAGACGTCCTCCTTTACGGAAGTGCTCCTTTTGAGCCCTTTGTCCTCCATCATCCGCAACCTATAGAGGATGTGCATTTGTCCTCCTTTCTTGGGAAGAGAGGGAGAGAAATAAAAAAAAATGATAAACAAGGTAAATTAAGAGGTAAAAGAAAGAAAAATAGAAAATGATAATGACAAAACTGAGGCTAAGGTCAGCCGACACAATCAGATAGTAGACATGAACTGTTCAGGTCCACTATGATGATGAACATTATCACAAACTGTTCAGAAAATCTGAGCGTCAATATACACACCTGAAAAAAGGGAGTGCTTATATCTTCTCCATTCCATGCAGTAATGCTCACTTAGAACGAGTTTTTTCCCTGATGACAACAGTGTGGAGGAACGGAAGAAACAGGTTAGAAGTGGACACAATCAAGGCAGAGCTTCAAATCTGTATCAACTTCTCAGAAGAATGCACAGCTATGTATGGCATGAAAAAATAAGTGCACTATTTTTCCATGACTGAGTTTTGTCTGGCCTGCATATGTAAGAAATCCCACGTATGTCAGTTGGCTGTAAGAACGAGATGGTTCTTGCTCGAGTTTCGTTATTCCTGATAAATTTATTATTTCATAGATTTTGATAGGCCATAGAATGTCCACTTAATTATTAAATTGTCTTAATTTTATCATATTAGGAGGATTAAGTCCTTATAATGACTTGACTTTCAAAATTAAGAGAAAATGACTAACTCGCCATCCCACGAGTTGCTGTTGTGAATGCCTTTCTCTTGAGAGATTCCAACAAAGACGGATGGTGTTTGGTGAGCTCCAGTTTAATCACATTATCCGTATTTCCACTTGGGAGTTGTGAGTGACATGCAATCCTGTAAGTAATCTGTGTAAACCTTTGCCATCGTTGGCTTAATGTTTTGAATAATGTTTTACGTGTCAGTGGATTGGCTCAAAAATATAATTATGTACATCTTTGGTTGGAGATAATGAATTTTTGTGTGCTTTTTAAGAATCTCATGGCTGCGTGACCATGCGTCACATTGTCTTAACATAAGGGCGATACGGCCCCTTTGTTACTGTTGTAAGTAAATTTAATGTGTAAATATGAGAGTAGATACGGTATTTTTGTGATCAAATTGTAAATACTCAGACATTTTATAATCAAGTTGTCCTTGTGCATGGGCTGGAGAAAATCCCATAGAGTAGGCCTATCCGCCCTTCTACATCTGGCACGAACTGATGATAGTCGCCAAATAATTTGGGACATATTGGTCCTTCGAACCAGATAGGCCTAAGAATCCAGTCCCTGAGCAACAACAGCTTGATTATGCTATTTAAAGTGCTAATTGTAGGTCACTCACATCTGCCCTTGAGCCTCCTGCAGACTGAGGGAGTGGAAATAAAAATTTGCAGAAGGCCGGACGGGCTAATCTCTAGCCTAACCTCCGAGGCATTACCTTTTTAGAATAGGTGATACCATCTTGCCGTAGTTTACCTGGGGATAGTGACCTTGCAAGAGATAGCGCCCAAGTAATCTGGGGTAGGCTGAAAGCCTTTTTGGAATGCGTATGGTCAATTGCCATTACTGTGGCCATGTGCAACGCTGAAGGGCGTGAATATCACGAGGCGAATCGCTTTGTTATAGCCACATCCGAGTACAGCGAACGAGTAAAGACCTTCAAAATGCAAGTTTGAAGGTACTGTGTGAGACAAAGATGTCTTGGAGTGCGACACTTGCCTCTGATAGAGTTAATTTCGAATCCCATGGTGTCTTTCTAAATCGCACTATGAGATTGATCTGCGGTGAGTGGGCCTGACAGTTCTCTGATTTTGAGATAATTTAACCCACAACGTGCGGCGTGTTGCTAAAATTGATGCTTTGCACACAGCAAAAGGATGACATTGATATGATCAACGCTTTATTTTCAAACATTGGGTAAATTTACCCCCTCCCCTTAGCTCTGTTTCAGTGACGTCAACAGTCTCCCCAGCCATTTAGCTCACTCTTGGACATATAAGATGCCAGAATTCTCTAAATCATTGTTATCAATATAGCATAATTGTAAACCTTCCATCAGCCCAGGGGGCGGGACCAGGGAGGCTTTCATATCTTGAAGTTACAAAATTCAAAAATTTATTTAAATCTTTGTTTATATTGTAAATTTTGGTGATAATGACTTTTGATGATGATGCTTATTCTTTTCAATCAAATACTGATATAGAGACAAATAATTATAGCGACACTGACGATAGTAATATTGGTTTAAAAGTTAGTTTGCACATGCCAGTTAACATACACACAAATATACACCAATTCAACCAATTAATAACTGCTGTATATATTTTGCATTTTCATAGGTGTTTCTTGAATAGCTAAGGAGTAATATTGTCATGAAAAAACTGTGAAATTATCTAAAAAAAAAATACGGCATAAAGCATTCCAAAACTGAAATGCATTTTTGAAAACAACGTTTTCTTTCCAAAATATATTCTTTTTAAATATTAATTTTCAAAATATCTTATATTTAATTTTTTATTATTAATCTGCGAAACATGGAGAATACAACCATGTATAACATTAGGTGATAAGTTAAAAAATGAGCAAGAAAATATTGGTTCCATTACTGATGTTGCAAATGCATAATAATGCCGTCGTCCTTTGGTAGCAACCCCCTAGCACCTCTTGGGTTAAGGTAAAGAAATTGGCATCATTTCCTCACTCCCTTGCTGGTCTGGAACAAGTCTATTCCATTTACAGTAGTGTTCATCTAACTCCCCACGTAGTCAAAATGGTGGCCGCAAGTGAAACACAAATTGAGTCCATCATAGTCCTCCTGAACTCTACTTAAGTTGCACCCAAAGGAATCTCCTTGATTCATTAAATGTAACATTGTATTAAAATTTGTTAGAGTGTATTCAAGCTGGTGAGCAGCAGCTTAGATTGTTGTATCTGAATCATACCGTTAAATTGGAGCCCACTGTTGAAACTTAAGTCGTGAATGTGTTCGAAGACGCAAGGCAAACAATCACCTTATTACTAAGCAGTATCGGTACTTTGGCTAGCATTATGAAGACTAAAACCCGTCTACCTTGATTGAAAGAGCTCCCACTGCCCATATTCAAAGGTAAAAAAAAGCAAGTTCGCCACCTTTAAGGAGCTATTTAACGTGCACGTTCACCAACGTGCAGATTTGGATGATGTGACCAAATATACATATTTGATTGGATCTCTTGAGGGGGAGCCGCTCAAGGTAATTCAGGCCTTGAACGTAACTGCCACTAATTATAGCATAGCCCTTGACTTCCTAGACAAGTACTATGGGAATCAGTACCAAACCCTGGTTAATCTGCATCGGCGATTGGCTGATATCTTTGTACCCAAATGCAATTGAATTGAACTTAAGAATTTTTGTATCGAACTTACTGTGGTCATTGAGCAAATTAAATGCCTCAGTGGATCCTTGTTGGATCAAGGTATGTTGTTGAGCCCTATCAGCCAAAAACTATATCAGGATCAAATATATCAGAGAGTAGTTGATTATCTTCGTAAGTGTGACTTTTCCTTAGATGAACTGTTCGAGGCATTAGATTTCCCCATATGTAGCATGGAAGACGATTCCTTACAAAGAGGAGAAGACTTGTTGCCAGCAGTGCGTAAAAAGGGGTTGGAAACCAATGTAACTGTTCGAAACATTCAAGTGTAGCGGCTAAAAAACGCCAATTGATCTTAACTAAAAAGTGCTTAAATTGCCTTGGCTCCATTCACACCAGTAAACAATGTAGTAGTAAAAGAAATTGCAAGTTGTGTGATGGACGCCATTACAGCTTAATTTGTGAAGGAGACAACCACCAATCCAGGTCCGTTGTGCCTTCTACCAACTGCTTGAGCTTTGAATCCTCCTCTAGATCTTCTCATGTAGTTTCACAACCCGTGAAAAAACACAGATCTAACCGTAACATAAACCAAAAGCTCAGCCAAAATAAAAAAACTGAAAAGCCATGCTTACGGGTAGGCTCCACTTTGGGGGGTGCCAATCGTAAAAAATATTTGCCAAAAATACACTAATCAAGACAGGCCAATGAAATTTTCAGGCATTATTAGCACTATAATAATGCATATTCCCTGTGAGTTTCATCATCCTACAGGGAAAATTAATGATTTTATGGAAAAAAATGTGAAAAAACAGAAATTTCCGGCCCCTCGTACTGAAGGTTATTTGGTGATTGGTGAGAAACTACAGTCTTGAATAGAAATTCGGTCTGACAGAATGTTGGTATATCCACCTGGAACATGCACAAAAAAAATGATCAAAATAGAACAGTAAATAAGCACGTAATAACAAAATAAAGAGCAACAACTTTGTAAGTTCAGCGAAAGCCTGCCGAAAAATCAGACTATAGCTAGGAAGAAATATTCAGGAAAAATTCAAATCTTGATTTAGGGACAAAACCTTTTGAGAGTTTGTAGTTATTATGTCACTTGATAGCCTAAAACATCTAAAAATTATATTATTTAGGACAATCAAAGAAAACCCACCTCCAAAAAAAAAAAAAAAAAAAAAAAAAAAGAAAAAAAAAAAAAAAGGGTGGGGGTGGTTTTTTTCTTTGATTGTCCTAAATAATATAATTTTTAGATGTTTTAGGCTATCAAGTGACATAATAACTACAAACTCTCAAAAGGTTTTGTCCCTAAATCGAGATTTGAATTTTTCCTGAATATTTCTTCCTAGCTATAGTCTGATATTTCGGCGGGGCTTTCGCTGAACTTACAAAGTTGTTGCTCTTTATTTTGTTATTACGTGCTTATTTACTGTTCTATTTTGATCATTTTTTTTGTGCATGTTCCAGGTGGATATACCAACATTCTGTCAGACCGAATTTCTATTCAAGACTGTAGTTTCTCACCAATCACCAAATAACCTTCAGTACGAGGGGCCGGAAATTTCCGTTTTTTCACATTTTTTTTTCATAAAATCATTAATTTTCCCTGTAGGATGATAAAACTCACAGGGAATATGCATTATTATAGTGCTAATAATGCCTGAAAATTTCATTAGCCTGTCTTGATTAGTGTATTTTTGGCAAATATTTTTTACGATCGGCACCCCCCAAAGTGGAGCCTACCCTTACCCACTAAGATGGTCAGGGACGAGCCTTTGACTGAACTGCCAGCTATGTTGTTACCCACAGCTACCGCTGCTGTATACACTCACGATAAAACTTTTTGTACTCGCCCGTTCCTTGACACGGGTAGTCAACGCAGCCTTATCTCTAGTTGGTTGGCAAAAAATTAAACCTTCCAGTCATTAATTGTGTGTCTTTGAATATTGCTCCATTTGGTTCTCAGATTGTCCATGGAGAGACTGATGTTGTATCATGTTGCATACACGTAGGGCCTAGAGTAATTTGATCTAAATTTATTCCCGATGACGTTACTACGCCCACACATAATGTTGGTATTTGTAAAGTAAAGAAGCATTTGCAGAGCAAGGGATGTACGATGACTGACAAAGAAATTCATGTAGATCTTCTTAAAAATGTCAGTCTTCTAATAGGGGCTGAGTTCTGTTTATTCTGGGGATGGATAAGATAGATGGAGTGAACTGGTTTGTCACTCACAATGGCGTAACGCCATATGGCTAAGTACCTCAGTGGGCCCTGGAAGGGTTGGATGTTTCTGCTGTACGCACTTTGAGAATATGCCGAGTGAACGAAGATGTTGATGTTGATATGTGGTGGAAACTAGAAACCACTGGAATTGCACCACACGAGGATGCTGTCATGCATAAGGTCCAGAATAGTATCGTTAGTACCAAACAAGGGTATCAAGATAGTCTCCTGATAACAATTATTGCAATGCTCTCGCGCAACTGAACTGAACGTGCTTGAAAAACAGTTCCTTAAAGATCCCAATTGCCATAACTATTGTGAAAATGTCCTTCAGACATACTTGTCAGCGAGATTCATTTGGGAAGTTACACCACATTTCAACATCAACATCTTCATTAACTTGGCATACTCTCAAAGTGTCCACCGAGGCACTTAGCAATATGGCGTTATGCCATTGTGAGTGTAACTTCCCGAATGAATCCCACTGAAACGTACCTCTGAAGGACATTTTCATAATCGTTATGGTAACTGGGATATTCAAGGAACTGTTCTTCAAGTGCGTTCAGTTGTGCAAGAGCATTACAATAATTGTTATCAGGGCATTCAGACCCGCGAAACAGTAGACTAACTTGATACCCTTGTTCAGTACTAACGACACTATTCTGGACCTTACGCATGGCAGCATGTTCAGAGGTAGTGAATTGCTCGTTCAGTGCAATGGCAATGGTGTCTAGTTTCCACCACATATCAACCTTAACATCTTCGTTAACTTGGTATACTCTCAAAGTGGGTATAACAGAAACATCCAACCCTACCAGGGCCCACTGAGGCACTCGGCCGTATGGTGTTACACCATTGTGAGTAATGAACAGGCTCACTCCATTATCTTATCCATCCCCAGAACAAATAGAAATAATCAGCCCCTATTAGAAGATTGACATTTTTAGGAAAATCGCCATGAATTTCTTTGTCAGCCATCGTACATACCTTGCTCTGGAAATGCTTCCTTACATTACAAATACCAATATTATGTATGGGTGCATTAACGTCATTGCGAATAAGTTTAGTTCAAATTACTCTAGGCCTTACATGTATGTGAAACAGGGTACTAGATACATGTATAATTCGACACACTAAATTAAATATAGTACAGTAGGGTTGATAACCTTAGTGTTAAGCAGCAACATAAAAATAGTTAACCTCGAGTATTTGATGTTTGAAACGTGCAAAGCAGCAAATGCCTTAGATATCCACACTGGACGAAAAATCATAACAGTCCGGTCATGCCAGGGAGACCGTGGGCGCGTAAATGACCTGGATAGCAGAAAGATCAGGTGATCATGATGTCAGAAGAAAATATGTGCGCTAGATAAGACGTGTACATGGGAAATGGAAAATGCACATATATCAGGACACAGATGTTAGTGTGCGTACATTCGTACATCTATTAGCATGCGTGCATTCATACGTATGTTAGAGCAAGTGAATGGAATAAAATCTCTAGTGTGGTAATTAATGGGGGAATGATACGACAGATGTTGAGTGTGATAATTATATACAATATGATTACATTGAAGAGTAATGGTGTTTTAATGATTTTTGGATTATCTTTAATTCATTTTATTCCATTTTCATGTTAGTTATTTTGGGGAAATAAAGATTATATTTTTGTATAGTGAGAGTTTGAATTCGCCTAAGATTCATGATTGATTTTCAGCTAGCTACAGGGATGGCAGGCAATGGGAACAAAAGAAGGTAGGTCACGCCATCAGATAGGAGTTCTCTCTTTTTGATTAAACGGGGCCTTTGACCCCCATAACTGGTAGCAAACGGGAAGGGCGATCAGGCCTATGGATTACGTTTCTGGAGAGACTGGGGATTAATGGGAGTTAGGGGATCAGGTAGATGTTGGGAAAAAGGGATTATATTTAGGTATTTATGGCAACTGTCCCCCTACTGCTGACAAAGGCACTGAAGTCAATGAAATTCGAGTGGTCAAAGAGTCAGCCAGCCTCCTAAGGCAGTGGCATTGTTCATTGTGTGTCGCTATGACGAGTGTTGTAAATGCAGTGGAAATTATGGTATAATAATTATGGTGCAGCTGTCTTATGGGGATTACCAGTGTAATAATTATGCGCGAGCACAAGTGTAATCATATATATACACGCTAGTGCAGAATCAGATGACTCCAACGTGTTTAATGTGCCCTTCCTTAATGAGTACGTAAGCGTTAAATATTTCGTTTTAGTATTACTATTTTTTTATATCAACAATTGGCTCACAAGTGTATTTCATATTTTTATTTTTCAGTGGTTTGTAGTTAATTACAATATACTGCATGACATCTTCCATTTGTTGTATGAAAGAGGAATGCAAGAGATAGTGCGGGCCAGGGAATTGTGCAAAGTCAGGAAATACCGAGGAGAGGCGAAGGTTCATCTCTCATTTCCTTTCTCTCGTCTTCCCGTTTTCTGTTGAAACAGATTTGGACAGCTGATAACCTTGACCATGAAATGATTGTGGGGATCTCCTCCCGCAGACCAAGAAACATTTTTACCTTTTTGGGATGGTGACTGAAACATTGTTCCTTTTGTGTTGGTGGTTTGTGTGGGGATAAATATATCGATGTTATTGAGGTCAGAACGAATCATTAATTATAAGAGTCCCTCTAAAGAAGACAAAATGGCCGAAGCAGGTAACAGTGATCATACTTTGTCTAATAAAATTACGAGTATAAGTGCTGGGGTTAGCCCTTTTCGAGGCATTGTTGATGGCGTTCTGTCCCAACCAGTGCAAATCTTTATTGGGGGAGTGAATAACTACTTAAATGCCAAGGGAATTAAAAATGATGCAGAGGCATCAACAGAGGCAAATGCCTTCTTGGATTTCAATAAAGGGGATTTGGCCTTTTGCTGCCGTAGTTTCCAATACACAAAATGCAGGTCATGGACCGAATTACAAGCATTTCTGAGGCCAGCCTATGGAACAAAGGAACACGGAGATTTAGTGAGAGACCTAAGAGGTTTTTACAAGATTAGGAAAGATAATAAAAACCTCATTTAAGTAAGGCCCTCAACTTTTTGAATCAGTGGGAGAATGGATACAGAAATTGAAAAAGTCCACATTGGTAAATGGGAATAATAGCTCTCTTAAAACTTACAGAAAATAATAAATTTTTCCCAGCTTCTACACGACGTCCGACGCCATTGTTGATAGCTTTGATGAAAAGATTGAACCTACATCAGATGAAGAACTGATTTATTCCCAAATTCAGAAACACATGTTCAAATGTCCCATGGTGGATAGTACATTTTTTAATGGGACCGGGCCAAGAAACATAACACAAAGAGACTCAAATTTTCCTTCTTCCCGTTTGTGTGCAAAAGTGGAATATAAGAGAGGATCGATAGATCAAGGGTAACAGCAGTTGCGTTATTTCAATTATAATAAACCAGGGAAAACAAAGAAAGTATGTAAAGTCAAATATTGTTGAATATGCAAAAGTGCAGATCACTTTTGGCAGTCTTGTCTGTCTCAGAAACGGAGGGATGCAAGACCCACACCTCAGAAATCTGGAATTTATAATATTAGAACTTCCCAGGCTAGTAACTCAAAGACGCAAAGGGATCGGCCAAATTTTTGGAAAGCTGATCAACAAAAAGGGTACAGATGATTTGTACATGCCATTGTGATCTCGTGGGGGATGCCTCAGAGCTCAGGCTGATGGTTGAGGGAACAGTGGGGGATGTAAAGATACCAATTTTCATTGACATGGGGACCTCCATGAATTTTTTGAACCACAATCTGTATCAGTCCATGTTCTCCCAATACCCTTTGAAACCCTAAACAGAGACGGTGTGTGATGTGCAAGCCTATAGATTAAATACCTTAGGTTTTATAAGAATATGGTTTACTCTGAGTGATAGAGTGTTAATAGAACCATTTTTAGTGATAAAAGGGGTTGAGTTGGGAAACAGACTTTTGCTGGGCCATCCTGCATGTAGGAGACACAGGAATTCGGTCCATACAGGTGTTAGTGGCATAACTGTTGGGGTACCAGTTGTTTTTATCTCATATGTGGAACTGAGGATACTGAGGTCAATATGGATGAAAATGGTGGGCTATATCGGGGATACTAGTGGTAATACTGGCGGGGATATTGGTGACCGTACTGACGATATGGGGGATACTTGTGGTGGTGTTGGTGATTATACTGGAGATTTTGATGATCATGGCGGTGTTAATGGGGATATTTGGGATAACGGCGATGACAATGGTGGTTATAATAGGGAAGAAGGTGATAATGGTGCTTAGAGTAGAGGTACTGGTGACAATTTTGGCGGCATTAGCAATGGTTGCATTGGAAATAATAGTGGTGATACTGATAGTAACATTGGGGTTATGGTGGATGGAATAAGGGACACTGGTATAAATAAGGGTAATATTTATGGGGATGTGGAACATGAGGGTGCTATGCATAAGGATCACAAATATGAAGGTGTTTTATCAGAGGATGTTATTTTAAACCCAGGTACAAGGACCATGGTCAAGGTCAGGCTGAGAGAAGTGAAAAGACCCAAGGATGTGTGCATAATTGAGGGTAGCGAGAAACTAGAGGGGTTATTAGCACCGTATCGGTGAACAGAATATCAAATACTGGTGTTACATGGGTGGAATTATTGAACTGTAATAATACAGTTAGGAAGTATCAGAAGAACATTTATGTGGTAGAACTCCAAGATTGGAATAATGATAGTGGTTCAGTGGCTATTGTAGAGGAGAATTGAGTTTTCAGAGGCAGAAATGCAAACAAGGAAGAAAATCTTTAAGGAACATTTAGCTAATGCAGACTACAAGGAGCATATAGAAGTGGTAAGCGAACTTTTGCCTGAGTTTGGAAATACTATGGCTTTAAAAGGGGATAAGGTAGGACTGACTAATGTGTTAGAACATAAGGTGAATCTAGAAGAAGGGACAAAACCCATTTTTATTCCTGCATGCCGCATACCCTTCAAAATCAGAGAACAGGTAGAGAAAGAGGTCAGTAAATGGGAACAGGAAGGAATTATTAGATTTAGCGCATCCCTGTACAATTTTCCCATTGGCAGTGCCTAAGAAGGACGTATCTGTCCGGGAATGCATCAATGTTAGACGTTTGAACGAGAAAACAATCCCTGACCTTTATCCAGTTGCATGCATACCAGACCTTTTTGGAGAAATTGGGCGAAGTAGAATTTTTACATCGATTGACCTCACACAGAGTTTTTTGCAAGTCCCTCTTAGTGAAAACAGTAAGGAATATACTGCATTTTCGGTGCCCAAGGGGCATTTTGAATTTACACGGATGCCTTTTGATTTGTCAGTTAGTCCTATGACTTTTACGAGGCTAGTAAACACAGTTTTGCACAGGCTATTGTGTAAAAATGTCTTGGTGTACATGGATGATATATTGATTGCAACAGACTCGATCGAGCATCACATGGAAGTGCTCAAGGAAGTACTTAGGAGACTTAGGTTAGCAGGATTGAAAATTAAGCTAGCTATGTGTTCTTTCTTGAAGAAGTATATTGCATATTTAGGCCATGTTATATCTAAAGAGGGAGTTAGAGTAAATGACGATAAAGCCAAAGCAATTGCAGATTTCCTGTCCCTAAGACAAAGAAGCAAATTAAGTCATTCCTAGGGATGGCAGGGCTCTTCCTTAGGTTCGTGAAAGGGTTTTCTAACATAGCAGCTCCTCTAACAGATGTGTTGTGGGAAGATATTCAATTTTATTGGGGTGAATCACAACAAGCAGCTTTTCAGAAAGATGGGGCACATTAATGAACCCCCCCAGTTCTGAAATTTCTGGATTTCAGTGAACCTTTCACACTAGTGACTGATGCCAGTCAGGAGGGTATAGGTGCTTGCCTTATGCAAAAATTTGAAGGGAAATTCCATCCAATAGGTTGTTATAGTAGCAAATTTAGGACAAAGATTAATGACTACCGTAGATAAGGAAGCTTTTGCAATAGTATCAGCTTGGTTCATTTTAAAATGTTACTAATGGGGAATAAAGTGGAAGTTCTTACAGACCACAAGCCATTATTGGATCTTTTTAATAAGCCAGATCTGTCGTCCATAAGAGCTCAGTGGTTCCTAACTATGAGAGATTTTAATGCAAAGCTCAAATACATAGAGGGCAAGGTTAATACAGTTGCGGATGCCCTTAGTATAAGTTTTCATGATACGGAAAGATTTCAAGTTGGGGTGGTTACTAGTGATTCTATACAATGGGATATCAGTCTCATAGAGCATAGGCAAGATGAGGATGAAATTTTGGCAGATGCAAAAGTGTTCCTTAGAGGGGAATCAGTCAGGTTATAAGTTACCCTTTTCAGGTTTAGAATTAAATATGAATTAAGGACAAATGAAGGTAAAGGGGACACGACACAGATCGTGATTCCGAAAGTCCTAATTCCAGTGTTTTTAGATATAGTACATTGTAAGTTTGGTAGTCCAATTTGGGGGTAGAAAGGACGTATAATGAGATGCGTAATAAGTATATTTGGAAAAATATGTGGACAGATGTGGAAAATTTTGTGAAAAAGTGTACAGTGCGCAATGCTTGCAAACCCGCAAGGGTAACTTCTTGCAAATTAGCGCCATAGCCAATACCAAGCAGGCCTTTTCAAAGAATACACATGGAAGTACTAGGGAATTTCTGTGAATCAAGGTATGGCCACCAGTATTTATTAGTAGTAATAGATGAGCTAATGAGGACAGCGAGAAAATTTTTCCACTTAGGCATAAAATGGCCGAAGAAGTGACTGTAGCATTTTTCAACGGGTCATCTGCAGATACGGCTCACCCGAAGTTTTGTTGACTGACAATGGTAGAAAATTTGTAAACAAGACCTTAAGAGTGTCTGGCAGAAGCCATGGGGATACAGAAAGTAACAATTATTCCATACAGACCTGAAGCTAATTGGTTATGTGAACGAGCAAACAGGAAAGTGCTTGAAGCTCTCAGGAAGACTATAGGAGGAAATGATAGAAACTCAGATATATATATACATACATACACACACACACACACACACACACACACACACACACATATATATATATATATATATATATATATATATATATATATATATATATATATATATAGTTAGACATAACGTTAATACTATGGTCAGTGATTCCATTAAAAAGTCCCCATTTAAAGCATTGTTTGGTTACCAGGCGCGAGGCACCTCATCATGGTGAAGATACAATCGAGGCATTAATTTCCACAGCAAGGGAGGGACATGCTTGTCTCACCCGTAATCTCAAGGCTAAGACCTGAGAAATGGTGGAAAGAAGCAATGAGAAATCATTAGATGTTAAAATTGCTATTGGAGATAATGTATTCCAGAAAATCAATGTGAGAAACGAACTAAATTATATGTTAGGTCCAAAGTTTGAGGGACCTTTTAGAGTTATTGAAGAAAAGAGAGAAAAACAGATTTGTAGTCTTAGACGAAAAGACAGGTTGATCGAAATTGACATATATCAAAGATTAAGAAGATGGGAATATGAAAGGTACACAGTGCAGTTGCATTTTTTCTAGATTCTGCAAATGGATGATAAAGTTATTAATCAATCTTATCAATTTTATTTCTTCTTTTACTATTTTCTATTGACTTGGCGTAAAAACACCGGGTAATTGCTGTAATAATGGAATAATTGGGGTGAAATATGTGGGAAAATACTGTGGAGTTAGGAAATATTATAAGGAATTTTGATGATTTTTGGTGGTGATTCCTGGTGGTGTTGATTTTTGGTGGTGGTTATTGGTGTTGATTTTTGGTGGTGGTTTTTGGTGGTGATTTTTGGTGGTTATATATTTTGGAGCTGATCTGTGGTTTTATGAGCCAATGGGGTGGTGACTGTGGTTTTTTGTGGTATTATGGTGTAAGGACAACGCCTTATCGCAAATTCCTCTGTATATAATTCTACAATCGCGTTGTTCTTACTTCCCTCCTCGAGAGCATTCAGCGGGCTTTCCGCCAATGTATATATCTTGTAAGATCATATTTTAAGTTATATGTCTCGCAAGAAACACAAATTGGCTCTCGCCGACCCACCTTTACTCTCTCGCGGGTCGGATACCACATTTCCCCCCGCATGCTGTATATTTGAATTTCCCTACCTGTAATGAAGATCAGTACGCTTCTACCTGCCTCTTTGTTCACAACTCACAACTGGTGACCACCCGGTTTGGACGGTGACCCAAGTGGTTTTGGCTCAGCCATTAAGGGACTAACTACCGTCGCTCACCTTCAGAGATCTTTAGCGGACTCACACGGTGCCTCAGTTTAGATCTCTGAAAGCTCCTACTGTGGAAAAAAACCAACGCCTCTAACGGACTAAATACGGCATACCCTCCCAAGGTGTGTTCAGGTGTTCCTGTCTACCATTTTGTGAGAGTGGACAATGGACGCAGCAGACAGTTCTGTGCGAGAGACCCAGGACTCCTCTGCCTCAACGGCAGCCTCCCACGCAGCTGCTGCTCAAGCTGTCAAATTGCCCCCCTTCACAACAACGAACCCAATCGTCTGGTTCATCCGAGCTGAAGAGCAATTCCGGGTCGCGGGACTCATGGACAAGGTACTGCAGGCTCCCCTCGCCATGTCAGCCCTCCCGACAGAGGTATTTGACCGAATAATCCTCTGGCTGACCGGTCGAGCAAAGACCGAACCTGTCACACTCAACGAATTAAAGACAAGACTCGTGACAGCCTACTCCACGCCCATTGCGGAGAAAGCCGCCTGCACCCTCGACCTAGTCACAAACCCGACGCGAGGTGCCGACCCACAGGATGCCTGGGACACGGTGATGGGCCTCCTCCACCTGCCTGAAGTAGGTCCTGATGGGAAGAAGAAGGAAATCTGCCTGAGCCGCGAAATATTCCTGCGGCAACTCGAGCCAGATGTCCGAGGACAGCTAACGGATGCATACACCCTCCTCGACGACGAACTATTGGAGAAAGCTAAAAAGCTGATGCTGTCGAGCAAGGCTCCCCGATCCTCCGTGTGCCTAGCCGCAGAGAAGGGAGAAGAAGAAGAAGACGACCCAACGCAAGAGATCGGTGCCGTGACCCAGAGGAAGTCCTCCCACACGCAGCGGGGCGAAAGCTCCTGGTGCCACTACCACTGGAAGTTCGGAAGGTACTCCTAGAGATGCGAAAGCCCCTGCACCTTCCAGCAGCCAAAAAACAGCGACGGCAGACAAAACCAAAGTCGCCCGTGGCTGCGACCTCGTCGGAACCACACGCTGTAGGGTTTTATGTCCGTGACGCGATCTCCGGCCGGAGGATGCTGGTGGACACTGGGGTGATGCACTCGATATTCCCACCGTCAGGAAAGACCGCAGCCGCAGGCCTGACAACCCAACCGCCCTCGTCGCCGCAAATGGGACCCCCATCCATTCCTACGGCATGAAGTCCATCGAGATATCCATCTTGGGGCGCAATTATGTCTGGCATTTCACCATCGCAGACGTCAGGATTCCACTACTGGGGGTGGATTTCCTGGCTCATAACGGCCTCCTGGTTGACGTGGGTTGCAAATGCCTCCTCAACACGGGGACATGCCGTTCCCTACCGCTTGCAGTGGGCCCAGGCACCCCCACAATTTGCACCATCGCCCCCCACAAGTACGGTAACCTCCTACAGGAATTCCCCGAAGTTTTCAAACCGGAACTTCATCAGGTGGCGGGGATGCCGCCCAAGCCCGGAATATTCCACCACATCACCACCACGGGGTCACCTAGCATTGCAAAGTTCCGACGAATCCCTCCGGGCTGCCTTCAGGATGCAAAAAGGGCGTTCTCGGAAATGGAACGAATGGGTATCTGCCGGAAAGCATCAAGCCCTTGGGTTTCGCCCCTCCACATGGTATGGAAGCCTGATGGTACCTGGAGGCCCTGCGGAGACTATAGGAGACTCAACCTCGCTACGATCCCCGATCACTACCCCTTGCCAAACATGCAGGACTTGACCGGGGCCCTCCATGGAGCAAAAATCTTCACAAAAGTGGACTTTTTAAAATCTTATTTTCAGGTTCCGGTGCATCCTGAGGACGTTCCCAAGACTGCCATCATCACGCCCTTCGGCTCCTCCGTCTTCCATTACTCCACCTTCGGCCTGAGAAATGCTGGGGCCACCTTCCAGCCCCTGATGGACAGCATCCTGGAGGACCTGCCCTTCTGCATCTGCTACGTCGACGATATTTTGATCTTTTCCAGGTCCCCGGAGGAGTACCTACACCATGTCCGAGCGGTTCTGAAATGCCTGCAGGAAAACGGGCTTGTCGTCCGATTCAACAAGTGCACCTTCGGCGCCGAGAGGGTGGGCTTCCTTGGACACAAGATCTCTGCAGCAGTCATGTGCCCCATGGCCTTGAAGGTGGACGCCGTGCAGAAGTTTCCGACCCCAACTACGGTCGAGGCCCTGGAAGAATTCATCGGGATGGTGAATTACTACCGCTGGTTCATCCCGGCGTCGCCCGCACCATGTCCCCTCTAACACAGGTCCTGAAGGGGAAACTAAAAATCCTGCCCTGGGAAGCAGAACAAGCACAGGCCTTCCACGACATGAAGATGGCCCTCGCCAGAGCCGCAACCTTGTCCCACCAGGACCCCACTGCGCCCCTACGCCTCACCACTGACGCCAGCAACGTTGCCTGGGGGGACGTCCTCGAGCAGATGGTCCAGGGCGGGTCCCAGCTGCTCGCCTTCTACAGTAAGAAACTGTCGCCTGCCGAGACGAGATACAGCACATTCGACCGCGAGCTCCTGGTGGTGTACCAAGCAGTGCGCCCCTTCCGCTACCTCCTCGAGGGTGCCCTCTTCACTATCAGGACAGACCACCGCTCTTTTGTGCACGCCTTCACTAAGGCAGGCGACGCCTGGTCAGCGAGACAACAGAGACACCTGGCAGCCATCGCTGAGTTCGGCTGCACCCTCCATTACATTCCTGGTGAGAAGAATCCCGTGTCTGACGCCCTCCTGAGGATAGAGATCAATGCCGTGCACCTGGGGATCGACTACGAAGACCTTGCCCGAGAACAGGCCGCCGACCGAAGACTGCCGCATATCGCACAGCCATCACCGCCCTCAAGTGGGAGGACGTGCCCTTCGGACCCGCAGGCACGATGCTCCTCTGTGACATCAGCACGGGTCACCCACGCCCGCTGATTCCAGCCTCCCACAGGAGAGCCATATTCGACGTCATACATGGACTCTCGCACCCCTCGGGCCGGACGACGATGCGCCTCCTGACGAGAAGTTCGTCTGGCACGGAATTCAGAAGGACTCCCTCGAGTGGGCCAGGACCTGCGTTACGTGCCAAACAAGCAAAGTAAGTCGGCACACAGAATTGGGCGTGGAGGAATTCCCGCAGCCGAAACGAAGATTTGGCCACATTCACGTAGACGTGGGTCCCCTTCCCCCGTCGGAAGGTGCCAGATACCTCCTGATGATAGTCGATCGCTCCACCAGATGGCCCGAGGCGACGCCGATGTCGGAGGCAACCACCAAAGCGTGCGCCAAAGCCCTTCTCGCCAGCTGGATCAGTCGATTCGGAGTGCCGGATGATATCACTACCGACCGCGGACCGGTTTTCCTGTTGGAGTTGTGGACCACCCTGGCCCGCCTGATGGGGACATTGCTACACGCCACCACCGCCTACAACCCGGCGGCTAACGGCATGGTGGAAAGGGTCCACCGATCTCTCAAGGCTTCCCTAATGGCACACTGCACCGGCGAGGATTGGAAGAGCCAACTACCGTGGGTCCTCCTCGGCCTCTGGACCGCTCCTCGGGCGAACGGCGAAGCATCACCTGCAGAAAAGGTATACGGGGAAACATTGGCATTCCCAGGCGAGTTCTTCCCAACCAACACCGACGACACAGACATCTCCATCACTAGACTTCGAGAATCTGCAGGAAAAATCACGCCCTGCATCAAGACCTTCTCCGACAGAACCAAACACTTCCTCCCGAAGGCCCTATCGTCCTGCAAACACGTTTTCATCAGGGACAAACCCGCTGCCCGCCACTAGCGAGACTCTACTGAGGCCCCTTCCGCGCCCTTCAACGCACCGACAAGGCGTACTTCATGTCCATAAACGGTCGCGAGGACTGGGTCACGATCGACCAACTGAAACCAGCTTTCCTTATGGACGAAGAGTACGCTGACGCGGATCCCATAGGGCACCTCACGCTTCCTCGGCAAGAAGCGACTCC
The DNA here is from genome assembly GCF_015104395.2 of Macrobrachium nipponense. Lineage (NCBI taxonomy): Eukaryota > Metazoa > Arthropoda > Malacostraca > Decapoda > Palaemonidae > Macrobrachium > Macrobrachium nipponense. Next base: position 34,151,796 of record NC_061099.1, on the reverse strand, counting down.
ATTGATCGCCAAACCACCCAGTCATACCCACGGCTGCCCTCGAAAGACAGTGGAACCCCCCGAGGATCACCTCAGGGGAGGCATCCTGCCCCCAAAAATCCCCGAGGACTTCGAGGCCGAGGATCTACCACAGCAGCTGGTCTCACACACCCGGGGCCGCCTCCGCCGGCCAGCTCGCTCCTGCGAGTAGCGATCAGAAGCACTAAAAAAATCATCCAACAATTACGCCCTAATTATTGTCTTAGGGGGGGAGTATTTGTAAGGACAACGCCTTATCGCAAATTCCTCTGTATATAATTCTACAATTGCGTTGTTCTTACTTCCTTCCTCGAGAGCGTTCAGCGGGCTTTCTGCCAATGTATATATCTTGTAAGATCATATTTTATGTACTTTTATATTCTAAGTTTTATGTCCCGCAAGGAAAAAAAATTGGCTCTCGCCGACCCACTTTTATTCTCTCGCGGGTCGGATACCACATATCTGCCTGCATGCTGTATATTTGAATTTCCCTACCTGTAATAAAGATCAGTACGCTTCTACCTGCCTCTTTGTTCACACCTAACAATGGCTCTTAGGGGTGGTACTGGTGCATTGTGGTTTTACGGTTTCCTTGGTGAAGCAGTGTATTCTATGAGATTATATTTACCAATGGTAATATGGCGGTGTATGGTTGATAATTTGTGGATTTTGGTTTTCTGAGGTTTGCATCCCATCAAGGTGGTTTCTTGGGTGTTATATATATGTGGCAGTATCACAAATGGTTTACTTTGAGGTATATTTGACGGTGTTTAAATGGCTTAGGATTTAGCCTGTGGTGGTGGATTTTATATTGATGGTTATATAATGGGGGTGGACAATTTTTAGGTACCCATGTGGAAACAACGAGGATTTCTAGAGGACATTTTAAAGATTAATGTGGTGCTGTGGTATCAATGAGGATTTCTCGAGGATTTTGAGGATTAATGTGGTTATGTGGTATCAGTGAGGATTAATGAAGATTTGGGGCCAATTTGAGGTCAATGGTAATTTCGGGATTTACAAAGCTGACTAGACACCACAATTGTTGGGGTGTCTCGGATGAGACCAATTATTGATATTTTCTTTTGGAGTTGGATACTCAGATGTTTATACTTCTTTCGGAATTCTAGATGATAACATTCCATTGTGAGGAATTTAAGGGGCCATTTGGGAAAGGACACTGACATATTGTAGTGGTAAATTACATGGGTGATACAAACTACATTTGGTAATGTATAAAAGAGTTGAATTATTAATTTTTTATAAGTGGAAACCCGTAATCGGGATTAAGTGGTTTTAATGGTATCTTTACATAAGGTTATGTAAGATAGAAATGAGAGTCAACATTATATTTGATGAAGGTTAGTTGTATAAACATAACAGGGATTTTGTAGTATAAACATTATGGGGTTTTGTTGACGCACCTACTTGCCAAATAAGTGATTAATTGTGAATGGTCATTGATAAAAGTTCTCCTAGTAAGTTTTAAAAAGGGGTCTGTGGATAAAGACCATATTTATTTTAGTGAGGAATTTCAGTCTTTAATAATTGACTATGAGGTTGGGCACGTTAGTTCATGACAGAATCGTGTGTTAAAGTAGGAATTTATTTCGAGTAATATATTTACTTATAAGGGGATCAGTTAGAACCTATTAATAACGACACAGGGACACACGATGACTTTAGAAATTCCCAAGCTCACACCGAGTGGTGACAATGAAAACAACTTAGGATCTACTGCGCCAGATGTTTGGTCTTCACACAGGTAATGAGGTCACAGATCGCTACTACTACAGGGACGAGAAATCATTGATGGCTCGTGTAGAGTTGTCTCAGGATAATTTCTGGGACAAACCAGGGATCCACGATACTTCTACGAGGCAAGTGCAAGAAGCACTTGCTTGGGAGTTGTGGAGTATTTCAAGTTCAACAACGAGGAAGTGGCTACAGTTCCTTCATTGGAAGACGGCAAATCTACAGTTTACCAATGAGGGTGTTAGGATACACCTACAGGGGTCACAAATCTTCGATGGCTCATGCACGGTCGTCTCAGAATGGTTTATGGTGTTCAACCAACAGATCTACAATTCATTGTCAAGGGTGTTCATGAAACACTTACATGGGGATCACGAGGTGGTTAAAGTTCCACCTACATTAGAGACAATTATGGTTCCTCAACTAGAGGATAATGGATAGGACGAATTTTTCTTCGCAGAACGCTACACAATTCCAGTAATCACCTTTTAGTGGGGATAATGATGGCCACAATGTGCATTGCAGAGACCATCAAATTTGGATGCAGCCAAAGAGGTACGAGGACCCCAACAGCAGAAGTGGCCTAAATCATGTGGCAAATTAAGACATAAACTAGTATATACCAGTAGCCAATATAGTTTGCGGCTGGAGTGCATACAAGTTAGGTGGCCGAGCACTGGAACAGGGCACTGGATACATGTATAAATGGACACACTAAATTAAATAAAGTAGGGTCAAGCGGCGACGTGAAAATAGTTCAACCTCAAGTGTTTGAAACATGTGCAAAGCAGCGAATTCTTACACTGGACGAAAAATCATAATAGTCCGGTCGCACCAGGGAGACCGCGGGTGCGCAAATGACCTGGATAGCAGAGAGATCGGGTGATCATGACATCAGAAAAAAAGGCTATGTGAGGTCACCAATATGTGTGCTAGATAAGACGTGTACATGGGAAATGGAAAACGCACACAGATGGGAACACAGAAGACACTAGCATGCGTATATTTGTACGTCTATTAGCATGTGTGCATTCATACATATGTTAGAGCAAGTGAATGGAATAAAACCTCTAGTGGTAATTAATGGGGGAATTATACGACAGACGTTGAAACCAGGCCATAGGGGTGCTTGGAGATGCATGGAGATAAGATGGATTTGGTTTTTGCTACCTGAAAATGAATTCTCTATAGACTTTTATATGACGTTTATTAATAAATACTAATGGAGTTATCTGACAAGTGAGGATAAGTGGGGATAGTTATATCCAATATGATTACGTAGAGGAGTAATGGTGTTTTAACGATTTTTTTTAGGTTTTCTTTAATTCATTTTATTCCATTTCCATAATAGTTATTTAGGGGAAATAAAGATTATATTTTTGTATAGCAAGAGTATGAATTTGCCTAATATCTAATGATTGATTTTCAGCTAGCTACAGGGATGGCAGGCAATGGGAATAAAAGAAGGTAGGTCACGCTATCAGATAAGAGTTCTCTCTTTTTAATTAAACAGGACGTTTGACCCTCCCCCATAACATATGTGACATAACACAATATCAGTCTCCATGGACAATCTGAGAAACAAAGGGAGCAATATGTAAAGACACACACTTAATAACTGGAAGGTTCAACTTTTTCGCCAACCAACTAGAGATAAAACTGCGTTGACAACCTGTGTCAAGGAACGGGCGAGTACGAAAAGGTTGATCGTGAGTGTAGACAGTGGCGGTAGCTGTGGGTAACAACATAGCTGGCAGTTCGGTCAAAGGCTTGTCCTTGACCATCTTAGTGGTTAATCATGGCTTTTCCTTTTTTTATATTTTGGCTGAACTTTTTGGTTTATGTTACGGTTAGATCCGTGGTTTTTCACATGAGAAGGTCTAGAGGAGGACTGAAAGCTTGAACGGTTGGTAGAATTCACAAAGGACCTACACTGGTGGTTGTCTCTTTCATAAATTAAGCTGTGATTTTGTCCATCACACAACTTGCAATTTCTTTTACTACTATATAGTTTACTGGTGTGACTGGAGGCAAGGCAATTAAAGCACTTTTTAGTAAGATCAATTAGCGTTTTTTAGCCACTACACTTGAATGTTTCAAACAGTTGAAGGCGGTGTGGTTACCATTACTGAACGAACACAACATCGTACTTAGGACATTGGTTTTCAACCCCCTTTTATGCGCTGTTGGCGACAAGTCTTTGCCTCTTTGTAAGGAATTGTCTTCCATGCTATGTATGAGGAAACCTAATGCCTCGAACAGTTCATCTAAGAAAAAATCACACGTATGAAGATAATCTACTACTCTCTGATATACTTGATCCTGAGATAGTTTTTGGTTGATAAGGCTCCACAACATACCTTGATCCAACGAGGATCCACTGAGGTGTTTAATTTGCTCAAGGAGCGCAGTAAGTTCAATAGAAAAACTCTTAAGTTCAATACAATTGCATTTGGGTACAAAGATATCGGCCAATCGCCAATGCAGAATAACCAGGGTTTGGTACTGATTCCCATAGTACTTGTCTAGCAAGTCAAGGGCTACGCTGTAATTAGCAACAGTTACGCTCAAGACCTGAATTACCTTGAGTGGCTCCCCTTCTAGAGATCCAATCAAATATGTATAATTGGCCACATTGTTCAAATCTGCACATTGGTGAACATGCTCGTTAAATAGCTCCTTAAAGGTGGTGAACTGGCTTTTTTCGCTTTTGAATATGGGCAGTGGGAGCTCTTTCAATTGAGGCAGGTGGGTTTTAGTCTGCAATATACTAGCCAAAGTACCGATATGGCTTAGTAATAAGGTGATCTTTTGTCCTGTATCTTCCAATGCTTTTACGACTTTAGTTTCAACGTTGGGCTCCAATTTAATGGTATGATTCAGATACAATGATCTAAGCTGCTGCTCATCAGCTTGAATACATTCTATCAAATTTTGATACACAATTACATTTAATGAATCAAGGAGATTCCTTTGGGCACAACTTAGAGTATAAGTCAGGAGGACTACAATGGACTCAATTTGTGTTTCAATTACAGGCGCCATTTTGACTATGTGGGGAGTTAGATGAACACTCCATTTCCTTTAACTTAAATTATCTCAAGATCAAAGAACTGTCGGGTCCACTCACCGTGGATCAATCTTATAATGCGATTTAGAAAGACGCCTTGGCCATGGGCATCGAAATGAACTTTATCAGAGTCACGTCCTTGTTTATAGGCTACAGGGTTCATGGGCAAGTGTTGCACTTCAAGACTTCTTTGTCTCTCACAGTACCTTCAAACATGTGTGTTGCGTGTTGAAGGTCTTTTCCCATGCACTGTACTCGGATGGGGCCATACTGAAGCAATTCGCCTTATGGTATTCATGCTCTTCAGCTTGCACATGGCCATGATAACAGCAATCGATCTTGCGTGTTCCAAAAAGAATTTCAGCCTATCCCAGGTTACTTAGGCGCTATCTCTTGCAAGGTCATTAGCCCTCAGATAAACTACAGCAAGATGGTATCGTGTATTCCAAAAAGGTAATGCCTTGGAGGTTAGGCTAGAGATTAACCCATCCGGCCTTCTGTAAATATCTATTTCCACTCTCTCGGTCTGCAGGAAGTTCGAGGGCAGCTGTGAGTGACCTGAAATTAGCACTTTAAATAGCATAATCAAACAGTCGTTGCTCGGCGACTTGATCCTTAGGCTTATCAGTTCATGCCAGATGTAGAAGGGCAGATAGGCCTACCCTATGGGATAGTCTCCAGCCCGTGCACAAGGACAACTTGATTAAAAAATGTTTGAGTTTTTACAATTTTATCACAAAAATAACGTATCTACTCTCATATTTACACATTAAATTTACCTACAACAGTAACAAATGGGCCGTATTGCCCTTACGTTAAAACAATGTGAGGTGTGGTCACACAGCCATGAGATTCTTCGAAAGTACACAAAAATTCGTTATCTCCAACCAAAAATTTTCATAATTATGATTTTGAGCCACTCCACTGACACAGAAAATATTATTCAAAATATTGAGCCAACGATGGCAAAGATTTACACAGATTACTTACAGGATTGCATGTCACTCACAACTCCCAAGGGGAAATACAGATAACGTGGTTAAACTGGAGCTCACCAAACCCCTGTCTGTCTTTGTTGGAATCTCTCTCAAGAGAAGGGCGCTCAAGACGCTAATAAGCGAGTCGTGGGATGGAGAGTTAGTCATTTACTCGTAATTTTGAAAGTCATTATAAGGACTTACTTCCTTCTAATATGATAAAATTAAGACAATTTAACAATGAAGTGGACATTCTATGGGCTTCAAAATCTATGTGATAATAAATTTATTGAGAATAACAAAACTCGAGCAAGAACTATCTCATTCTTGCGGCCAACTGGCATATGTGGAATTTCTTACGTATGTAGGCCAGGCAGAAGTTGATACAGATTTGAAGCTCTGCCTTGACTGTTTCCACTTCTAACCTGTCTCTTTCGTTCCCCCACAGTGTTGTCATTAGCGAAAAAACTCGTTCTGAGTGAGCATTACTGCATGGAATGGAAAAGATATAAACACAAACTTTCTGTAGGTGTGTAAATTGACGCTCAGATTTACTGGACAGTTTTTGATAACATTCATTATCATAGTGGACCTGAACAGTTCATATCTAATATCCGACTGTGTCTGCTGACCTTAGCCTCAGTTTTATCATTATCATTTTTTCATCTTTCTTTGTTTTACCTCTTAATTTACCTTGTTTATAATTTTTTTTATTTCCCTCCATCTCCTCCCAAGAAAGGAGGACAAATGCACATCCTCTATAGGTTGTGGATGATAGAGGACAAAGGGCTCAAAAGGAGCACCTCTGTAAAGGAGGACATCTGGCCACCTTACCACCGTAGCTTCATTTCCTGTTGGTTGGCGTGAAAACTAAATTTACCAGTAGTAAAGTGTGTTTCACTGAATATCACAAATAGTCAAGTTGGAGTTTGATGTTGTTTCGTGTAGAGTATATATGGGTCAGCGAGTTGTTAGATCAGAGTTGGTGGTCCACGATGATGTGAACAGTGAACACACCTATACATAATGTGGGGATAACTAATAAAAATAGCCAGATTACTTTAATTTATTTGTAGTAGGAATGGAGAAGGTAGATGGTCGAGATGCTAGATGATCTACTGAACAAATTCAGGTGCAACCCTCATGTTTTGAAATCAGATATTTCAAAGGCATTCCATCGTGTCTTGCTAGAGCCAGAAGATAACAAATGTGCTCGTTTTCTGTGGCAATAGGGGCCAACACAAGCGGCCACGTATGCCCTCCAAGTAATAGTTTTTGGTGTCACCACTAGTACCTACATATTGCAACAAGTACTTAGGACCCATCTTAGGGACAAGGGGAAAGAGAACTTGATCAGATCCTTTTTACATAGATAATAACCTGCAGATGTATGAAACTTTAGAGGAGATGGGGATGGATTACACTGAAGTGAAATCATTGCTAGAAGATGCTCACATGCCATTGATGGAGTGGGTCAGTAACAACATGAAATTTGACGAACAGATAGGAAGCAAAGAGCGTAGGAAAATGTCAGTTTAGGGCATGGTCTGGGATTGAGAGAGTGATTTCTTGAGTCTGAAGGGGATCAGTGGGAAAGGGCAGGACACCAAACTCATGAAATGTAAGCTTCTGTCATTGCTTGTTTCCAATTTTAATCCTTTAGGGCTTGTAAACCCTATTTTTGTGAGGCAAAATCTTCCTCCAAGATCTATAGGAAGCAGGAATAGTTTAGGATGATGTTTTAAGCAGACACTGACAGGGACAGGCCAATAAGATTCTTGAGGAATTTGCACACATTCACACCTTAAAGTTCAAAAGGGGGATCATGTTAGGAGAAACTGAATTACACCCTTTTACTGATGCGTCTATTAGACAGGCAGATGGACAAGTTAACATCCTTACATTAAGAATTAGGGTAACACCAAAGAATCAAGCCAGATTAAGCATTCCCAAACTGGAGTTATTAGATTTGTTATTAGGATTCAGGTTGGGGAAACATCTGATAAGACTCCTATATTTCCAGAAAGTAACAGTTTGGACATATAGTAAAGTGGCTATAGCATGGGTAGCTAGCAAAGAAGGGAATAGGAATAAAGTCATCTCAAACAGGGTGGGGGAAATCAACTGTATCTAACAGGAATGTGCAGTTGATCTTCAATATGTACCCAACAAGCACAACCCAACAGATATCCTGACACAAGACTCTACATTGAAAGACCTGGGCCAGAATCACCTGTGGTATGAGCGACCTACCTTTCTTCATCAGAAGGGCCCAGCTGAACCGCCAGTGAACTGTATGAATCATCCGATCAACATCAAGTCCTAGTTGTTGCTGCCCTAAGAGAATTACAAGAGGGGAACCTGACTCCACCTGCAGAACTATGGGAACTCAGGAGGAGTGGTATTGATTTTGTTTCTTTAATGAGAATAATGAGATATGTTCTGAAGTTTAGACGCTGTCAAGCAGATCCTCTCTTAAGATTAGCTTACATGGAACATGGGCACCACTTTCCTATTGTTCGACCTCTTAGAGAATGGAATGTGAGTACCTGTGCACATCAACAATTTCATTAGCCAGTTAAGTTTAGTGTTAAGAAATTGGGTTGTGAGGACATAGATAGACAGGTAACTGGGTACTGATGCTTTATTGCCCAAGCATGGGGTATACAATGACAGGTGCAGACGGACATACAGTACCTGGTTTGGGTTGAAAGAGGTTCAAATGTAGAGATCGACAATTTGTTTTTGTTTACAGACATATAAATGATAATATGCACAGACATAATCTGTGTATGCATGATATTTATATTGGCAGGAAGGCCAGAGAATTCTACATTGATTGATATACATTGGAACTTAGAAAGTCATTGAAAAGAAAATAAAAACATTGAAAAGACGTCTTTACAAGTACATCCCCCCCAAAGACAATTATTATGAATAATGATTGGAAGATTAAATGAAACGAAATGAGGAACTTCTAGTCACAGTATCATTGCGGAGGCAGGAGTCAACTCCGTGTCCTTGAGCTCAGTTGTTGTGGGTTGTTATTGACTGCTGAGTCCTTTAGCATTTTGGCTGACAGGTTGCCTCCCCTGGTGGGGTGCCTTGGGGGTTTAACTGTCGTCTGTGGGGGTCCATGGTCGCGTTTGTGCACACTGGGGGCTTTAGGAGTGCCCTTGTTTTGTGGAGGTACTCTGAAGTGTCTGCCGGTTTCTTTCCTGGTGTTGTTGTCGTCCAACAAGAAGGCGGGTTTTAATCTGTTGATTGAGACCCAGTCTTTGCAGCCCTGTATCATGACAAAGTAGGCTTTGCCCATTTGGGTCTATTCGTGGTGGGGGGGGGGGGGGGGGGTTGGCCGGTGGGCATTGTTCCTCATGAAGACGTGTTTGCAGGTATCCAGGCCTTTGGGGTTTAAGTTGTTGGTCCTGTCAGAGAAGGTTTTTAGGCAGGGCATGAACTTTCCTGCTATTTCCCAGTCTTGGAATTGACTTATCTGATTGGGCCACATCTGTGGGGAAGAATTTACCAGGTATGGCTAATGCCTCGCCGTAGACTTTCTCTGTAGGTGATGCCATGCCTCGCCTTTGCTTTCGATGCAGTGCATACACCAAGCAGGACCCAGGTTAGCTGCGATTTTCAGTTCTCATCTTTGCAGAGTGCCATCAAGGATGCTTTTAATGAGCAGTGGCTGCGGGGTTGTATGTGGTAGTGCTGTGGAGCATTGTTCCCATCAGGTGAGCCAAGGAGGCCCACAGATCGGCCAGGAAGGCAGGACCTCAGTCCGTGGTGATGTTGTCTGGTATGCTGAAGCAGCTGATCCAGCTTGAGAGAAGGGCTTCTGCACAGGCGCTAGTAGTGGCTTCTGTCATAAGAGTTGCCTCGGGACACCTAGCGGATCAGTCGATGATAGTCAGGAGTTATCTGGCATGCCCCTATTGAGGCAAAGGGCCCACGACATCCATATGGATGCGTTCGATCCATCACCTGGGCTGCGGGAAATCCCCCACGCTTGATTCCATGTGTCGGCTGATCTTTCTTGTTTGGCAAGCCACACACCTCTTTGTTTACTCCCGTAAGTCCTACCTGATCCTGTGCCACACAAATTTTTCCGTCATTGGCCGTGTCGTCATTTGTCCTCATGGATGAGACAGTCCGTGAATCACAACGAATACCTGTCTCCTTTGTGAAGCTGGTATCAATGGGCAAGGTCAGCCAGTGCTGGTGTTGCAGAGGAGCATTGAGCCGGATGGGCCTACAGGAATGCCTTCCAACTTTTGTGCGGTAAGTGCCATGCATTAGGCTGGCACTTCAGGATCAGCGGCCTGTTCCCATGCCAGATCTTTGTAGTCGATCCCCAGGTGGACAGAGATGATCTCGATTCTTGACAGGGCATCGGCCATGGGGTTCCGCTTGCCCGGGATGTAGTTGATGGTGCAGCCAAACTCAGCGATGGCTGCCAGGTGGCGTTGCTATCTTGCTGACCATGTGTCTCCTGCCTTCATAAATGCGTGGACCAGCGGATGGTGGTCCACCATGATGGTGAAGGGTTTGCCTTCTAGGAGGTACCTGAAGTTCCACATGGCTTGGCAGATGGCTAGCAGTTCCCTGTCAAACATACTGTAGCTGGTCTCCGGCAGCTTGAGCTTTCAGCTGAAGAACTCGAGTGGTTGAGGGAAACCGTTCACGATCTGTTCCAATATGGCTCCACAGGTGTCATTGCTGGCATCAGTGGTGAGTCTCAGGGTGCATCGGGATCTTGGTATACCAATTTAGCGGCTTTGGTGAGGGATGCCTTCATTAGCTTGAAGGCCCATTGTTGGGGGGTTTCCCATTTCAGCTTCTTTGGCTTCTCCTTCAGGACTTCCATTAAGGGAGACATGATGCAGGTGATGTTCGAAATGAATTGGCAGTAGTAGTTCACCATACCGATGGACTCCTACAAAAACTCCTTCACTGCAGCCACCTTTGAGCCCATGGGACGAACACTTGTCGGGGAGATCTCGTGGCCGAGGTAATCTACCCTTTTTGCTCTCCGAAGGTGCATTTGTCGAAACAAACTGAAATGCCTCTCTTGGAGGTATTTCAGGACCACCCATACATGATTCATGTGTTCTTCACCATGTGGATTGGAGACACCCATGGACTCGACGCCTTTCTGCAGATTCCCATCTGTTCTATGTCGGCAAACATGTGTTTGGAATCCTGGAGCCTCTTGGGTGGCAGATGGTGGAACTTGGCATGTGTAGGAGATCCCATAGTGGAGATGTTGTGGTAGATTCTATGTTTGGCTGGGGTTTCAGCCACCTGTCACAGTTCTAGTTGAAAAACAACAGGAAACTCTTGCAGGAGGATGTTGTACTTGTGCGGCACAAGGGAGCATATGACAGGAATGCCTGATCTGGCTGCGATTGGTTGAGAACGGCAGGTCCCCATGTCCAGTAAACTTTTACAGCCCATGTCTACCAGAAGTCTGTAATGGGCAAGGAAGTCAGCCCCCAGCAGAGGAACTTTGATGTCCACTGCTAAAGGGTCCGGGTCCTTTAGCAGTGGATGGGACTCCTGTTTGCGGCCACCAGTGTGGCTGCAGCATCGGGTGTGCGGTTGCTGTCCTCCTCTGATGGCGGAAATGCCGACTGCAGCGCCCGTGTCCACCAGCATCCTACGTCCAAATATGGTGTCATGATGTAGAACCTTACTGGGTTAGAATCCTGTAGCGTTTGTGGCCATGGCTGCTGTTGAGAGTGGCCACCATCCTAGTTTTTTGGAAAGGAACAGGGTGCTCTGCAGTTCCTGGCATCCTTCCCGAACTGCTGATGATAATAGCGCCAGGATGAACTAATCTTCATCAGCTGCTGGTGCTGCGGGGCTGCCTTTTACTGATAGACCTCATTCACATCCATCTCGTCAGGTTCCTCCAGCACTGTGTTGTTGGTTGAAAGCATCATGGGGTATCTCAAGGTCCTGGCGGCCTCATGGAGCTTCTGGGCCCTGTCCACCAGGACATCCATCTGGAATGTCTGCCTCAGTGATCTGAGCCCTCACATCCTGTGGAAGGCGTCATAGGAAAATCTCCCATGACAGGTTGATCTCCTTCCTCCACCCATCTGCGTTGACTTCTGGCAGAAAATGGAAACCCTTCAACTCGTCCCAGCTGTCCTTGGGTGCTGTGTCTCCCTAGGGCTGGTTGATGAGGTTGAGGGCTCAAGTGGGCTCCCCAGGAACAGTAAGGAAGTATGTCCCGATGAGTTTGTTCTTCAGGTCCCTGTAGGCTATCTGACCGGCCTGTGTCCAACCATGGGGTGATGTGGCAGAAGACCTCCTCCGCAAGCGTCGTCGTCATGACGATGTCGGCCTTGTTTCCCTCGTCCGTGATTCCTGCTATCCTGAAGTGGATCGGCGGCCTGAACCATGATGCCATATTCTGTTATGAGAATAGTGGCAGTTTGGCTGTATGGGTGATTGATACTCTCGTGAACATGAGAGTGTTTCAGAGGGTCTGAGTGTCTTTTGAGGAACTGTGTACCACAGATTCTGTCATCGTGGCTGACTCACACATCAAAAGGGAAAAGTGCCATGTTTAGTCTGTTGATGGTGTTGGGTTTGTCAGAGTCAAGACTAGATGCTGTGTGGTGCTGTAATGACCTCTGAATGCGGTCAACGTGTTGTCCATGGCGGGAGCCAAAATGTTCAAAGACACCAGAACACATCTGAAAAGGTGTACTGTAATGAGTCTGTTAGTGGCGTCGGTGTCAACCAAGGAAAGGAGTTTTCAGAGACCTAGATTTTTTATCACTGTGTGATTCTGTTAAAGGTTCTCAAAAGGTAAATGACCGCAGTGAGTCCGTTAATGGCAAGGCCAAAACTGCTGTGTTTACCATTCAATCTGGGAGGTCACCAGTTGTGAGGATGTAGATAGACAGGTAACTGGGTACTGATGCTTTATTGACCAAGTGCGGGGTATACAATGACAAGTGTGGATGGACATGTAGTACCTGGGTTGGGTCGACAGAGGTCCGATGCAGAGATTGACAATTTGTGTTTCTTTACAGACATATAATGATAATATACACAGACATAGTCTGTGTGTACACATGATATTTGTATTGGCGGAAAGGCCCGAGAATTTTACATTGAGTGATATACATTAGAAGTTAGCAAGTTGTTGAAATGAAAATAAAAACATTGAAAAGTCGTTGTCTTTCAGGGTTATCTATACAAGAAGTAGGTTGCCAGTAGTAAGAATTAATTATTATTGTCACCTTTGAAAGGCCATTTAGTTACATTGTATCTTGAGTGCCTCCATACCACCCACATGGATTGTGGTGTTAATGCACTAATCACACTCTTTTGGCAGGAATGTTGGAGCCAAGGATTGAGGGTCATAGCCAAGCGAGTGGTGGGGATTTTCAGAGCTTGTATTATAGCCTTCAGGCCCTTACTTGACCGTCCTCTTCCTCCTTCCCTCCCAACTGAGACAGAACACTCTTGTTACAACTCTTGAGAAGGTTGGAGGGAATCACACCGAGCCCATAAGTGTTAAAGGGGGTTAGGATACCTCCTGATCATAACTTGTCCAGCCAGCTGTGCAGTGTATCTAGATTATTGCAATGGGCTGGATGCTGACCACTTTGTGTCACTCTTAAGGAGATTTACTGCCACACACAGAGTGCTGTCTAGCATCTACAGTGACAATGCCACAACCTTTTGAGCAGCAAGCACTTTCTTGAGGGAGGTGTATGATGAAGATATCACTCACTGATTTCTCCAGAGAAGGGGAATAAAGCGGGTATTCCAGACCCCCAGATCTCCCTGGAAGGCAAGTTTCTTCAAAAGACTGATAGGGGGGGTCAAATGCACGTTTGCGACCACCCTATGACGAAATGTATCTAGCAAAGAGTAGCTTCGCACTCTCATCAAAGAAGCCAAAGTGTGGTTAATACTTGCCCATAATGTATGCAGGAGATGCGAGGGAGGATGAAGTCCTCATGCCCTCCCATCTCGTCCGAGGTGATGTGATATATTTGCTCCCACCAGTGGTCCCCCATGAAGAGATGTATCAGATATTGACCAATAGGCAAGTGCGACACCAATGTTACCGCCTAACAGAAATGCTTGAACGTTTCAAGTGTTATTGGAATTACCGGAGGTTGCTTCTGGGAAGGTCCACCAACTGAGCTGCATGTAGGAGACATTATGTTAATTAAAGTGCAACGGCAGCAACGAAAGGATTGTTGCAGTATACTCTGATGACAAAGGGGTAATGAGATCCATAAAGGTGCTCTTCGAGGGCGAGGAACACCTCCGAACCGTAGAACACATCGTCCCATTGGAAGTGCACGCTCACGACGACGACGACGAAGAAGGAGCAGAGAAAGAGAACGTGGATGGAAACAACTCTGAGGGAGACAAGTGGAACCAGGTAGAGAATGATATCGAAAGTGTGACTCGACAGACTGAAAGACTCAAGATGAGTGAAAGAGAGACAGAAAGTGTTCAAGAAGGGCTGAGTGGAACAGTGAACAGTTTATAGAGACCAGACCGAAAAGGAAGGTTGCAATTGAGCAAACACAGATGTCGGAGTGGGTGAAAGACAAAGTAGTGTAATGGCTAATGTAATGAAACGAATTGTATTCTTCTCATGCCTGTGTGTAACTTAAGTGTTACCCGTGGTCGAAAGCCACCCATGATGTGACTCCTGAAGGAACGTTATGCAACTTGCTTGCAGTGACTTGATACAATGCAAAAGCCCATATGGGTATGAATGAGCATGAACACTGATGTGTCAAGAGTATCTCTTGTTACAAAGTGAAACGCATCACTCCTAGATGGCGACAGTTTGCTCGTTCACAAAGTAGGTATGTGGTTTTCCTTTCATTGATACAGACGATAATTAGAAGGACGCACTATAAGGAGCCACAATCCATTTGCTAATTCACAAACAGAAACTGTTTGAATGTATTAACATTCATATTGATATTGTATTAATGATTCCCTTTCTAAGTGTCTTGCCCTTTACCTTGATATCGTTTAATCACTTGCTTTGCTATTTGTATTGATATTGTTTTGATGATTGCATTGTTATTTGTATCGATATTGCCTTGATAATCACATTGCTATTTGTATTGATATTGCCTTGATGATTGCATTGCCATTTGTATCAATATTGCTTTGATGACTGCGTTGCTATTTGTATTGATATTGCCTTGATGATTGCATTGCCATTTGTATCAATATTGCTTTGATGATTGCGTTGCTATTGTATTGATATTGCCTTGATGACTGCATTGCTCTTTGTATCGATATTGCCTTGATGATTGCATTGCTATTTGTATTGATATTGCCTTGATGATTACATT
>NC_061099.1:34119120-34126620 GCF_015104395.2 Macrobrachium nipponense | reverse complement strand
TTTAATTTAAATTTACTTTTTTATTTATTTTTTTATTTTTTTATTGTTTTTATTCACATATTTATTTTTAAATATTTTTTACTCTAATTATTATATTTTATATACATATTCATTTTTTATTTTTTTATTAATACATTTATTTATTTTTTATTTTTTTATTTTGTCTATAAATTTTTATTATTTTTGTTTATTTATATCTATTATTTTTTTCATTATCGAATTATTTTTATTTATTTATCTTTTTATTTATTTATTTATCATTTATTTGAATTTTATTTATTTATTTTTTATTTACTTACTTTTTATTTATTTATCTATTTATTTTATTTATTTTATTTATTATTATTTATTTTATTATTTATTTTCCTTTTATTCTTTTACTTTATCTATTTATATATATATTAATTTTTGGCAATTTCAATTATTTCAATTTATTTATTTTTTATTTATCTATTTAGTTTGAATATATTCCTTTTCATTAATTGTTTTCCTTCTTATTTATTTGTTTATTTTCTTAATACTTATTTTATTCATTTCTTTTTCATTTTAAGTTATATTTAGTTATGTATTTTTTATTTATTTATTTTCTAATTATTTTTATGTTATGTATTTTTAAATATTTTTTTTACTTTAATTATTACTAGTTTTATTTATAGTTATAACATTTTATTTATTTATTTCTTTATTTTATTTATTCTTATTATTAATTTATTTATTTTTGTTTATTAATTTTGCCTATTTTTTATTCAAAAATTTCTTATTTCTTAATTTATTTATTATTTATTTATTCATTTTTATTTATTTATTTTATTATTAAATTATTTTAATTGATTTATTTTCATTTATTTATTTATTTTATTTATATATTAATTTATTTATTTTATTCATTTTTTTTTATTTTTTTATTTTTCTATTCATTTATTTCTGTTTATTAATTTATTTTTATTTATTTATTTCGATTTATTAATTTCTATTCATTCATTTTTATTTATTTTTTCATTTTCATTTATTTAATTCTATTCATTTATTTCTATATTTATTATTATTCATTTCAGTCCACCTGATCTGGATACTTCCACAGCTGGGAAGTCAAAAGCACCCACCACCTTACCTTTCAAGGTTCCCGCAAAACAGCCTTGGAAATGGCTCCAAGAACAGGACTTCCAGCCAGCCCCCCAAACTTAGCCTTCAGGTTCCACCTGACCTGGATCCTCCCCAACAGCCAGGGAAGGGTCACAGAACAAGACCCCCCAAACTAACTTTTCAGTTCCACCAAGCCTTGAATCCTCCAGAACAAGGAACTTCCAGCAGCCCCCCAACTGCCTTCAGTCCACCTGACCTGGAATACTTCCACAGCAGGGAAGTTCCACAGCGCCACTGCCTTCAGTCCACCTGACCTGGGATGGTTCCACACAGAAAATCACAGCAGCCCCCAAACTACTTTCAGTCCACAAGCCTTGGATGCCTCCAGAACAGGAACTTCCAGCAGCCCCCCCCCCCCAACTGCCTTCGTCCACCTGACCTTTGCTGGTTCCAAGCAGGGAAAGTCACAGCAGGCCAGCCCCCAAACTACTTTCAGTCCACAAGCCTTGGATGCCTCCAGAACAAGGAACTTCCAGCAGGGGCCCCAACTGCCTTCGTCCACCTGACCTGGTAACCTTCCACAGCAGGGAGTCACAAGCAGCCCCCCAACTGCCTTCATCCACCTAACCTGGATGGTTCCACAGCAGGGAAGTCTAACAGCAGCAGCCCCCAAACTACTTTCAGAGTCCACCAGCCTGGGGATGCCCTCCAGGAACAATGAACTTTCCAAGCAGCCCCCCAACTGCTTCAAGGGTCCACCTGCGCTGGATACTTCCACAGCAGGGAAGTCCCGCAGACCCCCAAACTACTTTCAGTCCTCCCCCCAAAGCCTTGATGCCTTCAGAACAAGGAACTTCCAGCAGCCCCCCAACTGCCTTCAAGAAGTCCCCACCTGGAACCTGGATAACTTCACCAAAGCAGTGGGAAGTCACAGCAAGCCCCCCAACGTTGGCCTTCAGTCCCCGCCCCCTGAAACCTGGATGGTTTCCACAGCAGGGAAGTTTCAAGGCAGCCCGCCAAACTACTTTCCAGTCCACCAAGCCTTGGATTGGGCCATCCAGAACAAGGAACCTTCCAGGCCAAGCCCCCCAACTCCCTTCATTCCACCTGAACCTGGTACTTTCCACAAGCAGGGAAGTTCCACGCAGCCCCCAAACCTACTTTCGTCCACAGCCCCCCTTGGAATGCCTCCATAACAAGGAACCTTCCAGCAGCAACCCAACGTGCCTTCGTCCACCCTGACCTGGAACTCCACAGCCAGGGAATTCACAGGCACCCCCAAACTACTTCAGTTCCACCAGCCTTGGATGGGCCTCCAAACAAGGAACTTCCAGCAGCCCCCAACTGCCCCCGTTCCTTCAGTCCCCTGACCTGGATGGTTCCACACAGGGAAGTCACAGCAGCCCCCAAACCGACCTTTCAGTCCACCAGCCTTGGATGCCTCCAGAACAAGGAACTTCCAGACAGCCCCCAACTGCCTTCAGCGCACCTGACCTGGGAATGCTTCCACAGCAGGGAAGCCACAGCAGAGCTCGCCCCCAAAGCTACTTCCCAAAGTTTCAGTCCACCAGCTTTGGATGCCTCCCAGAAACCAGGAACCTTCCAGCAGGCCACCCAACTGCCTTCCAGGTCCACCTGAACCTTGGATACTTTAACCTTCCACAGCAGGAAGCCACAGCAGCCCCCAAACCTACTTTCCGTCCCCAGCCTTGGGTGCCTCCCCCAAACAAGGAATTCCAGCAGCCCCCCAACTCCTTCAGGTCCCACCTACCTGGATACTTCCACAGCATGGGAAGTCAGCAAGCAGGGGTCCCAAACTACCTTGGTTCAGTCCACAGCCCCCAAACTACTTTCATTCCCCAGCTGGATGCCTCCAGGAAACAAGGAACTCCAGCAGCCCCCCAACTGCTTCAGTCCACCTGACCTGGATACTTCCACGCAGGGAAGTCCCCCACAGCCATTGGAAGTCCAACAGCAGCAGCCCCCAACTGCCTTCAGTCCACCGGACCTTGGATTTTTCCACAGCAGGGGAAGTCACAGCACAGCCCCCTTGGAAACCTGACTTCCAAGAACAGAACTTCCATCAGTCCAGCCTGGAGCCTCCCAAACAAGGACTTCCAAGCAAGCCCCCCACTCCTCAGTCCACCTGACCTGGATACTTCCACAGCAGGGAAGTCACAGCAGCCCCCAAACTACTTTCAGTCCACCAGCCTTGGATGCCTCCAGAACAAGGAACTTCCAGCAGCCCCCCAACTGCCTTCAGTCCACCTGACCTGGATACTTCCACAGCAGGGAAGTCCACAGCAGGCCCCCAAACTACTTTCAGTCACCAGCCTGGACCTGCCTCCAAAACAAGAACTCCAGCAGCAATGCCTTCAGTCCACCTGAACCTGGTGGGTTCCACAGCAGGGAAGTCACAGCAGCCCCAAAATACTTTCAGTTCCACCAGCCTTGGATGCCCCCCCCCTCCAGAACAAGGCCCACCTTCCAGCAGCCCCATGCCTCAGGTTCCACCTTACCCTGGATGCTTCCACAGCAGGGAAGTCACAGCAGCCCCCAAACTACTTTCAGTCCACCAGCCTTGGATGCCTCCAGAACAAGGAACTTCCAGCAGCCCCCCAACTGCCTTCAGTCCACCTGACCTGGATACTTCCACAGCAGGGAAGCCACAGCAGCCCCCAAACTACTTTCAGTCCACCAGCCCCTGGATGCCTCCAGAACAGAACTTCCAGCAGCCCCCAACTCCCCTCCAAGTCCACCTGACCTGGATACTTCCACAGCCGGGAAGTCAAGCAGCCCCCAAACTACTTCAGTCCACAAGCCCCCCTTGGAATGCCTCCAGAAACAAGGAAATTCCAGCAGCCCCCCAACTCCTTCATCCACCTGACCTTGGATAACCTCCACAGCAGGAAGTCACAGCACCCCCAAACTTACTTTCAGTCCATAAGCCTTGGATGCCTCCAGACAAGGAACTTCCAGCAGCCCCCCCAACTGCCTTCAGTTCCACCGACCGGATGCTTCCACACAGGGCAGCCACATGCAGCCCCCAAACTATTCAGTCCACCAAGCCTGATGCCTCCAGGAACAATGACTTCAGCCAGCAAATGCCTTCAGTCCAACCTACCTGGAATGTCCACGGCAGACAAGTCCCCCAACAGACCATTTCACGCCTCAGTCCACCTGACCTGGATACTTCCACAGCAGAGAAGTCACAGCAGCCCCCCAACTGCCTTCAGTCCACCTGACCTGGATACTTCCACAGCAGGGAAGTCACAGCAGCCCCCAAACTACTTTCAGTCCACAAGCCTTGGATGCCTCCAGAACAAGGAACTTCCAGCAGCCCCCCAACTGCCTTCAGTCCACCTGACCTGGATGCTTCCACAGCTGGGAAGTCAAAACAGCCCCCAAACTACTTTCAGTCCACCAGCCTTGGATGCTTCCAGAACAAGGAACTTCCAGCAGCCCCCCAACTGCCTTCAGTCCACCTGACCTGGATACTTCCACAGCAGGAAGCCACAGCACCACCAAACTACTTTCAGTCCACAAGCCTTGGATGCTTCCACCAAAAGGAAGGAATTCCAGCAGCCCCCCAACTGCCTTCAGTTCCACCTGACCTGGATGCTTTCCACAGCTGGAAGTTCAAACAGTCCCCCAAACTACTTTCAGTCCACAGCCTTGGATCTTCCAGAAACAAGGAACTTCCAGCAGCCCCCCAACTGCCTTCAGTCCACCTGACCTGGATACTTCCACAGCTGGGAAGCCACAGCACCCCCAAACTACTTTCAGCCCACAAGCCTTGGATGCCTCCAGAACAAGGAACTTCCAGCAGCCCCCCAACTGCCTTCAGTCCACCTGACCTGGATGGTTCCACAACTGGGGAGTCAAAACAGCCCCCAAACTACTTTCAGTCCACAAGCCTTGGATGCTTCCAGAACAAGGAACTTCCAGCAGCCCCCCAACTGCCTTCAGTCCACCTGACCTGGATACTTCCACAGCAGGGAAGCCACAGCACCCCCAAACTACTTTCAGTCCACAAGCCTTGGATGCTTCCAGAACAAGGAACTTCCAGCAGCCCCCCAACTGCCTTCAGTCCACCTGACCTGGATACTTCCACAGCAGGGAAGCCACAGCAGCCCCCAAACTACTTTCAGTCCACCAGCCTTGGATGCTTCCAGAACAAGGAACTTCCAGCAGCCCCCCAACTGCCTTCAGTCCACCTGACCTGGATGCTTCCACAACTGGGGAGTCAAAACAGCCCCCAAACTACTTTCAGTCCACAAGCCTTGGATGCTTCCAGAACAAGGAACTTCCAGCAGCCCCCCAACTGCCTTCAGTCCACCTGACCTGGATACTTCCACAGCAGGGAAGCCACAGCACCCCCAAACTACTTTCAGTCCACAAGCCTTGGATGCTTCCAGAACAAGGAACTTCCAGCAGCCCCCCAACTGCCTTCAGTCCACCTGACTGGATGTTCCACAACTGGGGAGTTCAAAACAGCCCCAAACTTTTTTCAGTCCACAAGCCTTGGATGCTTCCAGAACAAGGAACTTCCAGCAGCCCCCCAACTGCCTTCAGTCCACCTGACCTGGATACATCCACAGCAGGGAAGCCACAGCACCCCCAAACTACTTTCAGCCCACAAGCCTTGGATGCTTCCAGAACAAGGAACTTCCAGCAGCCCCCCAACTGCCTTCAGTCCACCTGACCTGGATACTTCCACAGCAGGGAAGCCACAGCACCCCCAAACTACTTTCAGCCCACAAGCCTTGGATGCTTCCAGAACAAGGAACTTCCAGCAGCCCCCCAACTGCCTTCAGTCCACCTGACCTGGATGGTTCCACAACTGGGGAGTCAAAACAGCCCCCAAACTACTTTCAGTCCACAAGCCTTGGATGCCTCCAGAACAAGGAACTTCCAGCAGCCCCCCAACTGCCTTCAGTCCACCTGACCTAGGTTCTTCTATATCAGGGAAGTCACAGCAGCCCCCAAACTGCTGGAAGTTCCCTGTCCCTGGAATGTGGACTGGATACTCAAGACGGAGTATACTGAATCAATCAAGACCAAAAAGAGTTGCATCCAAGGCTGGCAGACAAAGTAGGTGGCGGCTGCTAGAAATTTCCTTCCCACCTTCTTCCCTGTAGAGTGTTCCTCCTTTCCTTTTCTCTCTTGTCGTTTATTTGTTTGATGCTGTCCTGTCTACTATCTTCTTTTCTATCATTTCAAATTTTCCTCTTGAATTCTTCTTCCACACCCAAACCTCCTTTTTAGAATCTGTTACCTTCGCAGCTCTTTTCCACTTTTTCCTATGCTCTAGCGGACCATTTCTCAAATACAAAGAGAACATTGCCGGATTCTTAAAAAAGAGCCAAATGTAATCATACAGTTGCACTTCTACTTTAGACCTTTTGGGTTTTCGTTTTCTATCCAGGTCTCTTTTCCGTCTCTTGAGATCTTTTAAAGCGCTATTTAGTCTCTTTTTTTCAAGCTTTGCTTTATTTTTCCTCCTTTTGTGTTCTTCCTCTAACTTGGTTCGTATTTCTCTTTTGAGCCTGTCTTCTTCAGCCTTCAATTGGGCGTTCCTTTCCTTCAATTCCTGCTTGAAAGCTCTTCGTGCTTCCTTTTTCCTTTCTCGTTCTTCCATCCTTACTTGATGGTCATACAGTGCCAAAGACATGGCTTCTCTCTCTAGCCATTCTTGTTCAGCCCTGCGTTTGTCCTTCATTATCTTACGTTCTTGCTTGACAAACTCGATCAAGTCCCTCAGTTTCTTCAATCTGTCATCTCTTCTTTTCTGTTTCCTTTCCTCTAGTTTCTCCGTGATATTTCTCTTGAGTGCGTTAATCCACCTTTTTTCAATTTCCCTTTCAGCCTTTCTCCTCTCCTTTTCTTCCCGTTTTCTAGAGAGTAATTGCTGCTTAATCAGCTTTTTATCGGCCCTTTCGTTGGCCTTTCTCTCCTTGTGTTCCCGGAGAACGGATTTCCACGCGTTTTTTTCCCACCTTCTTTTAGAGCGCCTTTCAGCCTTCTCCTCCTCAATGATCTCTCTGATTTCCTCGATTATTTCTATATTTTCCAGTAGATCGCTTGGTTCCCATTCGGGAGTCTCTTCTGTTTCCTCCTGATTCCCTCTTTCTATTTCCTCCTTTTCTACCTCAAGTTCACTATTAAACATTTCTTCCATATCTTGAAGTATGTCTTTTATTTCTTCGTCTGAAATTTTCTGTGAACGAGAAAGTTTTTGCCAATCTCTTAACAGTTCTTCCCGAAGTTCTTCCCACATAGGATCGGGTTTCGCATCTCGATTTAACCATCTGTTAATTTTCTCATTCCAACGCCGCAATTTGTTTCCCTTCTCATTCTCTATGATCTCTCTGATTTCCTCGATTATTTCTGTATTTTCCAGTACATCGTTTGGTT
>NC_061099.1:34076620-34109120 GCF_015104395.2 Macrobrachium nipponense | reverse complement strand
GTTTTTTACCTTTTTTCCTTATTTTTCTATCTCGGTTTTTTTTACCTTTTTTCCTTATTTTTCCATCTCAGGGTTTTTACCTTTTTTCCTTATTTTTCTATCTCGGGGTTTTTACCTTTTTTCCTTATTTTTCTATCTCGGTTTTTTTTACTTTTTTTCCTTATTTTTCCATCTCAGGGTTTTTACCTTTTTTTCTTATTTTTCTATCTCGCGTTTTACCTTTTTTTCCTTTATTTTTATATCTCGTTTTTTTTTTGTTTTTTTCTTACTTTTTTTCCTTTTTTTATTTTTCCATACAGGGTTTTTACTTTTTTTATTATTTTTCTATTCTCGGGGTTTTTTACCTTTTTTCCTTATTTTTTTCTTATCGGTTTTTTTTACCATTTTTTCCATTTTTCCATTCAGGGTTTTTACTTTTTTCCTTATTTTCTTTTAATATCGGTTTTTTACCTTTTTTCCTTATTTTCATCTCGGTTTTTTTTTTATTTTTTCCTTATTTTTTCCATTTTTTCCAGGGTTACTTTTTTTTTCTATTTTTTTTTTTCTTTTATACGGCGTTTTTTTACTTTCTTTTTCCTTATTTTTCTATTCTCGTTTTTTTTTTACTTTTTTTTTCCTTTATTTTCCATCTCAGGGTTTTACTTTTTTTCTTATCCTTCTATCTCGGGCGGGTTTTTTTACCTTTTTTCCTTATTTTTCTATCTCGTTTTTTTTTACTTTTTTTACTTTTTCTTATTTTTCCCATCTCAGGGTTTTTACTTTTTTTCCTTATTTTTTATCTCGGTGTTTTTTTTACCTTTTTTTCCTTATTTTTCTAATCTCGGAGGTTTTTTAACTCTTTTTGTTTTATTTTGTTCTATTCGGGGGTTTTTTGCCTTTTTTTCCTTATTTTCTATCTCAGTTTTTTTTTACTTTTTTCTTATTTTTTTCCATCTCAGGGTTTTTTACCTTTTTTTTGTTTCTTTATTTTTCTATCTCGGGTTTGTACCTCCTTATTTTTTTTCTATCTCGGTTTTTTTTTTTGACCTTTTTTCCTTTTTTTCCATCTGGGTTTTACCTTTTTTTTCTTATTTTTTCTATCTCGGTTTTTTTACCATTTTCCTTATTTTTCTATTCTTTTTTCGGGTTTTTTTTTTACTTTTTTCCTTATTTTTCCCATCTCAGGGTTTTTACCTTTTTTCTTATTTTTATATCTAGGCATTTTTTACCTTTTTTGCCTTATTTTTCTATCTCGTTTTTTTACTTTTTTTCCTTATTTTTTCCCCCATCTCAGGGTTTTTACCTTTTTTCCTTATTTTATACTCGGGGTTTATACCTTCCTTATTTTTCTATCTCAGTTTTTTTTTACTTTTTTCCTTATTTTTCCATTCTCAGGGTTTTTGCCTTTTTTTCTTATTTTTTCTCGGATCTCGGCGTTTTTTTTTTTAAAACTTTTTTTTCCTTATTTTCGATCTCTGTTTTTTTTTTTACTTTTTTTCTTTTTATTAATTTTCCATCTCAGGTTTTTTTAAGCCTTATTATCCTTTTTTTTCTATCTCGGGTTTTTACCTTTTTTTCCTTATTTTTCTATCTCAGTTTTTTTTTTTACTTTTTTTTCCCTTTATTTTTCCATCTTCAGGGTTTTTTTCCTTTTTTTTAATTTTTTTCTATCTCGGTTTTTACCTTTTTTCCTTATTTTTCTATCTTTCAGTTTTTTTTACTTTTTTTTCCTTATTTTTCCATCTCAGGGTTTTACCTTTTTTTCTTATTTTTTCATCTCGGGGTTTTTTTTAACTTTTTTCCTTATTTTTCCCATCTCAGGGTTTTTACCTTTTTTCCTTATATCTCAGTTTATACTTTTTTTTCCTTATTTTTCATCTCAGTTTTTTTTTTTTGCTTTTTTTGCTTATTTTTTCATCTCAGGGCGTTTTAGCCTTTTTTCCTTTAATTTTTTCTATCTCGGCGGTTTTCATGTTTGCCTTATTTTATTTTTTTTTTATCTCGTTTTTTTTTACTTTTTTCCCTTATTTTTCCCAGTCTCACCTTTTAGGGTTTTTACCTTTTTTTCAATTAATTTTTAATATCTCGGGGTTTTTACCTTTTTTCTTATTTGTTTTTCTTATCTCAGTTTTTTTTTTTTTACCTTTTTTCCACATCATTTTTTTTTCTCGGGTTTTTTTACTTTTTTCGGGTTATTTTTCTTATCTCGGCGGGGTTTTTTACCCTTTTTTACTTTTTTTTTTTATTTTTTCTATCTCGGGGTTTTTTACCCTTTTTTTCCTTTTTTTTTCCATCTCAGGGTTTTTTACCATTTTTTTCTTATTTTTTATCATTTTTTTTTTTCGTTTTTTTTTTAACTTTATCCTATTTTTTCATCTCAAGTTTTTTTTTACTTTGGTTTTTTCCTTATTTTTTCATCTCAGGGTTTTTTTTTTTTTACTTTTTTTTTGTTTTTTTTCCTTTTATTCTTTTTCTATCTCGGGGTTTTTTACCTTTTTCTTATTTTTTCTCAGTGACTTTTTTTTCTTTATTTTTTCCATCTCCAGGGTACCTTGGGGTTTTTTCTTATTCTTTTTTTCTATCTCATAGGGTTTATACTTTTTTTTCTTATATATTTATCTCAGGGTTTTTACCTTTTTCCTTATTTTTCTATCTTTTTTTTCGGGTTTTTTACCTTTTTTCTTATCTATTCTCCGGGTTTGGTTTTTACCCTTTTTCCTTAATTTTTCTATCTCAGTTTTTTTTTTTACTTTTTTTCCATTATTTTTCCATCTCAAGGGTTTTTACCTTTTTTTCTTATTTTTCTATCTCGGGGTTTTTACCTTTTTTTCTTATTGTTTCTATCTCGGGTTTTTTTTTTGTTTTCCCCTTTTTACTTTTTCCTTAATTTATCATCTCAGGGGTTTTTTACTTTTTTCTTATTTTTCTTTTTTATTTTTTCCTTTTCCTTTTCTTTTTTGTTTTTTTTTTTTTACTTTTTTCCTTATTTTTCCATCTCAGGGTTTTTAACCTTTTTCCTATTTTTCATCTTTTTTTCGGGTTTTTTACTTTTTTTTCCTTATTTTTTCATCAGGGTTTTTAACCTTTTTTCCTTAATTTTATATTTCGGGTTTTTTTTACCTTTTTTCCTTATTTTTTATCTCGGTTTTTTTTTTTACTTTTTTTTTCTTATTTTTCCATCTCAGGGTTTTTTTTTACCTTTTTTTCTTATTTTTCTATCTCGGTGTTTTTTTTTTTTTACCTTTTTCCATTTTTCCATCTCAGGGTTTTTACCTTTTTTCCTTATTTTTTCTATCTCGGTTTTTTTTTTTTTACCTTTTTTCCTTATTTTTCCATCTCAGGGTTTTTTTACCTTTTTTTCTTATTTTTCGATCTCGGTTTTTTTTTTTTTTTACCTGCCGTTACTTTTTCCTATCATCGGTTTTTGTACTCTTTTTATTTTTTTCTTATTTTCCATCTCAGGTTTTTTACCTTTTTCAGGTTATTTTTCTATCTCTTTTGTAGGGTCTTTTATTTTTCCCTTATTTTTCTATCTCGGGGTTTTTACCCTTTTTCCTTATTTTTCTTCTCTCAGTGTTTTTACCTTTTTCCTTATTTTTCTGCTGTCGGGGTTTTTACCTTTTTTCCTATATATATATATATATATATATATATATATATATATATATATATATATATATATATATATATATATATACATATGTATGTATATATATACTATATATAATATATTATATATATATATATATATATATATATATATACAGAGAGAGAGAGAGAGAGAGAGAGGAGAGATTTATTGAGGAGGTAGCTATTGGAAACCTGTATCTATTTTGCTATTTTAACTTCAACAGACTATTTGCCATGGAGAGAAGAACATGTCTCAAAGATACTTCGACTGGTGTACAATTTTCATTATAATTTTGAGTGAAACCTCAAAATACCATTATGTTAAAAATCAGCTCAAAATTTTCAGCAAAACACTTAAGTGCTAAAAAAAAATAACCTTATTAATTCCCGCAGTGGAAAATAACTTTTTCTGCTAAAAGTATTTCAGGTCGACGCATCATAATTCTCTCTCTCTCTCTCTCTCTCGTCAATGGCACCATGTGGCTAGTAATTAAGCTGCATTTTTACCTTCTCAGAAAAAGTTAAGACTCGTTAAAACCCATGACCAAAATGGAGATACAATATGAAGATATGGAGCCGGTGGAGATACAACAACAAGATAAGGAGCCGGTGGCGATACAATATGAAGATAAGGAGCCGGTGGCGATACAATATGAAGATAAGGAGCCGGTGGAGATACAATATCAAGATAAGGAGCCGTGGAGATACAACAACAAGATAAGGAGCCGGTGGCGATACAATATGAAGATAAGGAGCCGGTGGCGATACAATATGAAGATAAGGAGCCGGTGGAGATACAATATGAAGATAAGGAGCCGGTGGAGATACAACAACAAGATAAGGAGCCGGTGGAGATACAACAAGATAAGGAGCCGGTAGAGATACAACAAGATAAGGAGCCGGTAAAGATACAACAAGATAAGGAGACGGTGGAGATACAACAACAAGATAAGGAGCCGGTGGAGAAACAATAAGATGATGAGAAGCCGGTGTAGATCAAACAACAAGATAAGGAGCCGATGGAGATACAATAAGATGATGAGAGGACGGTGGCGATACAATATGAAGATAAGGAGCCGGTGGAGATACAATATGAAGATAAGAAGCCGGTGGAGATACAACAACAAGATAAGGAGCCAGTGGAGATACAATAAGAAGATAAGGAGCCGGTGGAGCTACAGGAAGATAAGAATCCAGACGCACGATCATGGCTACCTTTAACCTTATTTCAAATAAAAACTACTGACGCTAGAGGGCTGCAATTTGGAATATTTGATGATTGGAGGGTGGATGATCAACACACCAATTTGCAGCCCTCTAGACATAGCAGTTTTGAAGATCTGAGGGCGGACAGAAAAAGTGCGGACGGACGGACAAATAGCCATCTCAATAGCTTTCTTTTGCAGGAAACTAAAAGTAAACACTCTAGGGCAATGTTAGTCTCTATAACGGTCGGTGTATAACGAAGCGATATAACGAGCGGCAGGAAATAGGTGGATATTCGCCCAACAACTTCGCAAATTTAAGACTCTTCGGAGATTTCATGGAAATTGCCTATTTCTCAGAACCTTCTTTCCCGCCCTCTCTCTCTCTCTCTCTCTTCTCTCTCTCTCTCTCTTTAACAAAAAGATA
The DNA here is from genome assembly GCF_015104395.2 of Macrobrachium nipponense. Lineage (NCBI taxonomy): Eukaryota > Metazoa > Arthropoda > Malacostraca > Decapoda > Palaemonidae > Macrobrachium > Macrobrachium nipponense. Next base: position 34,103,879 of record NC_061099.1, on the reverse strand, counting down.
ATATTGTCGGGACATCCAATCTTTATTGTCATGAAAATGAATCAGGATGGTGTATCAATGTATAGATCATGAAGAGTATGTAAATAGTAGTTGATGTCTATTTAGAACACACACATACACACACACGCAGTCATACCCCACAGATTTTACATGTCATTGTGTTCGCGAAGATGAGATGAATATAAACTATGTAGTATGGTCAAGCGTTGAAGTATGGGCAGAATAAATAACTCTGGTTGTTCTGACTGTTCGACAAACAGTGAGGCAGCTTGTATCCATTTATTTCAGTCTTCCTAAATATCTCTTTTTAATAACTTCGCATACCATAATAAAAAGCCAAAAAGGTACTGTTATCAGGATAAATACATGCATACATATAGTATATAAATTTTATCACATAACCGTGATTCATATACATGCTTTAAGCAACAAATGTCCTTTAATATCCAATTCACTCTACCTCGGAATCAATATATTTTCATTTATGTTAACCGAAGGGGAATTTTTTATTGATAGTAATTTCGTCCTCTCGTCGTGTATGCATATGTATGTATGATATATATAATATATATATATCATTATATAATATATAATATATAATAATTATAAAATAAATAATAAAATAATTTAAATAAATATTATAAGAATATGTAATTATATATATATATATTATATAATATATAAATATATATATATATGTATATATACATATAAATAATAATTATATATATATATATATAAATTAATATATATATAATATTAATATATATATATATATATATATATATATTTTGTATAAAAAAAATAATACCTTATAAGAAATAAATCCAACAAGAAATGATAACCATAAATCGAAGCACTTTCGTCTTTACATAGACATTGTCTTAGTGAAGACGAAAGAGCTGCTTATCATTTTCCTATGGTATTCGCTTATTTAATGAAGTCACGTGCACCTACTGTGATGTTTTAAGCACATATATATATATATATTAATATATATATATATATATATATATATATATATATATATATATATATATATATATCAGAGTGGTATTATATTGTCTTGAGAGACAGTGGGTTCGCTAATCTTGACATGATCCTTTAAGAGATCACAAATTAGGAAGAGAAGAAGGAAAAAGGATTAGATACTGAACAAAACAGGAAAATTCGAACGTTATCTCTTTTAATAATAAAAAATATAGATAACTTTAAATAATCTTTCTCTTTCTCTCTCTCTCTCTAAGGTCTGTAAGGTAAGGTCTCTCTCTCTCTCAGGATTCATCTCTCAGAATTCATTCTCTCTCTCTCTCTCTCTCAGGATTCATCTCTCAGAATTCATCTCTCCCTCTCTCTCACAAGACTTTTATTGAAGGAAATCAATCTTTTTACCAGACAATAGGTCGATTTTAGCGCGACGAATAGCTTACGTCCCTTAGGCGCGTGCCAAAACCCGTTTTCTTGAGAGAGAGAAGAGCGAGGGAGGGGGGGGGGGGGGGGGCAGTGCAACGACCCCTTTCGGGAAACGGGTTTCAGAGAATGAACGCGCAAAAGGCTCAAGGTTTAATCTCAAAAACCGGAAAAGATCGAATAGTTTTTTTTGTACTGAAATGAAATAACCTTCATATTTTTATTATTTAATGTATTATTCAGTTATATCTTTTTGAAACTTTCCCTATCAGAATTCATCTCTCTCTCTCTCTCTCTCTCTCAGGATCATCTCTCTCACTTCTTAAATTTCTCTTTCCCGAAGGAATTCATTTCTTTCTTCTCACATACAAACGTTCATTCTCGATGGGATTTCAACGGAAAACACGGAAAGAAGAGAACACGGGATTATTTTTGTTGATCAAAATCAAACTTGACGTGGTTCCGGAAGTCACATAAAGCCGTTGGTCCTGTTGCTGAATAACCACTGGTTCCATGCAACGTAAAAACATCATACAAACGGCTTTTTTTTCTTGTACCAAATTTTAGTAACGAAAAAATATAGTTCCAAGACAAACAATTAGGACGTTTAGCGCGACAGACCACTGACATCCTCCCAAGGTCAGCAGGTTGATCTCGGGATGCATATTAGCGATGCGCAACACTGCCTGTGGATTAACGGTTTAGCGTTCATTCCTTTTTAAATACAATTCTTTTGAAGACAAAAATCCGGTACCACACAGTCCGTCTCAAAGGTTTTATTTTAAAAACGAAAAGTAAAGATTACGGGAAGCAAAAAATCAAGCTACCCAGCTGTCAGCAAAAAGTAAAAAACACAACATGGCAACTGCCCTCCCCGGGAGTGCTATCTTTTGAGCGCATAGTTTATTTTCAGTTTTTGTATCTTATTCCATATATTTTAACTCATATAAATGCAGTAACATACATATGGCCGTTCCCTTTAAACCACTCACGTATTTATATGTCTGTTCTTTCCAGCAATGATAATAATAATAATAATAATAATAATAATAATAATAATAATAATAATAATAATAATAATAATAATAATAATAATGGAAATATGGAGATGCTACATCAGAAGCAACCCGACGGAGAGAGGATATAGAAGAAGATTGGTCAACATCTGGAATGAGAGGAATAACACCCCCCAAACAGAGCAGAGGCTGGCAGACCAAGTAAGGAACATAAAGAAAAAGAACTGGCTCTCCCCAACAGAAAGAGAAGAACTGGAAAGGGAAATGTCACACGACAACGAATTACACGAAGACGAACTGAGAGACGATGCCACAGATGACGACAGGGAGGATGAGGTATCAAACAACGACACACGAAGAAACACCGACGAAGTAACAGAGAGGACGGAATGGGTAGAAAAAGATTAGACAATGGATGGAGCCAGATACAGAGAGAACAAAGATCCCCTCCATGAAAGCCTACAACACCAAGAAATTAAGGGAGAAAACAAGTGAGGGTTCAATGGAAATAAAATGGGGGGGGGCCTAATTACAACCAACCAACCGTATCACAGAAACAAATAACTTGACATATGCAGGAGCAAGATTAGTAGCAGAACTATGATTGGGATTCGAACACCAACACCACCGTCACAACCAACCCAACAGAAAGCAAAACAGCAACCTCCTTGGAAAAAGGCGCCTGGAAAAGCAAATCATGGTGATGAGATCTGACTTGAGTAAACTGAAAGAGATGGCAGAAAAAAGGCTAAGAAGCAAGAAAACAAGGGAGGAACTCAACGAGAAAATACCAAAGTACAAGAGAGGGACTAAACAACACATAGAAGATGTTAAAACAGAGGCTTAAGGCCAAAGCACACAAGATCCAACGGTACATGAACAGGAATAAGGGATACCAACAGAACAAACTATTCGGAACCAACCAGAAAAGACTATACAGCCAAACTAAGAGGGGAGGACAACCACCCAGAAATTCCTGAAGCCGAACCAAGTAAGAGACTCTGGGAAAACATATGGAGCAATCCAGTATCACACAACAAACATGCAACATGGCTCCAGGAAGTCAAGAAGAAGAAACAGGGAGAATAAAACAGATTCACAGACATCACGACAGACACAGTCAGACACCAACTAAAGAAAATGCCAAACTGAAAGCCCAAGGTCCGATGAAGTCCATGGATACTGGCTCAAAAAACTTCAAGGCCCTACACCCACGAATAGCAGAACAACTCCAGCATTGTATCTCAAATCACCAAGCACCCAAATGGATGACCACAGGAAGAACTTCCTTAGTACAAAAAGACAAGAGTAAGGGAAATATAGCCAGTAACTACAGGCCTATCACCTGCCTACCAATAATGTGGAAGTTACTAACAGGTATCATCAGTGAAAGGCTATACAACTACCTAGAGGAGACAAACACCATCCCCCACCAACAGAAAGGCTGCAGAAGGAAGTGTAGGGGCACAAAAGACCAGCTCCTGATAGACAAAATGGTAATGAAGAACAGTAGGAGAAGGAAAACCAACCTAAGCATGGCATGGATAGACTATAAGAAAGCCTTCGACATGATACCACACACATGGCTAATAGAATTCCTGAAAATATATGGGCAGAGGAAAATACAATCAGCTTCCTCAAAATACAATGCGCAACTGGAATACAATACTTACAAGCTCTGGAATAAGACTAGCAGAGGTTAATATCAGGAGAGGGATCTTCCAGGGCGACTCACTGTCCCCACTACTCTTCGTAGTAGCCATGATTCCCATGACAAAAGTACTACAGAAGATGGATGCCGGGTACCAACTCAAGAAAAGAGGCAACAAAATCAACCATCTGATGTTCATGGACGACATCAAGCTGTATGGTAAGAGCATCAAGGAAATAGATACCCTAATCCAGACTGTAAGGATTGTATGGGACTGGGGCCATCAGGATGGAGTTTGGAATAGAAAAATGCGCCTTAGTCAACATACAAAAAGGCAAAAGTAACGAGAACTGAAGGGATAAAGCTACCAGATGGGAGCAACATCAAACACATAGATGAGACAGGATACAAATACCTGGGAATAGTGGAAGGAGGGGATATAAAACACCAAGAGATGAAGGACACGATCAGGAAAGAATATATGCAGAGACTCAAGGCGATACTCAAGTCAAAACTCAACGCCGGAAATATGATAAAAGCCATAAACACACTGGGCAGTGCCAGTAATCAGATACAGCGCAGGAAAAATAGTGGAATGGACGAAGGCAGAACTCCGCAGCATAGATCAGAAAACCAGGAAACAAATGACAATACACAAAGCACTACAACCCAAGAGCAAATACGGACAGACTATACATAACACGAAAGGAAGGAGGGAGAGGACTACTAAGTATAGAGGACTGCGTCAACATCGAAAACAGAGCACTGGGGCAATATCTGAAAACCAGTGAAGACGAGTGGCTAAAGAGTGCAATGGGAAGAAGGACTAATAAAAGTAGACGAAGACCCAGAAATGTACAGAGACAGGAGAAGACAGAAAGAACAGAGGACTGGCACAACAAACCAATGCACGGACAATACATGAGACAGACTAAAGAAGCTAGCCCAGCGATGACACATGGCAATGGCTACAGAGGGGAGAGCTAAAGAAGGAAACTGAAGGAATGATAACAGCGGCACAAGATCAGGCCCTAAGAACCAGATATGTTCAAAGTACGATAGACGGAAATAACATCTCTCCCATATGTAGGAAGTGCAATACGAAAAATGAAACCATAAACCACATAGCAAGTGAATGCCCGGCACTTGCACAGAACCAGTACAAAAAGAGGCATGATTCAGTAGCAAAAGCCCTCCACTGGAGCCTGTGCAAGAAACATCAGCTACCTTGCAGTAATAAGTGGTACGAGCACCAACCTGAAGGAGTGATAGAAAACGATCAGGCAAAGATCCTCTGGGACTTTGGGTATCAGAACGGATAGGGTGATACGTGCAAACAGACCAGACGTGGCGTTGATTGACAAAGTCAAGAAGAAAGTATCACTCATTGATGTCGCAATACCATGGGACACCAGAGTTGAAAGAGAAAGAGAGGGAAAAAATTGATAAGTATCAAGATCTGAAAATAGAAATAAGAAGGATATGGGATATGCCAGTGATCCTAGAAACGGCACACATAGTAAGAAAAGTGATGGACTCTAAGGAGGCAGGATGCAACCCGGAACCCCACACTATAAACTACACCCAGTCGAATTGGAGGACTGTGAAAAAAAAAAAAAAAAAAAAAAAAAAAAAAAAAAAAAAAAAAAATATCCCTTGGCTACAGGATTATCAGTGTGACGCCATTGGAAAATAACATTCCCATACAACAGAAACACGCAATTCTTTTGATAAATCCCGATATCAACAATACCAATATTAAAAAGAAAAAAAAACTTACTTTGCGGAAACCAGAGAGAGAGAGAGAGAGAGAGAGAGAGAGAGAGAGAGCGAACGAAATATGTGGAACTTTAGGTACAAATTTCATTTTGAAATATTAGTCAATATACGAGTTTTGACGGTATCGAATTAGTATGTCGTGAATTTCGAACTGATCATTCGAAATCCCCACCATTTAACTTCACAAGTGTTGCGTTAAATTGGGGCAAGACTGAGGGATCTCGCGGGCGATTCATTGAACAGAAAGCTGTCCAATACACGACAGTTAAGACGCAATTCCTAAATGCATGGCGGGGAAGGAGCGCGTCTTATAGTAAGGAAGACTTTATGAATTTTCATTAATAAATATAATTTGCTAATCACTAGTACGAGATAAATTATCTATGTAGAGATTTGGAGACAAGGACTCCGTAGCCATTCAAGAATTTGCAGATTACGGCCTTCAGCACCAGAACTTTGAGTCAATTCCTTGATCCTAAATGATAACGTCACTGTCATATTTCACATTCAGGAGTAAAATAGATTAAAGTGATTTCTGTAATGTCCAAATAAACGATGATTCCCGCCTGAATCACAAGGATTCTGTAGTTCACGCGGAAAAGCGTAAGTTTCTTTTGAAGAAGGGCGAAGCAACGCTTCATTCCTGCCCAGACCCAGGGCTGCCGAAGTGTGGAAATGACGTCAACTAATACGGCTTATCTCGTCCGCATTGTGATTAGGTGTGGAGTGTGGAATCCCACACGTAAAATTTCCACACTTATTACTTAAAAAGTGTATGCTAGTTAAAATTAAATAATAAGTTATGAAAAATTTTCACTATTCTATTTTGAAAGTCTCACACACAAATATCTATAAAAATGAATTATTAGTATTGTCCTTTTTAATTTGTGGATGCGTTTGGATGTTTATCAGATGCATGACGCTGACCGTTGATTTCATGTGCAAACCAACTTCCAAGACCTAGATAAACTAGATCTTGGGAATACGAGCTGGCTCCAGCGCCAACCCGCCATCAGTTACCTAGTCTCTATTTTTAATCTTGTCCTCAACAAAATCTATATTTATTCTTTTTTATAATACTAGTGAGTATTCTTAATTTGCTAGTTTTGTTGGTATATTTTCTTGAAAATTTTGTGAAATATATACAAACTTTCATACTGCCATTTGGTAGCAAATTATTTTTCAGCGATGCACTTACAGCTTTGCAATACACATTACAATTTTTGCATGAGAAAATTATTAATGAACCTGTATACTCAGTTTGGTTACTCTACAACTACAGTGACATAAACTTTTCAAAGGAACGCGCTTTAATGATTTCATAACTTTTATTCGTATAACGTAAGATCTTAGCAAAAATCATAGGCCTAGTTTACCAGTATAGATGATAGCGCTCATGAGTTCGTTGTCAGTTGATATTACCTTAAATGAACGACTATATATGTGTATGATAACGATAAAAGTAAGAAATTATATAATGCAGTGGTAATTAAATCCTTCTGTAAAATTAAATGGCTCAGTAGTATATTAGCCTAGGTCCAGGATACGTTGCCAGTTTACTCTGAAAAATAAGACAGTTATAACACTGGTGCTTACTATTACATTTGCAGCCTAAAATTGTTCTTTATGAAAGTGGTTATAATTATGTAATTGCAATTATACAATACAGCGATAATAATTTTTTAGGTTAAAGTCAGAGCATATAATCAACAGTGTTAGTTAACCCAAGATATAGGTCTAGTGTTTATGGCAGTAATGCCAGATTGAACATCATCGTTATATTTCATTACGACGATATCATTAAGATGTCTTATATATACTCTCAAATAGATTTATATTTCAAATTTTACGCACGTTGTTAGATTTCATTGTTATATTGCTTACAGCTGATTATGCCTGGTAAGCGCAAGTTTCGAGAGGCCTGGATAAATGAAGATTTTCAGTCTTGGCTAAAACCAGTTGAGGGAAACCCAGAAAGGGCTTCTTGCAGAATCTGCCACAAGGAACTAAATGCTGAATTGACGTGTATCAAAAGACATAACACAAGTAAAACCCATCTACAAAATGAACGTGCAATTGATCTTGGACAGTTAGAGCTTGAAGGAAACCAAAACGACAGCAGCACTCCCATAGGAGTGAGTACTGCTACCATTCTACTCGCATGTTTCATAGCAGAAAATAATTTGCCATTCACTACTGCCGACAAGTTGGTCGATTTGATGAAGAGGATGTTCCCCGACTCTGCTATAGCTCAGGGTTTATTCATGAAGCGTACAAAGTGTGCAGACGTGATTAGAACCATGGGGAAAACTGTAACAAACAGCCTGATAAAAAAGTTGAGGACCAACAAATTTTCCGTAATCATGGATGAATCAACTGATGTAAGCACAACAAAGTCCTGCGCTGTAATTGTAAGGTTTTATGATTCCCATGAGCAGAAAATCACCACAGCTATGCTAGACCTTATTAATGTATATGACTCAAATAATGCTCAAGGTTCTACTGGAGAAAATTTATATGCTCTCTTAATAAATACGTTGACAAAGTATGATATTCCTCTCGGTAATTTCATAGGATTTGCAGCTGATGGTGCATCTAACATCATGGGGAACATAATTCCCTGTGTAGTAGACTCAAGATCTTATTGCCTGGACTAACTGTATTCAAATGTATATGTCATTCTATTCATTTATGCTCTTCAGAGGCTGCAAAAACTCTTCCTCGTCACTGTGAAGATTTGCTTCGCAGTATATATACATTTTTTGCACATAGTTCAAAAAGGCAGCATGCTTTCAAACTTTCACAGGAATTTTGTAACACTAAGCCTCACAAAATACTCCATCCTTGTCAAACTCGCTGGCTTTCCTTGCACGAAGCAGTAAAAAGGGTTCTCGAACAGTGGAAACCCTTAAAACTGTACTTTAGTCAAATTGAGGAGAAAGAACGGTTAACAACAGTGCATCAGATAGTTGAAAGGATGAAGGATCCAGCGGTTTTTTTATATTTTACATTTTTAGATTTCATTTTGCCAAAATTTAATGAATTTAATTTAGTCTTTCAAAAAACTTCACCCACAATCCATTTGATATTTGATAAATTAACAAAATTATATAGGTCTATAATGAGTACTTTTTGTCAGCCACATATTCTTCAGAAATATCCTTTGATAAATATAGATCCATGTAATGATAATAATTATGTTCCACTGAACCAGCTTTATCTTGGAGCAGAACTTCACAGCTTGTTTCAGACAGAGTCCCTCAAAAACCGTGATATGGTGCAGGATGTTAAATATAGATGTAGACAGTTTTGTATTTCCGTTTGTGTTGCAGTCAGGAAAAGGTTTGATCTTGGCAATCCTTTGTGGGAAATGGTTTCGTTTCTGTCAGTCAGTAAGGCTTTAGATTACCGGTCAAGAATAGCCATGCCATCTTTACAAGACTTAATTAAACTTGTCCCTAGAATAAACGCAGAAGATAACCAGAAGTTGGATGATGAATGGCGGAGCTTAGATTTTGTATCAGTACCAGATGAAATAAGGCATGAAAAAAATATCGAGGAATTTTATAAAGGGTTGGGTAATCTAAAAGATGATGAAGGTAATGTAATGTTTTCAGCCTTATCAAATTTTGCTCTTCATATTTTATCTTTACCAACATCAAATGCTGATGCAGAAAGAGTCTTCAGTAAGTTAAATTTTATAAAGACAAAGCTTCGAAATTCTTTACAGTTGCCATCAATTATTGCTCTCATAGCTGTGTCAGAGGAAGTTAAAAGATATGGTGGGTGTACCCAATACACTGTTAATGATGAGATGATTGAAGATGTCAAAAATATGTATAAAAAAAATTCTTTTGAAATGGCTTAATAAACATATTTTTCAAACGGCCTAATGAACATTCTCTTGTAATATCTTTGAAATCTACGTTTTCTATTGACACACACACACACACACACACACACACACACACACACACACACATATATATATATATAGATATATATATATATATATATATATGTATATATTATATAATACTATATATATATAATATATATATATATATATATATATATATATATTGCATTCTAGTGCAATTTATTCATTTAACTTATTGTAATAACTATAAACTTGTTGTAGAAGACCTATGTTACTTTTTTCATCGTCAAATTAAATGTTTCATTTAAATTTTTCATCATCTGCTAAATTAGTTTCATTCAACTCTTTCATCGTCTTATATAAGTTTCATTCCAGTTTTTCATCAAATTAAAGGAATATCGACTGTTGTTGAGAAGTTTTGTTTCTTTTACCCTCTCGTCAAAAAACACTTGAATAAAAATCTAACTAAATGTTTAAACAATATGAACTAAAAACGGAAAGAGTCAGTGTCTATCCTTATTTTTCAGTTAAAAAGAAAGAAAGAAAGAAAAAAAGGCTACTTGGTGGGAATTCACACCGCTAAGTTTAGAGCACTTACAAGATTACGATAAACAAAACATTCCTCCAGAGTTCCAACCACTACATCGACAAAGTCGAATATATTGCATAACTGGCAACTATCTGAGACCGTGGGCGTGGATTTCCTTAGTGTGGAAATCTGGCTAGCCCTGGCCCAGACCCTAACTGTGTAAGTACCGTGAAATTTGTGTGTCTCTCAATTCTCTGACTCTCAGCTATTGCCCATGCTAGGTCGAATTCCGTTGTAACTGTAAGTTAACTTTATCCACGTATGGTATAGATGTGTCATCCCTGCGATGAGGGACTATTTATGCAGCAAACGAAAGCTGCCAGTGTAAGAATGTTATTTGTTTGTGATATTGAGTAAATGGGTCTCGTATTGTGCAGAATTTTCGTCCAGTCGTGGACTTAGTGCTTTACAAGCACGTGATATCAAAGACCCTATGTGCTACCACATAAAAAAGCCATGAGAGTTTTCAGGTTTCCTTGAATTAAATTAGAGTAGTAAGAAACTGCGTGTACTGTGGACTTCTGCTAGGAACTTTAGTTTCATTGTATTAATGTATTTAAATGTTTATTTTTTTAAATAAACTTTTGACCAAATTTTATTGAATCTCACCCTGATAGTTTTAGAGTGCGCTCCTCCTCAAGCCTTGTCATCGGCCCAGAACATCCGGGCACGAATCATAAAAAAAAAAAATATAAAAGTCGAAGAAATTCCCGACATTTGGTCCTTCGAACCGGATGACAAGTGCGCTCTAGAGCTTGAAGGGAAATTTCAATAAAGTATGGTCTATAGGGTAGCCCTGATAGGACACAGCTCCCACCGAAACTCTGCCAGTGTTCAGATAACCATATTGAGATCTTTAGAAGGCCAGGAGGTCTGGTCGGTCAATTTTAGATAGTCTATCATTCTGGCAGAGACGGTATGAGTTGGTCGTGTTATATATAAGAGGAAACGACCTAGCAATCAATCACCTCAAAACCGTTTTGGGATAATTTACGTACTCTTATTGAACGCTTGAGGAAAATTTGTGAAATAAATTGCTATCTGCGACGCTGAGATCAGAGAGTATCTCCCTGATAATCGTTTTGCTATAAATTCCGTAGAATATGTCAAAAAAGTAAAGAACTTTAATGCGAGAATCTCCAAATACTGCTACAAAAGAAGTTGGTATAGAGTCTGACACTTGCCTATGAACTCTCGTGCCTACCGCGAAGGCTAACAAAGGGACGGAGTCCATTTTGATTCAGAAATCCGTAATGCATTCCTCAATCATTTGATGAGATTAATCAGGAGAGAAAGAGACAGACTAAATAACTAGGCTCAGCTTGTTCCAATGTGCAATTAGCCCCACGTTCCACTAGTCTTTGCACCCCGTCTTCCTAACGTAAGAAAAATCCTCATTTCCTAGTCTGCCTAACACCCCTGCCCTATGAAGTAGAGTAATACAAAAATGGCAGTGGCTATGATTGTTCACATCGAGGCTTCGCTGAGACTCACGTGAGGACTTACTTGCCGAATCACAGCGTGCGTTAGTAGAAACGTATTCTGAGAGCGTGTACCAAAATTTGGTCACGCAGTTGAGACAAGGAGGTCAGTTTCGAGAGCTGTACAAACGTCAAGTCGTAAAGTTAGAATCTAACTTAGATGCAAGAATCAGGCAAACCTTAGCAGAAGCTGTGCGAGTTTCTACCCTTTTGTTGAATAATCTATAAACTGAAAGTCACTCAGATAGGGAATATTTCCCTCCCCAAATTGAAACCGCTGCCTCTCCCCACTTTTGAAGGGGAAGTGCAGGAATATGCTTCTTACAGAGAATTGTTCATGATCCATGTGGATCGAAGGGCGATTTGGACGACTTGTCTAAATTTACTTACTTGTTAGGGACTCTGGGCAGGGATCCGCTTAGGATCGTTAAATCCCTAAGTGTAACCGCCGCGAATTACCAGGTAGCGTTAGATCTCTTGGATAAGCAATATAAATGTACATCGAACGCTCGTGATCTCGCATCGAAAACTTGTCAACATATTTGTACCCTCGTTGAACCCCGTAGAGCTGAAGAAGTTCAGGTTTGAGTTAACAGTGATCATTGAGCAAATAGAGGCTCAGTACTAATGGTATAGGCCATGGCATGGTCATGAGCCTTATCAATCAGTAGTTGTCAGAAGGTAAGCTCTATCGAAAGGTGGTCGAACACCTCAGAAAATGCGACTATAGTTTAGAAGTATTTTTTGAAGCTATAGACTTCATAATTTGCATATTGGAAGATGACGCGTTACAGCGAGGCGAGAAATTAGAATCTGATAAGAAAAACTATGTCGGCGTTAGACCCAAAACGAAACCTATGCAGAATAATTCTTGTCCCTTTTGCAATGAACGGCACCCGTCTCACGGATGCCGCAGAGTAAGTGATGTGGCTGCCAGACGCCGCATTCTACTAAGGAAGGGCCTGTTTTAATTGCCTTCAGTCAGGTCACCGTAGTAATAGCTGCACTAACCCCAATTCATGTAAAAGTTGTGGAAATAATCATAATACTTCCATTTGTGGTAATAGCAGCTTTAGAAAGCAATTCAGTTCCCTCCACTTCGTCCCGAAGTAATCCCAGTTTAGTAAGTAACAGTCAAGCTACAACCTCCCGCCCTGTAGTAAATGCGATGACCAGGCAGCACGATAGAAACCCCCGTCCGCTCAAAAAGAAAGTAGGATCGCAACCGTGTAAGAGTGCTAAAGTAGCCCAAACGTCTAGTGTAGATCTTTCCTGTACGATTTTGCCAACGGCCATGGCCGAGATCCATCACAAGCAGGGGGAGTAAACGGTTTGCTTGTTTTTGGACACTGGAGTCAATGAAGCTTTATCTCTGCAAAAACCGCAAAGCAGTTAGGCCTGCCAGTGGTAGGCAAAGTGGCGTTGAACATTGCTCCCTTTGGTTCAGCAGAAATCAGTGGCCAGTATGACGTAGTGAGTTGCCGGGTAGAGATTGGTAATAGAATTGTTCGAATGAAACTAGTTGTTCACAAGAACGTAGACGTCCCAATTCATAACGCAGGTTATGTAAGAGTAAGACAACACCTAGTAGGGAAGAGAGTCACATTAGCAGATCCTGACAGTAAGAGCGATAAGTTACGGAACGTGCACATTCTTGTGGGTGCAGACTGTTTTAATTATTTCATTATTGGAGTAGAAAAGATTGACGGGATAGTTTTTCTGACCCATAATGGCATGTCGCCATATGGGAGAGTGCCACAGTGGCTATTAGAAGGTCACAAGATAGATCATGTGAGAACACTCAGGGTATGTAGGGTTGCGAGCGAACCAATTGCATTTGATGTTGATGAATGGTGGCGTTTAGATACCTTAGGCATCGCCCCATCTGAGCCAGTACACTGTCCGCGAAGCGGAAGCCATGCGAAAGGTTTCGCAGAGTGTAACAAAGAAGCCTGAAGGATATCAGGTTAGCTTGCCGTTCCGTTCAGAAGGTAGGCCAGAAACAAACTTTAGAAATGCTGTAGCAGAGCTGGATTCGCTGCAAACCAAATTTCAGAAAGACAAGGAATACTATAATCAATATCAGGGAGTGATCAACAAATACCAGGAGGCAGGATTTATATATGAAGTAAAAGATCCAAAAATAGAAGGATACTAATGCCGCATTTCGGCATTTAAAGAGATAGCCGCACCACCCCCCTTAGTATCGTATTCAATGCCTCATCCAAAGCTAAGAATAATAAAACCTTAAATGAATGCCTGTTACCTGGGCTTAATTTAGTAGAGTTGGCCTATAATTTGCTTCTAAAGTTCCGAATGAATAAATACGCCATGCTTGCAGACATAAGCAAAGCATTTCATAGAGTACTATTAGATCCCCGTGATGCCAAATATAAAAGATTCCTGTGGCGAGAGGTAGCAGGTCGAGCACTGACCTTCGCTTTAGAGTCGTGGTGTTCGGCATCACGGCTAGTCCCTTTTTGTTACAACAAGTATTGAGTCATCATTTAGTTTAGAAGGAAAACCTGAATTAAGCAAGTCCTTTTATGTTGATAACTATGTCAGTACCTTTGAAAGTTTGGATGAGATGAAAAAGGAACAAGAATCTGTCCACGCAATTTTGGATAGGGCCAGAATGCCGTTAGAAGGGTGAGCAACAAACAGTATAGCCTTTGATAGCGAGAAAGAGTGGAAGGAACCTGTGAATGTGAGCGTGCTCGGGCTGAGATGGGCTTGAGACGTCGACCGTCTGTGTGTGAAAGAGAGTGAGAGGATTAGTGAATTGGGGGAGGGATGGGTACCTACGAAGCGTAGGGTACTATCTTTGCTAGTATCAATTTACAATCCGCTAGGTCTAGTCAGTCCTTTATTTGTTAGGGGAAAGCTGTTTCTCCAACAACTTTGGGAACAAGAGATTGGGTGAGATGACGTGTTATGTAAGGAAAAGGCTAAAGAAGCGCGAGAACTGCTAGCAGAGTTTAAATCAGTCGATGATTTAACATTTCCTAGAGCGGCAGGAGTCAGAAGATCTGAACTCCATATATTCACTGATGCCAGTAGTGGGGCATACGTGCTGTAGCGTATGTCAGAGATAAAGAAAGTAACGTAAGATTACTCGCCAGCAAAATGAGAATCACTCCGAAAGGGATGCTTAAAATCACCATCCCTAAATTAGAACTTTTAGCTTTGCTGCTAGGTTGTAGGCTAGCAAAAATGATTAAAGGGCTAATAGAGCCACAAGAGATTAGTATCTCTTGTTGCATTAGCCTGGGTGGCATCCCCGGATGCCAAGGACAACAAAAATATCTATATCTAACTGTGGGAAAAGTTGTTTTTTCTCCGTCAGATTTGTGATTTCAGATTGAAGTATGTGCCTAGCAAACAGAATCCTGCTGATGTCTTGTCTAGGGGTGCAACAATCCAGCAATTGCAGCAGAACCCTCTTTGGCGCCAGGGTCCAGAGTTCTTGGGAATTCCAGGAGAGCCTGTTCCTTTCAAAGAGGCATATCCAACAAATATCAGAACCGTGGTAGTGGCGGTGCAGGAACTGAGGGAAGAAACAAGGTCTATTCCCCCAGGAGGGATATGGGAACTACTACTCAGGGAGGTTGAGTTCCGAATTTTGATTAGAGTAACTAGATTAGTGTTAAAGTTTGCGAAAGTGAAAAGGGATCCTTTTCGAGTTCTTGTCTTATTAGAACAAAGATTCTATTTACCTACTGTGTATGCATATTTGGAGGGTGAGGTCAGACCCCCTCGTGAGATATTGAATTTTGTGAGGCAATTAAGTTTAATAATAGTAGACAAGTTGATTTACACTAGGGGACGAGTGTCCCAAATTGAAGAGATGAAACATTTGATTCTTTTGCCTGCTAAGGGAAACTTAGTCAGAGCATACTTAAAGTATTTGCATTGTTTGCACCTCCATTGTAATGTCAATACACTAATGGCGATTTTTCGACAGAAGTGCTGGACGCCGGGCCTGAGGTCTATTGCTAAGCAAGTTGTACGGAAGTGTCCAGAATGCGTGCTAGCCTTCCAACCACTGATGAGACAACCACCACCACCCCCCCTACCGAAGGAAAGGATCACCTTGCAGAAACCATTTGCCACAGTCGGCGTGGACCACACCGCAGCCATACAAACAGAAACGTGACCAGGTTGTATCCTCATCGTGACTTGCATGGCCATCAGGGCCGTGTATTTAGATTTCTGCCCCTCCTTGGATGCGGAGGAATTTGTTCTAGCTCTTCGAAGATTCACTTCTGATAACCACCAAACGTTCAAGACGGCCAGCAACCTCCTTCAGGGACTTTATGAAGAGGATGAAGTCCAGCAGTTGCTGAGGAGGACTGGCGTAGAATGGCGATTTCAAACACCCCGTGCACCGTGGAAAGGCATTTTTTTTCGAACGTCTGATTGGTGTCTCAAAACGTGCCCTTCAGATTGCCCTCAGGAGAAAGTATCTCCCGGAGGCCCACGTATTAACTCTAGTGAAAGAGGCGGAGGCGGTAGTGAATAATAGGCCGTTGATGTATAGCGGTGACAAGTGCGAGGACGAGGTCCTCGCCCCCTCTCATTTAGTGCGAGGTCACTTAATTAACTTAATGGCACCTGTTTTGCCAGATGAAGACCTTAATGCTACCTTCATCTCCCAGAGGCTACGAGATCGATATCTTAAACTAACACACTTTGAAGGCCTTCCGGGAGAGGTGGAGGAAGGAGTACCTGAGTGCCCTAAAAGCCCGACACGATTGTCAGTCTGGGGAACCCACCAAGCTGCACCCTGGAGACATCGTGTTAGTAAAGCAAGAAAATCAAAAGCGGCCAACATGGCCCCTTGGACGCGTCGTGGAGACGTACCCGGACGACGACGGTGTCGTTCGTTCGGCCAAGGTATTGTTCGAAGATGTTGAGTCCCTGCGTGCTGTCAGCCACTTGGTCCCCCTGGAACTTGCCCCCTCAGATGACGATGATGGCATTGGAGACGAACGGCGTGACAATGTTGATGGTGCGACGGAGGAGATGGTGCGTGACGACGAGGGAGCGTACAGCCCAGCAGTAGGTGTTCCAGGAAATGTGACTTCTGGGGACGACCAAGGGATGGCACTGGCTGCAACACCTGAACAACCGGCCACAAAGGTCTTGAGTGTCAAAGAAGACGCTGACGATATTGGTAACGATTCGAGCGATACCAATACGGTAAGTGAGAGTGCTGAAGT
This sequence comes from Macrobrachium nipponense, assembly GCF_015104395.2. Taxonomy (NCBI): domain Eukaryota; kingdom Metazoa; phylum Arthropoda; class Malacostraca; order Decapoda; family Palaemonidae; genus Macrobrachium; species Macrobrachium nipponense. Next base: position 34,086,851 of record NC_061099.1, on the reverse strand, counting down.
GAATGATACTGAGGTATCGAGTGGTAGTGACGTTGACGTTCATTGTTAGGCGGACAAAGACATTCTGCACGCCCTTTGAGAAAGGCTGCTGCTAAGTAGCGTGAGTTAATGAAGCGCTTAATGGAAAGCGACTATATCTAAGTTATAGCTAGAAACAGTGAAAGAAAACAGGAAGGTCCCTTATTCTGGTAGGCAGGGAGGGTGGACCCAAGTAAGTGTAGGTGAGTTGAATCCTCAGAGGATGGAAGTGCGTCGGGTTAGCGTAAGGGAGTGGGACCCCCCTCTTGTGCAAACAAGTCGAGCGTTGTGCAGAGGTAGCCCCCACCCTCAAAGTAAATTACAAAAAATGTATATGAGTACTTGTAGAGAAGTGAAAGCGTTTTGAGGGCATGTGTCCCGTGAAAGAGTACATACTGAATCAGTTGTAATCTGTTTCCTTAAAGGCGAATGGCCTGTCGATCTGATTATGCTTGTTGATTATTGAAGATGAAGAGCTTAATATAGAAGTTTCTCTTGCATGTTGTATTGCATTTTGAGGCGAGTGCCTAAAGTCTATGCTTGTTGCATACAAAGTTGTACATACATGACTGTTTCCTTTTTCATGCCATTGATTGAGTGAAGACAGAGTGCCTTATGAGTGTATATTCATGTTTCCTTGATTGTGATTTTCCATTTATGCTTTTGATCTTATTGCAGGCCCATTGCCTATTGAGTTTCTGTGCTGATTCATGTCTACCTTATGTGTATGGGTACATTTATGTATATATATCTGCCATTGATGTTTTATTTGTATGTGACATTGATTACCCCGGGTGTAATGTTTGATGTATAATTTCTTTTGACATGTCATGTTTTTTTGTGTACTCTGTTAGTGTCGCTGTGGAGCGCTACGCAGCGAGCCTGACTGAGTAGTGTAAGAGTGGTTACTCCCCCCCCGAGCTCAGTCTTTCCTGAATTGTCCAACATTTCAACGCCCCATACTTCGGGTGTGGAGTATGTCGTGAATTTCGAACTGATCATTCGAAATCCCCGCCATTTAACTTCACAAGTGTTGCGTTAAATTGGGGCAAGACTGAGGGATCTCGCGGGCGATTCATTGAACAGAAAGCTGTCCAATATACGACAGTTAAGACGCAATTCCTAAATGCATGGCGGGGAAGGAGCGCGTCTTATAGTAAGGAAGACTTCATAAATTTTCATTAATAAATATAATTTGCTAATCACTAGTACGAGATAAATTATCTATGTAGAGATAGATTTGGAGCCAAGGACTGTCATATTTCACATTTAGGAGTAAAATAGATTAAGTGATTTCTGTAATGTCCAAATAAACTATGATTCCCGCCTGAATCACAAGGATTCTGTAGTTCACACGGGAAAGCGTAAGTTTCTTTTGAAGAAGGGCGAAGCGACGCTTCATTCCTGCCCAGACCCTGAACTGTGTAAGTACCGTGAAATTTCTCTCTCAATTCTCTGACTCCCAGCTATTGCCATGCTAGGTCGAATTCTGTCGTAACTTTGAATTCTGTCGTAACTGTAAGTTAACTTTATCCACGTATAGATGTGTCATCCCTGCGACGAGGGACTCGATTTATGCAGCAAACGAAAGCTGCCAGTGTAAGAATGTTAATTGTTTGTGATATTGAGTAAATGGGTCTCGTATTGTGCAGAATTTTCGTCCAGTCGTGGACTTGGTGCTTTACAAGCACGTGATATCAAAGACCCTATGTGCTACCACATATAAAAGCCATGAGAGTTTTCAGGTTCCTTGAATTAAATTAGTGAGGGTAGTAAGAAACTGCGTGTACTGTGACTTCTGCTAGGAACTTTAGTTTCAGTGTATTGTTAATGTATTTAAATGTTTATTTTTCGTAATAAAACTTTTGTTGACCAAATTTTATTGAATCTCACCCTGATAGTTTTAGAGTGCGCTCCTCCTCAAGGCCTTGTCATCGGCCCAGAACATCCGGGCACGAAACATAAAAAAAAAAAAAAAAAAGAAATTCCCGACATAGTATTGCGAAATACAGTCCAGTTTTGAAATAGATACCAAACTTTTGCATTTAAAAAGAAAGGAAGATGAGGGTTCATTAAAAAATAAATTAATTATAACGTCTTGAAAAGTAAAAAAAGCAAATAAACTTGTTAAATAGACTTTTCCTCTCTTCTCTCTCTCTCTCTCTCTACTCTCTCTTTCTCTCTCTCTCTCTCTCTCTCTCTCTCTATCTCTCTCCTCTTCTCTTTCATTTTATTATAAATGAAGTCTTTCCTCAAAGATCATGATATTCTGTAATAATATTTGAGCGATTTTTCTTCGTCTGTAAGATGTTTTCCTCACGTATACGAAATATTTCGTCAAAATTCCTATTACTTTCGTAGTTACAGGGTAATTCGTTAACGTACCTCAATAAGCCTAAAACAGTGATCCGTATAAGAAAATACAATATTTCTCCTGTTATCGTAAATTTTTATAATTATTGTCAAAGAAATTGTGAGAAATGGCATCTGTAGAGATTCCATGAGCCCTCAATGAGCATCGTAGTACTCTCATTTTCCAATCGTATACCGTCGGACGCTTAGAAGCCGAATATTGATGAATTATAAGGGTAGATCTAGGGTACTTATCCGCGGAGGCCTAGACTATGGCAGTTGCGATTTTTCGATGCAGTTTTACGTACTGAACAAGAATTTTAAGTAATTATTCGGACGACTGTAATTAACCCCCCACTAAACACGGCGAATACATTGGATGCCCCAATCCCTAGTGTATCCCTAGCGGATGTCTTATCCGCGGTTTATATTCCTTGCAGTCCGTATACCGTTCTTCCTTACTCAATGTCGAAAGGGAACTTGTTTAATGAATGAAATAGGATTCTATTTTAACTTTCTTCTCAACTCCAATAAACTCGGTTGTTCGTTTATATTAGTCTCCCACCATCAGGAAGCCATTTTCTATGAATGTAAGTGCCTTCTTATAGTAAATTGCATCGTTCTCTTGGCATCAGTTTACTGTTTTAGAAACGAGAATTGAATAATTTTGTAAAAGATATACAGGTCTTCAGTGAAAGCTCAGCAGCAGAGATCAGAGATCATCATAGGGGGATAAGAGAAGAAAAAACAAATGAAAGATCAGAGAGGAAAGGGCGCCCGAGAATTTGGGCGAATTCTGGTCAAGTCGTACAGTGGAGTGAACGACCGAGGCATTTCGACGTAGTGCAAGATTTCAGAGAAGAAACGTTCTACAAGGCGCTAGGGCTGGTTAGAGCAGCCTTTGAGGTGGGTAAGGCAACTTCGGGAATGACAAAAAGTAAGGAAAGGATGTCTCCTAACCCTTGTACTATACGTCAATAAACGCCATTATTGCTTGTAATGTGTGATTTTCCTCTCTAGACGTTAGATTTAAAGTTATTGGATGTGTATTATTTAAAATTATTTCATATATACAATGTAGAATTCCTATATTATAATCTGATTGTTTTGACCTTTAGTTATCATATATCTTATAAAATGTTCATGTATAATCAATACAGAAAATATATCTTTATTCTATGTACTATATGCAAAGGTGAAAATATATGTATGCAATTTCCCTCCCTTATCCCTTCTCTCGAATGTGATGACAGTTTTTCATGTCCTTTTTTAGGAGCTTTTTAATTTAGTTTTTCACTAAAGATAGTAGCTATACTTTGGGATTCTTCTTTTCTTCGTTATTTCTCAACAGGATTCTAATATGTTCATTAACAGCCTGGTGGGTTTACTTTTTTCCGTTATGGCCAGCGGTAATTACTTTCAAGTTGTGTTTCTCAAATATTTTTACATGATAATTTTAACCCGCATTTTAATTTTGTGGAAGATATATATCTCATTGACAATGTTATTCTGAGATATGAAATAAATGCCACCCAGATACAAATAAGTTATGAAATAAAATGAAATAGTATTGTAAATAAACAAAAACTGTATTAAACTTATCACAATAACACGAGATCACAAGTAGCACGATATATTGTTTGTTTATTTGCATGGGACTATAGAGTTCACGCATTATAAGATTTTACTTGTGGTATGTAAATAGGAGAAACCTTCTGCATTTATCTTTGTTAGTAAGTTTTAAAATAAATCTTTGTTGTGTTTGTGTATCTTTTTATATTTGTATCCTCAGTTTCAACTGTAGGTGTTGAATTCTTTTTGTTTATAATAATATCGAACTTGGAGCGGACCTCTCTCGGTTTGTAAGTTTTTAAATATACGAAAAATTCATAAATTTTTTCGTCAGATTGTCGTAATTTTCGCACTTTTAAATTAGTCGTTATATAAAGTGTTATACATGTAAATTTGTGCAATTTCATGTAGAATATAACTAAAAATAATTGATGGTTGTAACTTTTATTAGTTTTGAAATATTTTCATATAAATAACGATAAGTGCCAGAATAAGTACTTTCGGTCAAATTTAACTCGACCGGAATGGTTGAAAAATGTAATTGTAAGTTAAAATCCTTACATTCTAGTAATATTCAATCAATTACCTTAATTTCGCAACCAATTAGAAGTCCTAGCACCATATTTCGATTTACGGCGAATTTTTAAAAATTTTTTACCTTCCCTCCAAGTGTGGTAACTCGACCGAAAACTTAGAAATTCTTTAGTTACCTTGTCGTAATTTTCGCACAGTTTTCTATTAGGCCTTATATAAAGTGTTATACATAAAAATGTGTGCAATTTCATGTAAAATACAACAAAAAATAATTCACTGTTGTAGCTTCTATCAGTTTTGAAATATTTTAATATAAATAACGATAAGTGCCAAAACATCTACCTTTGGTCAACATTTACTCGGCCGGAATGGTCGCAAAATGTAATTGTAAGCTAAAACTCTTACATTTTAGTAATATTCATTCAATTACCTTCATTTTGCAACCAATTGGAAGTCCCTAGCACAATATTTCGATCTACGGCGAATTTTTGAACAAAACTTTTTCATTAAGTCAGCGCGCGGTTACTCGACCGAAAGACTCAGAAATTCTTTAGGTACCTTGTCATAAATTTCGCACCGTTATAGATATGCCGTTGCATAAAGTGTTATATATGAAAATGTGCGCAATTTCATGTATAATACAACAAAAAACCAACCATATTTGTAGCTTTTATCAGTTTTGAAAATATTTTCATATAAATAACGATAAGTGTCTGAATATCTACCTTCGGTCAACTTTGACTCGATCGTAATGGTCGAAAAATGCAATTGTAAGCAAAAAAACTCTTACATTCTAATATTCATTCAATTACCTTAATTTTGCAACCAATTAGAAATCCCTAGCACAATATTTCAATTTACGGAGGGTTTAAAAAAAACTATTTCTACCTTCCCTCCGTGCGCGGTAACTCAACCGAAAACTCAGAAATTCTTTAGATACCTTGTCGTAATTTTTTGCACCGTTTTAAATTAGCCGTTACATAAAGTGTTATACATGAAAATGTGCGAAATTTCATGTTAAATACAACAAAAAACAAATTATATTTGTAGGTTTTATAAGTTTTGAAATATTTTTCATATAAATAATGATAAGTGCAGAATAACTACCTTTGGTCAACTTTAACTCAACTGGAATGGTAAAAAAATGCAATTGTAAGCTAAAACTCCTACATTCGAGTAATATTCAATCGATTACCTTCATTTTGCAACCAATTGGAAGTTCCTAGCACAGTATTTCGATGTACGGCGAATTTTTGAATAAAACGTTTTCCTTATGTCCGCGAGTGGTAACTAGACCGAAAACTCAGAAAATTCTTTAGTTACCTTGTCGTAATTTTCGCACCGTTTTAGATTAGCCGTTACATAAAGTGTTATACATGAAAATTTACGCAATTTCATGTAGAATACAAGAAAAAACAAATCATATTTGTAACTTTTATCAGTTTCGAAATATTTTTATATAAATAACGATAGGGGCCAGAATATCTACCTTTGGTCAACTTTGACTCGACCGGAATGGTCACAAAATGCAATTGGTCAACTTTGACTCGACTGGAATGGTCACAAAATGCAATTGTAAGCTAAATCTCTTACATTCTAGTAATATTCAACCAATTACCTTCATTTTGAAACCAATTGGAAGTCCCTAGCACAATATTTCGATTTACGGCGAATTTTTTAATAAAGCTTTTCCTTTACGTCCGCGCGCGGTAACTCAAGCGAAAACTCAGAAATTCTTTAGTTACCTTGTCGTAATTTTTGCACCATTTTCTATTAGGCCTTACATAAAGTGTTATACAAGAAAATGTGCGAAACTTCATATAGAATACAACAAAAAAACAAGTCATATTTGTAGTTTATATCAGTTTTGAAATATTTTCATATAAATAACGATAAGTGCCGAAAAATCTACCTTCGGTGAAATTTGTCTCAACCAGAAAGTTTGCAAAATGCACATATAAGTTAAAAATCTTACATTCTAGTAATATTCAATCCAATACCTTCATTTTGCAACCAATTGGAAGTCCCTAGCACAATATTTCGATTTACGGCGAATTTTTAAATAAAACTTTTTCGTTACGTCCGCGCGCGGTAACTCAAGCGAAAGACTCAGAAATTCTTTAGGTACCTTGTCGTAATTTGTGCACCGTTTTCTATAAGGCCTTACATAAAGTGTTATACATGAAAATGTGCACAGTTGCATGTAGAATACAACCAAAAATAATTCACGGTGTAGTTTTATCAGTTTTTGAAATATTTTCATTAAATAACGATAAGTGCCAGAATAACTACCCTCTGTCAACTTTAAACTCGACTGGAATGGTCAAAAAATGTCAATTTGTAAGCAAAAAATCTTACATTATTTAGTAATATTCTATCAATTACCTTCATTTTGCAACCAATTGGAAGTTCCTAACACAATATTTCAATTTATGGCGAATTTTAAAATAAAAATTCTACCTTGCCTCCGCGCGAGGTAACTCAACCGAAAACTCAGAAATTCTTTATTTACCTTGTCGTAATTTTTGCACCATTTTAAATTAGCCGTTACATAAAGTGTTATACATGAAAATGTGCGCAATTTCATGTAGAATACAACAAAAAACAAATTATTTGTAGGTTTTATCAGTTTTGAAATATTTTCATATAAATAACGATAAGTGCCAGAATATCTACCTTTGGTCAACTTTCACTCAACCTGAATGGTCGCAAAATGCAATTGTAAGCTAAAACTCTTACACTCTATTATGATTCAATTAATTACCTTCATTTTGCAACCAATTGGAAGTCCCTAGCACAATATTTCGATTTACGGCAAAATTTTTGATAAAAACTTTTTCCTTACGTTCGTGTGCCGTAACTCGACCGAAAACTCAGAAATTCTTTAGTTACCTTGTCGTAATTTTCACACCGTTTTCTATTAGGCCTTACATAAAGTGTTGTACATGTAAATGTGCGCAATTTAATGTAGAATACAAAAAAAAAAAAAAAAAAAAAAAAAATAAATAAATTCACAGTTGTAGCTTTTATCAGTTTCGAAATATTTTCATATAAATAACGATGTGCCGGAATATCTACCTTTGGTCAACTTTGACTCGCCCGGAATGGTCGCAAAATGCAATTGTAAGTTAAACTCTTACATTCTAGTAATATTCAATCAATTAACTTAATTTTGCAACCAATTGGAAGTCTTTAGGACAATATTTCGATTTACGGCGAATTTTCTAATAAAAACTTTTTCCTTACGTCCTCGCGCGGTAACTGAACCGAAAGACTTAGAAATTCTTTAGGTACCTTGTCGTAATTTTTGCACGGTTTTCTATTATGCCTTACATAAAGTGTTATACATGAAAATGTGCACAATTTCATTTAAAATACAACAAAAAATAATTGACGGATTTAACTTTTATCAGTTTGAAATATTTTCATATAAATAACGATAAGTGCCAGAATAACTACCTTCGGTCAACTTTAACTCGACCGGAATGGTCGAAAAATGTAATTGTCAGCTAAAACCCTTACATTCTAATAATATTCAATCAATTACCTTCATTTTGCAACCAATTGGAAGTCCCTAGCACAATATTTCGATTTACGGCGAATTTAAAAAAAAATTTCTACCTTCCCTCTGCGCGCGGTAACTCGACCGAAAACTCAGAAATTCTTTAGTTACCTTGTCGTAATTTTTGCACCGTTTTCTATTAGGCCTTGCATAAAGTGTTGTACATGAAAATGTGCGCAATTTCATGTAGAATACAACAAAAACAAATTATATTTGTAGCTTTTATCAGTTTTGAAATTTTTTCATATAAATAGTGATAAGTGCAAGAATATCTATCTTTGGTCATCTTTAACTCGACCGGAATGGTCGCAAAATGCAATTGTAAGCTAAAACTCTTACATTCTAGTAATCTTCAAACAATTACCTTCATTTTGCAACCAATTGGAAGTCCCTAACACAATATTTCGATTTACGGCAAATTTTAAAATTATATTTCTACCTTCCCTCCGCGCGCGGTAACTCGACTGAAAACTCAGAAATTCTTTAGTTACCTTGTCGTAATTTTCGCACCATTTTAAATTAGCCGTTACATAAAGTGTTATACATGAAAATGTGTGAAATGTCATGTAGAATACAACAAAAAACAAATCATATTTATAGCTTTTATCACTTTTGAAATATTTTCATATAAATAACGATAAGTGCCAGAATATCTACCTTCAATCAACTTTGACTCGACCGGAATGGTCGCAAAATGCAATTGTAAGCTAAAACTCTTACACTCTAGTAATATTCAATCAATTACCTTCATTTTGCCAAAACCAATTGGAAGTCTTTAGCACCATATTCGATTTATGTGGAATTTCTGAAAACATCTTTTTTTTTACTTCCTTGCGTTACGAATTCATGCATCATATTGTGATAATATTTTCTCTGTGTTGGTTTGATCGTTTTACAATTTGTTATATACCAAAATCATTGCAATTTAGTGTACAATACAAAGAAAAAATCTAACGGAAGTATTTCCTTTTCTATTAAGTTTTTATTATCCAACAAAATTCTTTCTTGTGCAATTGTTTAATTTCGTTTATCTTTAATTCGCTATAATGGCCTTCCCCAGTATCTCAGAGAATGTAAGGTTAGATAAAAATGGTTTTAAACTCTTCTTAATATTCACAATGTTATAAAATAACGTTTATAACAGAAATCCTTTGTTCGAAATTGGATCCAAGATTCCTTTTCATCAACCTTCTGTCTGTCTTGAAGTTGGGTTTTTTCGATGAAAAATAGAAGAGGTTGGTTAGTTCTTAATCTTCCTTTCTCGATAAAAGATGAGAAATTAGGTAAAAATAATATTTTAAACTTTTCTTAATCTTCACAAAATCCCTCCCTCCCTCATCGTTTGAAGTTTTATTACTTATGAATACTATGTACATTATTATAATGAAATTATTAAACCCTTTTCATTTAATAAAACAATAAAATTCCCCTTTAGAAAACTATATTATTAATTATTATTCTCATAAATTTGACGCTTTTCCCAACGAGAAAGTTATTAAAATTTTTTTTTAAAGAAATTTTATAATGTCAAATTTAATATTATTATTATTCACTTTTTTATTGTGTCATCAATCAGAAATGTAAAAGATATTTCCAAGCCTTGGTTCAGAAGCATAAATATGGTGTCTCTACGTTGTCTCGAAATGGCGTTTAATTATTATCCTTTTAAATATAATTGAATATGAATAACAATAAAAAGTATACTAAAGAGAGGGAGCGCTTAGCGGCTGTAGCGCGTCCAAGCCTTGGTTCAACTGTATTAATATTAAGGGGCCTTTAGTGTATATTTATATATATATATATATATATATATATATATATATATATATATATATATATATATATATATATATATATTTATAATTCCTAATACAATGTATCGGGCTTTCATAAATAAACTGAAATGAAACAATCTGTATTTTATTTTTCATCATAATAAAAATGTGAACACCCCCCATATACATATAGGATTATGGAATTTAGGGCATAGCCCAAGCGCTGGGACCTATAAGATCAATCAGCGCTAAAATGAAAGTATGGCTAGATGGAAAAATGAGAAATGAAATGAAAATGACAATTCTGCACTTGAACAGGACTGTACATCAGCAAAGGTCATTTGACTCTCCTCCCAGCATTCCGATCATCCAAAGTTATGAAAGACCGTTTTGGCCAGGGGGCCCATAAATATATAAA
>NC_061099.1:34066620-34074120 GCF_015104395.2 Macrobrachium nipponense | reverse complement strand
TATTTTTTAATTTAAGATTTTAATTTTTTCGTTTATTTTTCTATTTTTTTAAAATTTATTTTTATCTTTTAGTTTATTTATATGTATTTTTAGGTTAATTTTATTTTTATTTATTTTTTTATTTATTTACTTTATTTATTTATTTTTATTTATTTTTATTTTTTAATTTTTATTATTTATTTATGCTTTTTGGTTTTAGTTTATTTATTTTATTTTGCATTTATCTAATTATTTTTTTTTTAATTTTTTTAATTATTTGATTTTTTTCATTTCATTTATTTATTTTGTGCTTATTATTTTATTTATTTATCATTTTATTTTTTTATTTTATTTTTCTTTTTATTTATTTTTTTTTTTTATTTTTCTTTATTTTTATTTATTTATTTATTTATTTATATTTTCTATTTATTTTGTTTTATTTATTTATTTTTTATTTTTATTTATCTTATTTTCTTATTGAATTGATTTTTAATTTTTTTTATTATTTTTTTTTATTTTTTTTATTTTTATTTTTCTTTTTTATTATTTATTTTTTTATTTATTTTTATTTTTTTTATTTTTATTTTTTTTCTTTTTTTATTTATTTTTTATTTTTGTTTTAATTATTTGTTTATTTTTATTTTTTTTTTATTTATTTTTTTTATTTTTCCATTTTTCTTTTTATTATTTATTATTTTATTTATTTATTTATTATTTATTTGTATTTCTATTTATTTTTATTTATGTATGATTTGATTTAGTTATGCGTCTCTATTATTATTTGTATTTTTTGTTATTTATTTTTTTTTATGTATTTCTTTTTCTTTTTTTATTTATTACTTTTTTTTTGTTATTTTTATTATTTTATTCAATTATTTTTATGTAAGTATTATTTATGATTTATTATTTTTATTTTTATCTATTATTATTTATATTTATTTATTATTTGATGTATTTCGATTTATTTTTATTTATATTATTTATTTTATGTGAATTATTTATTTTATTTTTTTTATTATTTATGTCAATTTATTTTTGATGTCTTTATCTATCTTTGATGGGAGTTATTTTAGTTATCTATTTTATCAATGTAGTTCATATATTGATGTATTTCCTTATCTTTTTAGTTATTTAGTTTTAATTTAATTATGATGTATTTCTATTTAATTTATGTTTTTTATTTTTATTTATTTATTAGTAGTTTTATTTCAGGTGATTTAGTTATTTTTATTTATTAATTAGTTTTTATTTATTTATTTATTTCTAGGTTATTTATTTATTATGTATTCATTTATTTTTAATGAGTTATTATTTTTATTTATTTATTTACTCGATTTATTATTTTTATTTATTTATTTTATATATTTTTTATTTTTTTTTTATTGATTTAATTTTTTATTTTATTGATGTATTTTTATTATGTCTATTTTTGATTATTATGTATTTATATGTATTATTTATGTACTTTTATTTATTTATTTATTTATTTATTTTTAGTTAATTATTGATTTTTCTATTATTTAATTTATTTTCTTTTTATTTATTTATTTAGTGATTGGTATGCATTAGTTTGATTCAGTTATTTATTCGATTTATTAGATATTTTATTTATTTCTGTATTTTTATTTATTATTTATTTTCATTTAGTTAATTCTTTTTTATTTATGTATTTTATTATTTTGTGTATTTTATGTAGCGATGTATTTGTATCATTATGTCAGGTGATTATATTTTATTTATTTATGATTTGTTTATTTATTCTATTTACTTATTATTGGTTTTTATTTATAATTTATTTTTATTTATTATTTTTTTCTTTTTTTCCTTTATTCTTTTTATTTATTTTACTTTATTTTTATTTATTTATTTTTATTTATTTATTATTTTTATTTTATATTATTTATTATTTTTATTTATTTATTATTTTTAATTTATTTATTTATTTTTAATTTATTTATTTAATTTATTCATTGTTTATTTCTATTTATTAATTTATTTTCATTTATATATTTTATTTATTTATTTTTTATATATAATATTCTATTTTATTTTTTTATTTTAATTTTTTATTTATTTTTTAATTTTTTTACTTATTAATTTTTTTTTTATTTTTTTATTTACTTATTTGCATTTATTTATTTATTTATTTATTTATTTATTTATTTAATTTTATTTATTTATATTTACTTTTATTTATTTATTTATTTATTTATTTTTATTTATTTATTTAATTTATTTATTTATTTATTTTTTTTATTTTTATTTATTTATATATTTTTTATTTATTTATTTATTTTATTTATTTATTTATTTATTTTTATTTATTTATTTTTTTTATTTATTTATTTTCTTTAATATTTTTTATTTTCATTTATTTATTTGGATTTATTTATATTTATTTATAGTTATTATTTATTTATTTATATTATTTTATTTTTTCTTTATTTATTTTTATCTATTTATTTATTTTTATTTATTTATATTTATTCATTTATTTTTATATATTTATTTTTATTTGTTTATTTTTATTTATTTTGTATATTTTTTATTCATTTATTTATTTATTTATTTATTTTTTTTTAAATTTTTTTATTATTTATTATTGGATAATGAATATAACAAAGAAAAAACAGCTAAATAATAAATAATTTCCAATTTGATATTTTTAGGACTTTTTCCTTTTTTTTCATGACTGACTTATATTTCAAAAATCATTTGGAAAATCGCGTAAAACTAGAACAATATATCAATTATTTCCCAAAATATTTGAGTGTTATTTAATGGTTGTTGGCAGTTTTTTGTTCAAAAACTCATCATAAAAATCTCCTAAAAAATAAAATGAAATAGAGAAACAATAAAAGATTTTTTTTAAATCATTGAAATATATTTTAATTTTAGTACGTATTTTTTTGAAATTTTCTTATTTTTTGATGACTGATTTTTGTTTCAAAAATCACTCAATAATCAATTAAAATTTTCTTATGTTTTTGATGACAGATTTTTATTTGAAAAATAATTTTTAAAAGTATTTTAATTTTGTTTTTTGTACAATATGTTTGATAGTTTGTTCCTATTTTTGATGGATGATTTTTGTTTCTAAAATCATTCAGAAAATTGGCTAAAATAAGACAATGTATTTAAAATTAAAATCAGTTAAAAAATTAATTTGAATTCACTAACTTTGATAGCTTTTCCCTCTTTTTGATGACTGATTTTTTTTTCCAAAATTATTTTAAAAACCGCCTAGAAATAGAACGTAAAATGTTTTTAAAATAATTCTATAAATTTGTGCAAAATATTATTGAGTATACTTCCTTTTTTATTTTGGCTATTTATTTTTTCAAAAATCAACATAAAAATTCGCTAAAAAAAAGGGGGGGGGGGGGGGGGAGGGGAAACGGAATAAATACAATATTTTAAGAATTTTCGCCCTTATTTCGATAACAGATTTTTATTTAAAAAATAATTTAATACAAATATTAAAATGAATATAACATTAAAATTTAGACAAAAGCTAAAATCATTTATCAAAAAGCTGACAAAAAAAATATTGTATATAAATTCAAATAAGATTTTTAGTTTCATTGTGTGTCCTTTTTTATGCGATTTTCATAATTATTCATCAAAATGGGGTGAAAAACTCCCAAAAATTTTAGTTCATAACTATTTTTTTTAAACCCTTCTTTTATGTTATATTCATTGTCCTGATTTGGGTAATTTTCGAAATGATTATGGAAACAGAAGTCAGAATTAAATCGAATGCAAAATTATCATAAATGTTGTATTTTTTCCTCCTTTTTAGGTGATTTTTAAAATGATTCTTGACACAAAAATCTTGCATCAAAAGATGAAAATAAACTCTCAAAAATTGTGTACCAAAATTGAAACCTTTTTTTTTATAGGTATGTGGTTTTTTAAAAGATTTTTGAAACAAAAATCACACATCTAAAGGAGGACTAAAATGCGTTAAATATTTCATTTAAATTGATATATATTTTAAGCTTTTTTCAGTTTAATTATATATTTAGCATTTTTATGATGATTTTTGAAACAAAAGACAAAAACCTGAAAATATTGTGCAAAAACTGGAATATTTATTAAAACGTTTTATGCTATATTTCTTGTCCCATTTTTAGGCGATTTTTATAATTATATTTGAAAAAAAAATCAGTCTTAAAAATAAGTATACAATCCAAAAATTAAATAATCATTTTAACATGTCTATATGAAATTCATCTCTCTTTGTGATGGATGATTTTTGCTTCAAAAATCATTTAGAAAATTGATACATTTTTTTTTATACATTTTTGTTTGGGAGTTTTACCCTCTCTTTGGTGACTAATTTTTATTTCAAAAATCAATTAGAAAATCGCCTAAATTTTTAGTTGATTGATTATTGTAACATGAAAAGTAATAAAAAATATTTAAATTTTACCACTTACTTTGGTGGCTGTTTTCTGTTTCAATTAATCATTATAAAAATTCTCTAAATAATAGTTCAAAAAATGAAACAGAGAAAAGCTCTAAAAATAAGTAATTTTAAATGCAATATCTTTGGGCTTATTGGCTCCCTTTGTGGGAGTTTGTATTTAAATTGAAAGATAAAAAAATCGTTTTCTTCGCCCACCCCCATTTTTCAGGCTATTCTTATATTTATTTTTGATACAAAAATCGCCAAAATAAAGGAGGTAAAAACTCTCAAAAATATTATGCATATTATGCAAAAATTTATATATTTCTTAAATGATTTTGTTACATTTATTGCCCGAATTTCAGGTGTTTTTTGAAATAATTTTCGAAATAAAAATCAGTCATCAAAAATCAGGCAAAATATTAAAAATATTAGATTCAAACTGCTTTTAATTTGAAGTTCATTGTCCTAATTTTAGCCAATTTTCTAAATGATTTTTGAAGCAAAAATCATCCATCACAAAGAGGAATGAATTTCAAATAGACATGTTAAAATAATTATTTAATTTTTGGATTGTACACTCATTTTTATGACTGATTTTTTTTCAAATATAATGATAAAAATCGCCTAAAAATGGGACAAGAAATATAGCATAAAAAGTTTTAATAAATATTCCAGTTTTTGCACAATATTTTTAGGTTTTTGTCTTTTTGTTTCAAAAATCATCATAAAAATGCTAAAACCAAAATTGAACTGAAAAAAGCTTAAAATATATATCAATTTAAATGAAATATTTAACGCGTTTTAGTCCTCCTTTAGATGTGTTATTTTGTTTCAAAAATCTTTTAAAAAACGACATACATTTGAAAAAAAAGTTTCAATTTTAGTATACAATTTTTGAGTTTGTTTTCATCTTTTGACGCAAGATTTTTGTGTCAACAATCATTATAAAAATCACCTAAAAAAAGAGGAAAAAATACGTATATGATAATTTTGCATTCGATTTAATTCTGACTTCTGTTTCTATAATCATTTCGAAAATTACCTAAATTAGGACGGTTTAAAAAAATAATTATGAACTAAAATTTTTGGGAGTTTTTCACCCCATTTTGATAACTAATTATGAAAATCACATAAAAAAGGACAAAAAAATGAAACTAAATACCTTATTTGAATTTATATACAATATTTTTTTGGCAGCTTTTTGATAAGTGATTTTAGCTTTTGTCTAAATTTTAATGTTATATTTATTTTCATATTTGTATTAAATGATTTTTTAAATAAAAATCAGTTATCGAAATAAGGGCGAAAATTCTTAAAATACCGAGTTTATTCCGTTTTCCCCCCTTTTTTTAGGCGATTTTTAAAATAATTTTTGAAATAAAAATCAGTCATCAAAAAGAGGTAAAAGCTATCAAAGTTAGTATATTCAAATAAATTTTTTAATTGAAATTAATTTTAGATACTTATTTTAGCCAATTTTCTGAATTATTTTAAAAACAAAAATCATCCATCAAAAATAGGAACAAACTCTCATATTAAAATACTTTTAAAAATTATTTTTAAAATAGAAATTTGTCATCAAAAACAAAAGGAAATTTTAACCGATTTTTGAGTGATTTTTGAATAAAAAATCAGTCATCAAAAGTATGAGAAAATTTCAAAAAAATTACGTACTAAAATTGAAATATATTTAAATGATTAAAAAAAATCTTTTATTGTTTCTCTATTTAATTTTATTTTTAGTGGATTTTTATGATGAGTTTTTGAACAAAAAAACTGCCAACAACCATTGAATAAGACTCTCAAATGTTTTGTGCAATTATTGATATATTGTACTAGTTTTAGGGGATTTTCCAAATGATTTTTGAAATATAAGTCGGTCATGAAAAAGAAGGAAAAAGTCCTAAAAATATCATATAGGAAAATATTTATTATTTAGCTGTTTTTTTCTTTGTTATATTCATGATCCAATAATAAATAAATAAATAAAAATAAATAAATATATAAAAAGAAATATATTTTTATTTTTATTTGATTTAACAAAATAAATAAATAAAAAATAACTACATGAGTATAAATAAATAAAAAAAATAAATAAAAATAAAAAAATAAAAAAAAAATAAAAAAATATAAATAAAAAAAACAAAAATAAATAGAAATAAAATAAATAGAAAAATAAAAATAAATTAAAAAAATAAAAAAAAAAATTTAATAAATAAATAAATAAACAACTATAAATAAATAAAAGATAAATCCAAAAAAAATAAAAAAATCAAAATAAAAAATAAATAAAGAAAATAAAAAAAAACTTCAAAAAATAAAAAATAAAAAAATAAAAAATAAAAAAAATTTAAAAAATAAATTAAAAAAAATAAATAAAAATAAATAAATAAATAAATAAACAACAAAAATAAAATAAAAATAAAAAAGAAATAAATAAAAAAACAAATAAAAATAAAAATAAAATAAAAAAAATAAATAAAAAAAATAAAAAAATTAAATAAAAAAAAAATTAAAAATAAAAAAAAATAAATTAAATTAATAAAATAAAAATAATTAAAAATAAATAAAAAAAAATAAAAATAAATAATAAAAAAAAAAATAAAAAAAATAAAATTAAATAAAAGAAAAAATTAAATAAAAATAAATAAAATAAATCAAATAAAAAATAAAATAAAAGAAAAAAAATAATAAAAACTAAAATTAAATAAATATTAAATGAAAAAAAATAAAAAAAAATAAAAAAAAAAATATAAAAAATAAATAAAAAATAAATAAAAAATAAATAAATAAAAACAAAAATAAAAAATAAAAAACCTAAATAAATTAAAAAAATAAAAATAAATTAAATAAATAAATAAATAAAAAAATAAATAAAAAAAAATAAAAAATAAATAAATAAAAACCAAAATGAATAATAAAAAAAAATAAATAATAAAAATAAATACAAATAAAAATAAATAAATAAAAAAAACAAAAATAAAAAAAAATAAAATAAAATAAAAAAGTAAAAATTAAAAATAAAAAATAAAAATAAATAATAAATAAACTAAAAATATAAAATAATAATAAATAAAAACAATAAATAACAATACAATAAATAAATC
>NC_061099.1:33998476-34066120 GCF_015104395.2 Macrobrachium nipponense | reverse complement strand
CCGGTACTTGACAGATGCTTTATATATCATTTTAGCCTTAACATGCTTATTTTTTACAGGTGCAAGTGTAAGAAATGTACAAGCATTTAATGTTCTCTCAGTCAGTTTTTTCTACGTGGTACTACTGCTAACCTGTGGTTCAGTTTATTTTGGATGCTATCTCGGCTGTTTCAATCATTCTGACTCTGCAAACTATTTCATCCTTGAACCTCAGCACACGTTGTCTACGTTTGCAGAAAAAAATACATACTAAACCAAAGGAAATACAGGTAACTATAAGATCCAGCTCAGTAATTATGTTATTGCTTTTAGCTATTGACTATGTGTGGTTCCTAGAAAATACACACAGAAAACTATCTTTTTATACACAAGATAAGGAAGATGAGCCATATGCTGGATGGTACAGGCACAGTGTGATCCAACAGTTTTCATCATGTCACAGCATGTACTTCCTTGATGGGCAGGTGGACATTTATAAAGTTTTCAGTCTACTCCTGGACTTTGACACTTATGTTGCTTGTTCTGTCCACAGTAACCAGTGGAAAATTGAATCCCACATACAGTACCTCAAACTTATGGATAAGGGATTTGGTTTCAGGATGCTTTCCTGTGTGTGCTGGGTAATGTTGTACAGTACTATTTGCATGGGCTTGTGAAAAGGCTTAAACATTTTGTCTGTTGAAACATGGATAATACTATTATAAACACCTCATTTTATTTATTTTTACAGATTTAGAATTGAAGTTTAATAAAGAAAAAGAAAGGAAAAGTCAGTTTGGCTTCTTCCCATCTTTGAATTCCTTTTATAGCATTTTCTTTTTATTGAATTGCTGAGCATCTTGAAACTCTTTATCCATTTGCACATGATCCCTTTGTCAAGAATAATCATTTTAACTCCCATTTTTTTTTTTTTTTTTGTCCTTTACTTTACCAACTCTCAGTAGGAAAAAGAAATTATTTTTTACAAAACTGTTTAGATTGAATTGATGAAAGAGTAATGCCACTGTTACTCGATTAATAATCCAATTGTAATACAATTTTTGCAAATGAAATTTGAGATCATTCTTTTTAGTTTGTGGTGTTGATTACTGTAATATAGATTTTAAAATTGAGAAACATAATAGTTTTTCCTTATCCCTTTGAGAAATTCTTCCATTTAGTTATTATGATGCTTGTTGCTCTGACTAAACTCTCACTTGTCTTTTGTAATTTAAATGTGTAAAGACAATATGTACATGAACCAAATGAGGTAAAATCCATAGACATACATATGTGCTGATGACAAATTTTTTTTTTGCAGGAGAAGTATTTCCAGTTACTTGAATTCGTGGTTTTCCAGCTCAACTTGTTTCCTTGCAAGGAACTCATTTCACTTTCCATCCTGCTAAAGGCTCAGCACTCATTATCATGCTCCATCATCTGTATAAACACATTACTTACAATCCTCAAGTAAGTTAAAAAAATATTTTATTCCAATTCGAAACTCAACTTTTGTTGTAAGTTTCTGTTGACACTAAAGTTTATCTTTGTGTGAATTAAGTATTTTGTTCATGAAACTTACCCAGCAGATATATATATAGCTGTATTTCTCCAAGAAGTCCGACAGAATTTCAAAACTCCGGCACGCAGTGGTCGGCCAGGTGGTTAGTACCCATTCCCGCCGCTGGGAGGCGGGTGTCAGGAACCATTCCCATTTTCTATTCAGATTTTTTCTGTCGCCGGTGTTGATAACAACTGTTTTCAACACCTCCGTCTAGGATTTTCGAAACTTCTCTGTTACTTGAGTATCCTGTTTGTTTTTGGTTATCGAACGTGGATTGTGACTAGGCTTACGCTGATAGTGGATTGGATTTGAATTTGGTTTGGTTTTTTCCTTTAACTAAGAGTGCTGGGACTAGTTTATCTAGCACCAGAGTGTGTTGTATGGAAGGTTGTAAGGTGAGGCTACCGAAAGGTTCGGTAGACCCACACACAATATGTAATAATTGTAGAG
This sequence comes from Macrobrachium nipponense, assembly GCF_015104395.2. NCBI lineage: Eukaryota > Metazoa > Arthropoda > Malacostraca > Decapoda > Palaemonidae > Macrobrachium > Macrobrachium nipponense. Next base: position 34,064,127 of record NC_061099.1, on the reverse strand, counting down.
AAACATACGTGTGTATAAATGACCGTTGTAAGGAGTGTGATGTCTGTCTGATTCGGGTTGGAAGGCTTATGAATCTTATGTGCGGAAATTGGAGCGTGATAGGATACGGAGGTCTTCCTCCAGGAGTGTATCAGTCAGTAGAAGTAAGGGTAGTAAGGTTTCTCCTACAATACATTCAGTAGTTGGTACACCTAAATCTGTTGTGCCTTCGGGCCCTGAAAATGTTGTGCCTTCGGGCCCTGAAAAATCAGTGGAAGACAATGCCCTTTCTACGATTCTGGAATCAATACGAAACCTAGAATCTAAAGTGCTCGCTTTGGAGGGTAAAAGCAGCTTATTAGTGAACAAAAGTGCAGTGAAAGTGCCCCCAGTGTTGTAGAGGGGGCGTCAGATCGGCCCTATAATGCCTCTAGGCCTGGACCTCTGTCGAACTTCCAAGCCCAGGAAGACGGACATGTCGAAAGCCGCAGGAGGGTTACGGGGAACCCCCACCGATCTGGCGTCCCTTCGGCAGAACCTGTAGACGATCCCCAGGCTGCCAAAGAGTGTGCGAGTGCGCGTATCCTCCGCGAGTGCTTTTCGTCCTCGGAGGCGTCCTCCCCTAACAGGAGTTGGAGCATGAGAAGACGCTCACGTCCTCTGAAAAGAGCTATGACGTTAAAATGCGTCACAAGCGGCTATCGTCAGTAGTCTCTCAGAGGAGGGCGCAGAGTCTCTTTGCGCTGCTTCTTCGTTACGGGCGTCGCCTCGAGACTTGGATTACTCTCCACCGCAAAAAAGATCGAAAACTCAAGTTGTCGCACAAGACGGCCAGAGTCTTCGATCGCAGTGAAGAAGACGCTTCACGTCCTTTTTCTCCTGTTGGTTTGCGGTCTTCACCGGAGAGTTTTTTGCTGCATGGACTCCTCAAAGGAGAATTATGATTGTCATCTGACGAGGACGCCTTGGAGCGGCTTAGTCGTTCTAGGAATAGAACTAGAACGGGTCCTGTGAGAAGGGATAGGGCTTCCCCTCGCCCCTCGCCTTCTCATAGGATCAGTTTTTCTCCTGAAAAAGAATCTTCTGCTACAAAGAGTGTTATCAGGTCGATGCAACAACAACTTGCTTCGTTGCTAGCTGAGAGAGAATCAGAAAATCGTCCGAGAAGAAAAGATGATAGATTACCGATTAAAAGATCTAAGAGGTCTCCCGCACGGGTGGACCGATCGATCGTCTCTTTCGCCTGTGAGTACTCATTCTAGATTTCATACGTCTCACCTGCAGTTGGAGAAAGGGCATGAAAAAACTTCCTACGAGGATTCGCCCAGACTCTCGAGGCTCGCTTTATACAAGAACGGACGATCCTATGATTACGAAACGAGGCCGTATACAGTCTGGAGAAACTCGACGCTCCTAGTTCGGCTTGGAAGGAGCGGAGTGTTCACAGGGACGCTGTTTAGACAAGCGGTTACGCTCGGACAGACGTCGAGCGTGACGCTCACCTGGACGCCAGGCGTGGCGCTCGGAGGGACGCCGAGCGTGACGCTCACCTGGACGCCAAGCGGGACGCTCGGCTGAGCGTCGAGCGTGACGCTCACCTGGACGCCAAACGTGGCGCTCGGCTGGACGCCAGCGTGACGCTCAGCTGGACGCCAAGCTTGACGCTCGGACGGATGCCAAGCGAGACGTTCAAACAGACGCTTTGTTCATATCCATCAGGTATCACAGCAAGGTATTAGTATGGAACCTCAACTGCAATCGGCTTTCGAAGGGACTCCCATCGAGAGAATGAGCAAGAAATTGGTACCGCTTTATCTGAATCTTTAGATATTAATATTCAGAATGCTCCATGCACGTCTAAACAACGATCTTCATTAAAAGCTCGGAGTGAAAGGACTTGTACCACCAGCTTCGGGAGTCCCCTTGGTCACTCCTATAGATGAGGAAGGATTAAGTAATATTTCAGAGGAAACGAAGAGGATCAACCTGCTGTGTTCAGATTCATCCGATTATCAAGTTTTGGTTCGATTGCTTCGGGATTCATTTGGAGAAGAGTTTCAACCCGCAGCACCTCGGTCGCCTCCTTCTCAGTTTTCGTTGTCGAAAACAAATAAGACTCCTGGATTTGTTAAAATGACAAAGTCTCTTTCAACTAAGAGAGCTTTTAAGAAGGTGCAAGATTGGATGGAGTCTAGAAAAGCTCAAGGAAAGTTTTTCCTTTGCCCAGCCTCCTTCAAGACTTTGCGGCAAGGCTGGGATCTGGTATGATACAGGTGAGGATGTCGGGTTAAGAGCTCCCGCATCGGCTCAAGGTGACTTTTCCAGTCTGGTTGACGCACCAAGAAGGTCTCTTCTTTCGTCAGCTAAAATAACATGGACACCGGCGGAGATAGACCACCATCTGAAAGGTCTGTTTTCGGACAATTGAAGTATTTAATTTCTTAGACTGGTGTTTGGGCTGCTTGACACTAAGTCTCGTAGTCAAGACTCAATTAGCTTGGGGGAGCTATCCAGTGTTCTCGCTTGTATGGATAAGGCCGTCAGAGATGGTTCAGAGGAATTAGCTTCACATTTTTGTGCAGGGCTCCTGAAAAAGAGAGCTATCTACTGTAAATTTACTACCAAAGCAGTGTCTCCAACACAGAAGGCAGAATTGCTTTTCGCCCCTCTTTCTGACCATCTCTTCCCCCAGGCTATGATTAAAGATGTAGCTGGAAGTCTACAGGAAAAAGCTACTCAGGATCTATTAGCACAATCTTCTAGACGTCCTGCGGTTCCTTCGACTTCAACACAACCCAGTTTTCTAAGAAAATAAAGCCCTTTCGAGGTGGAGCATCCTCTAGACCTTCTCCTAGAGGAAGAGGACTCTCTAGAGGCAGAGCTCAGTCTAAGTCCAGAGGTAAAAAATGAGGAGGAAGTCCTTCAGTTGCCAGTAGGTGCCAGGCTTCATTTATTTGCAGAAGCTTGGAAGAAGATAGAGGCAGACAGCTGGTCGCTCAACGTCATCGAGCGAGGATACAAAATACCTTTCCTGAAGCCTCCTCCATTGTGCACAACACCTATAGATCTATCACCCTCGTACCATGGAGAAAAGCAACAGATCTTGTACGATCTGATAGAACAAATGCTCGAGAAGAAAGCAATAGAACAAGTCGAGTACATTCAGTCCCCGGGTTTCTACAACAGGTTATTCCTGGTGCCGAAACAGTCGGGAGGCTGGCGGCCAGTTTAGATGTGAGCAGTCTAAACCTTTTTATAGAGAGACAGACGTTCAAGATGGAGACACCTCAGTCAGTGCTTGCGGCCTTAAGACAAAACGACTGGATGGTATCACTGGACCTGCAAGACGCATATCCACGTCCCGATACATCCCCGATCGAAGATATCTGCGTTTTGTCATGAAGGGAAGAGTTTTCCAATTCAGAGCTCTTTGCTTCGGTTCTGAGTACGGCACCAATGATTTTCACAATTCTAATGAAGAATGTGGCGAGGTGGCTTCATCTTGCAAACATAAGGATCTCTCTATATCTAGACGACTGGCTCATTCGAGCATCGTCGAAAGAAAGGTGTCTGAAGGACCTTCAATCAACCTTAACTATAGCAAAGTCCCCTGGGACTTCTAGTGAATTTCGAAAAGTCGCAGCTGATCCCCCACACAGTCCATCGTGTATCTGGGGATTCAGATGGATTCAGTGGCTTTTCGAGCTTTTCCGTCCCAGGGACGGCAACAGCAAGGATTAGAAAAAAATATCAGTCTTCTTAAGGAAAGAATCATGCTCGGTGAGGGAATGGATGAGTCTGCTGGGCACCATTTCCTCGCTGGAGAAGTTTGTTTCCTTGGGGAGACTACATCTCAGACCTCTCCAGTTTTCCTGAAGGAGAATTGGGAAGACAAAGAAAATTTGGAGACAATTTTGAGGATCCCAAAGGAGGTAAAGGATCACCTAAAGTGGTGGCTCGATCCTGTGAAGCTTTCGGAAGGAACTTCCCTCAAACTTCAGAGCCCCGACCTAGTGTTGTTCTCGACGCGTCCACCACCGGGGGGTGGGGAGCTACACTAGGGAGGGAGGAAGTGTCAGGCACCTGGAGAGGGGAACAGGTGTTCTGGCACATAAATCTCAAAGAACTGGCGGCCATATACTTGCACTTCAGTTTTTCAAAGAAAAAGTCTCAAACAAGATAGTGCAGATAAATTCAGACAATACCACAGCTCTGTCATACATAAAAAGCAAGGAGGGACTCACTCGCGATCATTGTTCAACCTAGCAAGAGAGATCTTGTTATGGGCGAGAACTCAGAAAGTAACGATTCTAACGAGGTTCGTTGCAGGCGTGGAGAACGTCCGGGCAGATCTCCTCAGTCGGCAGGGTCAACTGCTGCCGACCGAGTGGACTCTGCATCAGGATGTGTGTCGAGAGCTGTGGAAGTTATGGGGACGTCCTCTAGTGGACGTCTTTGCGACAGCAAGAACAAAGAGGCTTCCGTTTGTATGCTCCCCCGTGCTCGACCCGGGAGCAGTAGCAATAGATGCACTTCTTTGGGGACTGGGACAGGGATGGATCTTTGTACGCATTTCCTCCGTTCAAGATTCTGGGAGAAGTGATGAAAAAGTTTGCAATGTCAGAAGGGACGAGATTGACGTTAATCGCTCCTTACTGGCCAGCAAAGGAGTGGTTCACAGAGGTCATGACCTATGTAGTGGACTTCCCGAGGACATTGCCCATGAGGACAGATACTCAAACAGCCCCACTTCGAGAGATACCACGGAAACCTCCCCGCTCTGAGTCTGACTGCATTCAGGACTATCAAAAAGTTGGTCGAGCGAGGGGTTTTTCTAGACCGGTTGCAAAAGCAATCGCCAATGCGAGAAGAGCTTCCACGCTTGGAGTCTATCAATCGAAGTGGGCTTCGTTTAGGAGCTGGTGCAGAAGAACACGCATTTCCTCTACCACGACCTCTGTGAGCCAAATAGCGGACTTTTTGCTCTACTTGAGAAACGACCTAAAGCTTGCAGTCTCAACAATCAAAGGCTTACAGAGTATGTTATCTGTAGTCTTTAGACATAGAGGAATTGATTTGGCAAATAATAAGGATATCCACGATCTTTTAAGGTCTTTCGAGACTATAAAGATCCTCAACCTAAGTTACCATCATGGAATTTGGATGTAGTACTTAAATTCCTAATGTCAAAATCGGTTTGAACCCCCTTCAGAACGCCTCTTTAAGGGATCTTACTAAGAAAACTATTTTCCTAACGACTCTGGCGACGGCGAAGAGAGTAGTGAAGTTCAGCCTTAGCAAGCATATTGGTTTTAGGGACATAATGCTGTTTGCTCATTAAGTCCTACGTTTCTAGCGAAAAATGAAAATCCGTCTAACCCTTGGCCCAAAAGTTTTGAGATTAAGGGTATGGCGGAAATCATTGGACACGAACCAGAGAGAGTCCTGTGCCCTGTCAGGGCTCTCAAGATTTATTTACAAAGAACGAAGGAATGTCGAGGTCCTTCTAGCAACTTATGGTGTTCGGTCAGAAGACCAGATTTGCCGATGTCGAAGAATGCTCTGGCATTCTTCTTGAGAGACACCATTAGACAGGCGCATTCATCTTGCGAAGACAGTGATGTTAAGCTGTTGAAAGTGAATGCCCATGAAGTGAGAGCTATACAGGCAGTCCCCGGGGTTACGACGGGGGTTCCGTTCTTGAGACGCGTCGTAAGCCGAAAATCGTCGTAAGCCGGAACGACGCTTGGAAATATGTCTTAAACTAATAAAAAGTTATAAAAACCTTACTTGTAATCCTTGGTTACACTACATGTCGTTTCCTGTAGTTTTATGTACAACCTGGAGTTATTTTCATAAAAGAATGCTGTTCTTGAAGGTAAAAACTATTGTAATCCTCTGGTGACACTACATTCTTGAAGTTTTATGTACACCTCTTTTTGGAGTGATTTTGCAAAATCTTGAGGGCTACAAGAACAGCTGATTACTATTTACGTATCATATAGACTAATTAAAGTAAATGTATCTTTAAATAGGCTTATATATTAGTATCAACAAAACATTTCCTGCCATGAGTCAGAGGCCGTTAATGAAACGAACACTTCTCTGTCCTATCTGTTCAGAAAATACGTTACGTCAATCCCCGAGACCATTGTTGCCAAAGCGTCTCTCTCTCTCTCTCTCTCTCTCTGATCAAATTACATTGGAAACTTGACATACGATTGCCCTAATATACGAATGTTTTGAGATATAACAGAAAATTTGCGAAAATACAAGCTTTGATATACAACGAAATATTTGAGATACGATTTTGCGATGAGTGTTAGTTGTATAGGCGACCGATAAATGGCGTTCAGTCTGTTTGTTTGTTGGTGCTGCATGTTAACACGTCGTTGTTTAGTTCGTTGTATTTGCGCCTATTTTTCGTGTTATTTTGTCTATTTTATTATTAACCATGGGTCTCAAAGCTAAAGACAAAGCAGTGATAAGAAAAACCCAAGAAAATGATTTCGATGGAAGCAAAACATGAAATTATAGCAAAGCATGAACGTGGCGTTCGTATCGTCGATTTGGCAAACGAGTATGGTCGAAATCCTTCTACAATATCCACGATCATCAAGCAGAAGGAAGCTATAAAAACCCCCCGAGACCATTGTTGCCAAAGCGTCTCTCTCTCTCTCTCTCTCTCTCTCTCTCTCTCTCTCTCTCTCTCTCTCTCTCTCTCTCTCTCTCTCTCTTGATCAAATTACGTACTGGATAATGCCTCTCTTTGGATACTTCGATTTTGGCCAAAAATATTGAGGGCTACAAGAACAGTTGATACTATTTACGTATCATATAGACTAATTAAAGTAAACGTATCTTTGAAATAGGCTTATATTATTAGTATCAACAAAACATTTCCTGGCATGAGTCTCAGAGGCCGTTTAACGAAACGAACACTTCTCTGTCCTTAACTCGGCCGAGCTCTCTCTCTCTCTCTCTGTCTCTCTCTTCTCTCTCTCTCTCTCATCTCTCTCTCTCTCTCTCTCTCTCTCTCTGATCAAATTACGGATGGAATGTCCTCTCTTTGGATACTTGGAAGTTTGTGTTGTAATCTAACCAGAAACTTCGTTTTGTTATTATTACTGGAAACAAGCAATGATTTTTTTCATATTTTGCGCTTTTGGACTGTTATAATGTAAACTAGTATGTATTCATTCGCTCGGAACTAGTTCGCATATGAGGCGTCACTAAAAAACATAGAAAAATACAACATAAAAGTAAAAGTGTCGAAAATCATCATAATCTCAAAAATTTTTTGTTGTTGTAACTCTAACCAGAAACTTATTTTTTATTAATCTACCTGTGCTAAACTATAAAGGATTTTTATCTAGTATGCGTTTTTTTAAAAAGCGTCGTTAACTCGGAGCGTCGGAAGACGCCTCTCTCTCTCTCTCTCTCTCTCTCTCTCTCTCTCTCTCTCTCTCTCTCTCTCTCTCTCTCTCTGATCAAATTACTGGATAATGTCTCTCTTTGGATACTTGGAATTTGCGTTGTAATCTAACCAGAAACTTCGTTTTGTTATTATTACTGGAAAAACCAAGCAATGATTTTTTCATTATTTGCGCCTTTTGGACGTTTATATGTAAACTAGTATGTATTCATTCGCTCGGAAACTAGTTCGCAATATGAGGCGTCACTAAAAAAACATAGAAAAATACAACATAAAAGTGTCGAAAATCATTAATCTCAAAAATTTTTGTTGTAATCTAACCAGAAAAACTTATTTTTATTAATATACTGTGCTAAACTATAAAGGATTTTTATCATAGTATGCGTTTTTTAAAAGCGTCGTTAACTCGGAGCGTCGGAAGCGTCAGCGTCGTAACCTCGGAAAAACGCGTCGTAACCCAGGACGGATTTTTCCATTGAATATTTAAGTAAAATGCGTCGTAACCTCGGAACGTCGTAAGCCGGAACCGTCGTAACCCGGGGACCGCCTGTATCTACCTCGGTTAGCTTTCCAAAAGTGAAAAGGACAATGGTCGCCTCCAATACTATTTCTGAGTGCCACCTTTTGGCGCAGCAAACTCGGTGTTCGCTTCCACACTGACCTGCGGGATGTGAAGACGACATACGAGAACTGCTATGCGCTTGGGACCCATACGTCGCAGCAGACACTTTGTTGGGGGCTGGAAGTAGCACTCATCCTACCCTGTAGGAAATGGGTAGGTGAGCTTTTATGGATTGTTTTATGGTTGTAAGGTCGTCCGCCTGAGCCGGACTTCCTTTTTAGCCTAAGTGAGGTGGGAATGAAAAATTGTTAGGCTGGTCAGGTGGGTGGAATTTTTATTTTAACTTGTGCGACACGGCATACAAACCTTCGGTCCTTTTACAATAGGAAGGTACTAGCGGCAGCTGGATAGTCGTAAGCTTTCGAACAAGGGGTTCGGTAGTTAACTGCTTGTCCGACAGGCGGCGCGCGCAAAGCGCGCGACTGGTAGGTAAACAAATCACTTTTGCTTTCGGCCTGCTGGCTGTGGACGTGTATCATCGCTCTCTGCCGCTTTATCGTCCGTTGCTTTCGCATGGTTGTGTTTTTCTTTTTCTATTTATCTAGTGAAACTGAATTGTAAGTACAATCATTTCATATTTATTTCCATTGAATTCAATTGTGAATTAAAGGATCTTGGTTTCACCACGCCCTCCGATTACCCGAGTGCCGGGTGGGACTGAAGGGGCGTAAGTGCGGGAATTCATTTTCCAGAAAATGAGGTCCTCGTATTGTGTATGCTCGGTGCCGAGGGCGGGAGAGCGCTCGCTCCAAGCGTATATTTTGGTTGGAAATGTGTAGATGAAAATCGTAAGTAAGTGCTCTTTTCATTTATATTTTTTGACCTGTATGCTCGTTGCCGGAGCGAATGCGCTCGGCACGGAAACTTATTCTGTATGGAAGTGGAATCGCAAGTACAGTATTCTTTTTCATTTCATATATTATTTTGATTGTAGCAATACTCATTTTGGATCAGTTTCCGAGCTTACCCGGAAATTGATCTTTTCCCCTTTTTATTTGAATGAAGTGAAATCGCAAGTGCAGTTCTTTTCAGTTTTCAATATTTTATTGAGATTGCATTGTTTACTGGGATCAATGTTTCCGCTATTTACCGGGAATTGATCCTTCCCCTTTTTATTTGTATGAAGTGAAATCGCAAGCGCAGTATTCTTTTCATTTTCATATATATATTGATTGCATCATTCATTATGGATCAAGGTTTCCATAAACCTTGATCCATAAAGGTAAGGAATGGATCCTTTACCCTTGCGCTCGTACGAGGGCGCAAATGCGCTCGATCCGCAGCCCTTATTCATTGTGAAGTGAATCGTAATGCAAGATTCTTTTTCATTTTATTCTTTTTATTATTGATTGCATCAATATTTATTTGGTTCAAGTTCCGCTCAGTCAGGGAATTGATCCTTATGCCCTGCATTCGGGCCGATGGCACGATTGCTCTCGGGCTCTTATATTATTGTTGGGTACATGGGTGCTGTGCGGGGGTGGGGGAACGAGAACCCCCCCCCGCTCAGCTCCACAGATGGCCCTTCCCCTTGGGGGGGGGGGAGGTTATCGGCGTTCTTCTCCTCGCCCGATCCGTCGAGCGCGGGGGAGGGCGCTCAGGTGCCCTCGCTGTACAATTGTATTGCGGGTCTCTCCACTTCGTTCGGGAGAGGGCTCACCCCCCCGGCCCGCGCAGGGCGAACTTCCCCCCCACTAATCGCTAACTACTTGTTAATTTCCAGCAGGTGCTACTGCCACCGATGGGCTGGACCTTGGTGAGGTATGGGCGTCCTTCGATTTGCAGGGCGTGCTAGTGTCCAGGGCTGCGGTTCTATGTCTGGGCCTACTGCGGTCACCCATGGAGTGGTGACCACGCTCCAGGTGACGACGTCCCTCCATCACCTGGTGTAATCACCTCACGTGGTAACAGTCTTGCCTACAGCCGCTGTGAAGTGCCGTTCGCTCGTACCGAGAGGGGGGCGTGCCGCCGCCGCTCGTGGTTGCCGCGCTGCAGCGACCACACTTCCGTCTTGCCCTAGAGCTCGCCCCTGGACCTGCCGCCAGTACCAGGATGTTGCTGGCTGCTGCTCCACTTCCTGTGTCCCGGTGCTGCCTGCCGTACTGCCGATTCTGGGCTGACTGTCCATGCAGTTTGCTGCGCTGGCTGTCCCTGCCGTTTGCTGCGCTGGCTGTCCCTGCCGTTGCTGCGCTGGCGGTCCTACCGATGCTGTGCTGGCTGTTGCCTGCTTTGTTCCTGAGATGCCCATACCTGCTGATGTCGTCCCTGTTCGTGGTGGTACTACCCCAGACTTTGGTCTGTCTGTACAGGTGCGTCCGGGCCCTGTAGCTTCGGCTACAGCAGCCCCGGCTCCGCCCTGGATAGCAGATCTTACGTCTGTCCTGAGGAAGCTGACGAAGAAGAGGAGGAAGGTGTCGTCGTCGTCGTCTTCATCTTCTTCATCGTCGTCGGCTGCCGCCTCTTCCCCTTCGACTTCTAAGGCTTCACAGCCGAGGAAGAAGAAGGTTGCCTCCTCCCTCCAAGAAGTCTCCCTCGGGAGCTTCTCGGGACCCGTCTCACCTCAGTGGGACGGGAGGGTTCCTTCCGCTGGTCCTCCTGCTCCTTCGGGAGCGGGGCCCGTCTCTTCTTCCGCAAGGAAGAAGACTACGGGGACCAGAGGGGTACCGGCTAACACCGGTACTTCCTCGCCTGGTGTCAGTGGTTCTGCCACTGCATCAGGGTCCGTCTCGGCCTCTCGTTCGCGGGATTCGGTACCGAGTGTACGGTCGCCTACCAGCGACGTGCAGCCAGGAACCAGACCTCTGAATCCGCTCAGCGTCAGGTTCACGGCACGGGGCGGAAGACTGGTGACAGCCGCTCACGCGACTCTCACCAGACCAGCTATCACTCTCGCGGCGAAACAGCTGGCTACCCGGGGACGTGACGGTCCACGACCGGCCACGGGCTGAGGCTGGGAAGAGGTCCTCCGTTCGCCGGTGCCAGCCACGGCTGGGAACAGCGACGTGACGTGCCGTGAGGACAAGCACGGTCTCATGTGACAGTGGAGCCTGCAGGTCGCCTGACCGTCGCTCTCACAGAGAGCGATCGGGTATGGCAACCAGCACCAGCTCTTCTGACACTCGAGATCGGGGCCGCCTGTGCTCAGTCCAGCCGTTCTCCACAGCGAGACGGTTCGACCAGGCCTGCAGCTCGATCGCCACCACGGGTTGACGATCGCCTGCAGCCCTCCAAGCCTGCTGGTTCTGCCAGCGAGCAACGAGGGTGGGAGCGTCAGGTCTGCCTCTCCCGTACCTTCAACCTCCTCGGGTTACACCGGGAGGAGCGAGGTATTGAGGAGTGATCGTGAGGGGCTAGGGTGCGCCCCTCACGATCCACCACGACGCCCTACGTGCCAGGCACGGTTCTTGGACCGGCCAGGACGTATGCGCAAGTGGATGGGGAAGACGAGAGGGCTGTCGCTGTTCCCCGCCCTTCTTAGGAGGAAGGTTCTCGGAATATGCTCTTGTTCGAAGGGCTTACGGTCCCAACTCTGCAAGATGCTGTGACTTCCGAGATCCAGAGGAACTTTGCCGAGGTTATGACGCTGATTCGTCAGCACAACGACCTCGGGGAAGGATCGCCGCTCCCACCAGCAGAGCCACGTCTCGGCTCGAGTCGTTTTGGGGCCCGAGAGGGAACCCAAATCGACGGTGGGTCTGCCGCGATCGGAGCTTGCCGACTGTGTTGAACCAGGTAGTCTCTCGTCTCCGGACAAGAAGGCTCTCTCAGTTCTGGCCGGTCGAACAAGCTACTTCACCTCCTCTACTGCGACAGAGGCGTTTCTACGTGTCTTCGGACACCGTATTTGAATACCCCTTCGGTCCTCCTGAGAGGTTTCGACCTCGACGAGGACTGGAATGAGTCGGAGGACGGTATCGGCTCTCTCCTGTCAGGTGTCGATCAGCCCCACCCAGACGACGTTCACAGTGGCGGCAGATCCTTACCTACAGTATGATAGTTCGTAACCCTCCTCGGGGAAAAAGTTTTCTCCTGACGATACGTTTTCCCAGGCTCTGAGAGGCTTACGGCGATGGCTGCTCCTTTTCTTCTCCAACGGCTAGTTCCGCTGGGAAGGCGAGCCAGTATCCATTCCTCCCCCATTCCCTCTCTCCTTACGGCTACGAGGGAAAGGGGAGGGATCCTACAGAGATTTCTCTGTAAGATCCCACGTTAGGGGCTGCGCTACCGGGGGGACCTTCGGGTCCTACCTGACGTAAGCCCCGGTCGTTGAGGAGGGATCCTGCCCCTTTCTCGATTTCTACGGGAATCGAGAGGACCACCAGCCGATATCGTTTGACGAATTCGGTGGGGGTTTCGCAGAGTGCTTAGAATTCTACGGAATTTCTAGCGCACTCAGAGTGTTCGAGTTTTTACGATCTCCAAACACTTAGGCGAGACCACGGTCCAAAGTGAGCGAGAATCCCCGATAATTGTTACGATAATCGGGAACCCTCGCTTATGCTCGAATTCCTGTAATTTCTAGCATTTGGAAGAAGACTGCTGCTGAAAAGAAGAGTATCTCACATTAGGCGATTAACCTGGAATAGAGAAGAACGGACGGGAACTTCCAGTTTGGCTTGAACTATCGTCTTCGGTATTCTGTTCACCATTGAAGCTTTCCTTTGGGAAAGACTTCTCCTTCACTCTCTTGACTAGAGAACGAAGGCGGTCGATCTCCAATCCTTATTCTCATTCCTCGAGGGGAAAAGATTTAGGATGGAGGTCGTTGTACAGAACCTACAAAATATACTACGTATATTACCCTCGCGACATGATTCTTGTAACAGTTGAATTGTCCGGGGGGTAGGCGCATACCGTAGTTAACTCTACGGTTTGTGACCGAGACGAATTGTATCTTAATTGAACTGCAACTCGGGTTGCCTGCAACCTCCCAGCAGTTATCAGTTTCGATTTTAGATACTTGGTAGGATTGTCATGACAACACCAAATCAGCTTTTGTATTTACCGAAATCCGTTTCGTTTAAATATTAATTGCTCGAGCGTATTCCTTTATGCTCGATGGTTCTAGCCGAACGCATTCCTTCGTGGAATAATGGATTAAAACTGGCAACTCAGGATGACGAGTCACCGAGAGCTACTGCGTATTGAACTGCCTGATAGCGGCTCAGTATCAGCTAGGTCTCGAGATGCACGGTCGGTTAGTTCTCTCTCTCCCCTTGTTTGATTGACTACCGAACCGTATCTCTGCCCAACAATCATGGACTTAGGTCTCTGATTAACGGGGATTCTCGCAATAATGAAGGACCATCTACTGCTGTGACGCTTGATTTCATCGCCTTCGGACATTGCGAGAATTTTCAACAGAGATATCTCTTGGACTCTTTCATCTTTCTGTTTACCGCACGGTGTAACAGAAGTCTGTACTAGTCAACCGCTGCATCGCACCGCGATAATGCGAATGATTTTTGCAGACATCTGAGTTTGTCTTCAAAATATCTCGTATTCGTAGGTGTGCAATTATTCATTGCTCGCCCCGAATTAACAGATATGTCAGAAGACATCGCCTACTCTCCGACCTGACAGCTCTACTTCCAAATGTTCAGCCCATGAGAAGCAGTTCTTCAGGCAGTATTTCCCTGTCTTCATTACTGAAAAGCGCTCCTCCGCTTTTATTGCAAACTAACGATTCCGCACCGGACAGCAATGAATAGCGGTTAGCGTTTCTTTCAGTCTTTGTAGCACAGGTTCAGAATCTTGAGAATCCTTTCTCTCGGTTCAGCTGCGAAGACGTAGGTTGCAATTTTCTGTACACCTTCGTCTTCAACGACACATAGTGTTGTTTCTCCTTAGCCGAGAATCAACTATACTATGAGATATCTTGCCATCAAGGACCTCGGTCTCTAGAAGGCAATTGACTTTCGCCTGTTGGGCACATGCCTTAAGAGAGTCAATCACCTTGCCTTCTGGCATCGGTGACGAACAAATTATTTTCTCTTGGCAGAACCCTTTTAAGGCGAAGGTCACGTGACTTGCTCGGGTGCTGGGTACAACTTGCCTCCTACCGAACGCAGTCAGTCGGCAGCTGTCAGAGCGCCCCACCCAAGTCTGTTACGAACTTTGCTGTGGACTTAGTTCGGTTGTTCCATAACAATCTTTTCTCGTCCTAACGGCTTGTCACAGTACCCATAACATCGACACCCACCATTGAGTGTCTGTGTCCTATCCACTACCGAGAAAGAACAACTTCGCTGCAGACGGATAGACCAGTATGGGTACAGGACATCACCGAAGTCGAGAAGAGGGTTAGGTCATACGACCATTCCCTTCTTTTCCTCTGAGGTAATTGCATGACTTTTCCTGCGAAGTCAAGCATCCAGGGGATGGGGATTCGTGACGCTCGATTTCGTACCGAATTCGTAGCGAAGACTCTGAACCCTTCGGTTCCTGACGATCGGTTAGAGTCCTTCACAATCCCCTCCCTAATGGACTTCACCGCCTTCGATGCGAAGGAGATGCTGCTTTGTCCTGTGAAAGCGCGACCGCGACTTTCTGGAAGGAAAACTCGAATAACCCAGGGCGATGAGTGTTGAAGACTCTTCGTCAGCACCAAGATGACCTAGAAGTACACTCCCTCGAGTTACACAAGAACTTCTCCATGGCGCAGGTACTGAAGGCAGGGGTCTGGTACAACCAGACCACCGGCACCTCCTTCTACCTTTGGATATTGCCCACAGGTCCTTGGATCGTTTTCCTTAGGACCCGTGGTGGCTGCTCAACACGTTGTCTAGCTAACCCAGACCCTAGCAGGCTGAACAGCATCGAGTCCTGGTGTGACTGTAAGAATAGATAAGTGAATGAGAGAGTGACTGGCTTCTCTTCCTATCTTTTTCTCCCCCTCTACCTGTGGGTAGAGGGATACGGTCATCACCTTGCTGGATAAGGACGAGATGCCGGTGAGCTACTCGACAGAGCCCCATCCTATCCCTTTCACTAGGGATGGGAGCGAATATCCACCACTTCCTCCTACAAGGGGGGGGAAGTGGATGCCAACAAGAGACAAACCATAACTTTATGTTGCCTCTTGCAAATAGGAACTTGTTCTTGTTTGCTGGTACGAAGAGATACGCTTGCCTCTCTCTTAGTACTTGGTCCAGCAGGTCTGACCATTGATCCTGCGGTGCACACCCCGATCAATCGGGACAGAGGCTTGGATCCCTCCCTCGCTCTTACGACCAGGGAGGCATTCCAAGGTTGGGCGAACACCAGTCTGTTCACAAAAGACTCAGATTCCTCCCACCAAGAAGTGAGTCTTCCTATTGTAAAAGGACGAAGGTTTGTATGCCGTGTCGGAACAAATGACAATTTGTCCAAAATTGCATTTTTCCTAAACTATACAAACCTGAGGTCCTTTACACATAGCCCCACCTCATGCCACCCCTCACTCTGCAGTTTTTGCTTGGGCCAAAAGCAAAAGTGATTTGTTTACCTACCAGTCGCGCGCTTGCGCGCGCCTGTCGGACAAGCAGTTAACTACCAAACCCCTTGTTCGAAAGCTTACGACCTATCCAGCTGCCGCTAGTACCTTCCTATTGTAAAAGGACCTCAGGTTTGTATAGTTAGGAAAAATGCAATTTTGGACAAATTGTCATGTCACATTGTGGTCACGCTCCCGTTGACAGATCATCTAGAACTCACCAGCTATATAGGTCACTACCTTGCTGGAGACTCTAGTAAAAGCAGTAGCAGCTTGGGTGACAGTAATCACGAAGTCAGCTATGCTAACAGGTAAGGAACCAAGATGTTATTCATCTGCATGTAATATGTTTCCAAAATCCTTTTCTGTCTCGCTACCTCCAAAGGTGGGATTCAGCTATATATATATCTGCTGGGTAAGTTTCATGAACAAAATGATATTGTTAAGATACAATAAAGTTTGTTCATACTTACCTGGCAGATATATATAATCAAAGTACCCACCCACCTCCCTGCAGGAGACAGTGGGAATAGAAAAATCTGAATAGAAAATGGGAATGGTTCCTGACACCCGCCTCCTCCCAGCGGCGGGAATGGGTACATAACCACCTGGCCGACCACTGCGTGAGCCGGGAGTTTGAAATTCTGTCTGACTTCGGAGAAATACAGCTATATATATATCTGCCAGTAAGTATGAACAAACTTTATTGTATCTTAACAATATCATATTTGATGATTATGGCCTTCATAATTGATTTCATTTGTTTCTATATCAGAGTAGATTGAGTGGGCTAATCAGACTATTATAATTATATAAATGAACATGGCAAACATTCTTTATATAGATGAGCTCAAAAATGGAATAAGAAAGTCGTCATAATGTTTTGTGAAATGTTTTACATGGAAACTTTTCTTGTCTGTGTATGGTGGAATGAGAAATATGCTGTAGTTCTTTGTGTTATAATGATAAAATATTTGACCCCTGAAACAAAAACTCGGAAGAATTGTTGAAAGGACAAAAAATAGAGACTAAAAACTCGAAATAATTACATACATATAATTCTGATCTTCATGATCATGAGCAAAACATTATGAGATTCAAATTGTTTCAGTACTGTAGTGCAAAATAAAATCTGCAGCAATAAAAGAATTTTCATTGACAGTTTTAATAGACTAATGTAGAGACAAATCCGAGCAGTTTCTGGAGTGCCAGTTACTGGAGTGTATCAAGATCCAAAAACCAGTTAAAATCTCTGTTTAGTTAGCATCTGTACATGTACATTTATTTTAATAACCAAATTATATATATGTTATTTTGTATTTTTTCAGGCATAATGTCATTTTCAAAGATGTCTACCGTGAAGTTGGAATGTTAGAAGTATTTGTTACTTGTCTCTCCAGATATCATGAGCTAATCAAGTCAAAGAAAGAGTCAAGACTCAGGAATTAAAAGTGAGTCATTTGTTTCAAAAGATTTAAGTTTTTTTTTTTTTTTTTTTTTTTTTTTTTTTTTTTTTTTTTTTTTTTTTTTTTTTTTTTTTTTTTTTTTTTTTTTTTTTTTTAGCAGAGTGCATGTTTAGCTGTTTTAACCAGGTATGCTCAGTAATACCAGCCACTAGTATTAAAGGTAAGAGCCTTTTCGTAGCAAAGGAGACAAATAATTAAAGTAAAAATATTCAAACAAATGAGAAGAAACTGGATAAGACCTACGTCAACAAGAGTTTGTGTAAACTGCCATGAACCAGCTCTGCCATGCGTAGGAATGCTTGAACCATAGAAAAATACAGTATTTTATACATTATATTACTTCATATATTTTACCATGTATATTGTTATGGGGCTCTAGGGACTTACATATTGCTTTTAAGTGATTTTTATTTTTATAGGGATGGTCACTTGCAATGTTAGTCTTCACTGAGCTTAGTCATGTCACAATATGACAACGATCTTGTTGTTCAAAATGATGGATTAAAAATATGCAGAATTATATTCAAAATTTGATTGGAAAGATATGCCTAAAAATAAGTATAACCCAAATGTGATGCAAAAATAAATATCGTAAACCAAAATTCAATAAAAAAAACTTGAGTATGCCATTGCGGTCAGGTAGCCCATTAATAAGTAGGATCAATTGGTCACTCAATTCCTTTGACACACGGGTGATGCATAGGGCCTTGATAAATTCTTGCCACTGAGAGATTAATGATAAGCATGTAGGGGTGTTTTATGCTGTATATTGCACTTGAATTGAGTCATTCTATTTCCAAAATGATTGCATCCAGTAGATAATACAGTACTACTCATGTTTTCTGATTTTACTAATGACTGCAAACTGGCTTCTTTTCATGATTAGCTATATGGTATATTTTCTTCATTTTTCTTCAGTCTGAATTTCCTTTTGTCAGCAACTGCATACATGTGTATGAATGACAGCCAGGTACGTCTGTTAAAAGATGACTTTTTTTTCTTATGTATTCCAGGTGATAACGTAAACCTTGAGGAGCGATTAGGCTTTTGGGTTATGGAAGCATTGAACGCACCTTCTTTCTGCTAATAGTCAGAATGCTGCTGTCTTCCGTGAGTCTGGAGGAGCTAAGTGTGCAGTAGCTCTTGTGCCTCATCTTGAATGCCGACTTCAGGCTCTAAGTAAGTTCACTGACACATTATACATTAGGCTCCATTTATGTCACCCTGTGTAAAGCAACTGAATCTTGTGCTTAGGATTATTTATCTGCCACAAGTAGAGGAATAGATGCATCCCAGCTTATTAATGCATAAATAAGAGAGAGAAAAAGGAGATATTTGTGTTCTGCATATCATGTCAGTGTTTTAGAAGAGATTGTGCTTTCATTACATGAAAATTTTCCTCATGAGTGTGTTTTGACAAAAAAATGATCCATACTCTGTTGCAATAGTAGAGGGGGCTTTGACTGAAATTTGGTTCAGTTAGGTGAGGATAGTTTTGTATGTGTAGCTACCAAATAATTTCAATACTGTTGATTTTAATTTTGAAGTGAGGGTGAGAAACAGTTTTCCATTGATATTTTGAAGCTAGGAGTTGTAGCACTTTGGTTAATATGACATTCTTATATAGTAAAGTTCCCCATATGCAAATAATTAGAGCCTACTGTAGATGAGGTAGAAGAATGATATATGGCTAGAATAGGCCATGGTAAAGGATTTCATAAATCACATGCTAGTCTTGTCTAATCGGCAAGTGTTGCACATTCTACACATGAAAGGACTTGATATAACATATACATTTACTAACAGTTTATGTACAAAAGGAATAAATTCTTTGTTTAGAATGCTGTACTGCCTGATGGTAAAAGAATCATATTCCAGGATATGTACAGATATGATAATAGTATTTGTAAGTGATACAGGACCTAGAAATGATTCCTTTGTATGAAATAATATTAGTATTTGTAATAGGTTATGAATAATGAAATAGTCTTGTTAAAAGAATGTCATCAGATCATTGACATCAACTGTTCTTGCAAGTTACAGTATTTAGCTTATGAATGCTTCATCTAAGCTTGAACAGTCAACTAACTAGGGCAATGATTATTGAGAAATTACGTAAATCTTAGATAGTCATGTATGTACTTAAAATATATGGCTTGTTGTTGAGTCATTGGGTGTACTTTTAACTTAATTTACAATAGATTTTGAGACTATTCAAAAGTGATTCAAGGAGAGAATGTATTTTTGCTTAATTTCCGGGAAGGTTAGGACGACAAAATTTCAGTATTCTGTCATTAACCCGAGAAACTGATACAAGCCTCTTTAGCGGCTGCATGGAGAACTGCTATAAGCCTCTTCAGAGCGCCATTTTCTATCTTTTTTCCACAAATTCCCTCATAACATTGTTTAACTTGAATTATTTTTTCATGATAAAAATATTTCTCTAGTAAAAGTTTTAATGTTTAGAACTTTATTTTATTCATATATATTTACGTACGTATAATAAAGAAAGGGAAATTCTCCATAGAACAAAATTTAACTTTTACGCAAGGGAAAATACTGAAATGTTGTTCTTTTCAGTCAAGACTTGTTTTTATGTTAATATATTAGAAACATGTGCCATAAAAAAATCATATATAATAGCATACTTACACACACACATACATAATATCACAACATAATATCCTGCTCACCAAGGGAAATAAAGGCGCGGCAAACTCCCAAAACCTACGTCAGCACGCGGTTGTTTAGTGCAAATTACGGTAACACTCCCGAATGTTTTTTTTTTTTTTTTTTTTTTTTGAGGGGTGGTGAAATAAAATGTAATAAAACATAACAATCAGTTTGAGTTACCATGATAGTAATTGTTTATATTGTATTGGGTATGTGTAAACCTCTATTTTGATAACAATGAAAGCGACTTACGTATTGTTTGTTATTCAGAGAGAGAGAGAGAGAGAGAAAATAGCCCTTTTTATGAAATATGAAATGTCTATATTAATTACGTATTTCCATATTGGAGGGGTTGCTGTGGTAGTGTTTAACACTCGCCCCAGTTTTATACCGACACCTTTTATTTAGGTGAGCGAGTCAGAGACTTCTGACATGTCCAATTTAGCAGTTCTCTGGTATATAGCAATATTTTACTAGAAATAGTGCTAAAGAGGACACATTTCACGGAGCGACACGGCTGAGCCCAGAAATAGATTTTCCTACGTCAAAATCCCTTTTTTGCACATTCCTACAATAGGTGGTGGTTGTGGTTTTGGTATAGTGCGTATTATAAATAAAACAAAAGCAAGAATAAGATTAAGTAAAAACCTATTGTATTTACTCTGACTGATCTCAAATGACCCCATAGGTCTTAAGTTTATGTAAAGTTTATTCAAATTTTATTTACTACGTTTATTTATAAATTCACCTTCCCAATAACATCAGAATTAAGTTTTTTTTACATACTTACGATAATTGATTTTTTTATGTAAATTAAATATCAAAGTATTTTATTTGTTACACATATTAGTATATGCAAAAGACTAAGAGATTGCATCATTTACTCCATTTTGTTCCTTCAAATATGATAGGTGATTTTTATTATTGAACTTATAAGTAACAAAGATAGAATTTTGAAACTTGTAAGTAATAAAGATCGAATAGTCTTAAATATGATATATATACATACTTTACAATAATAGCAATGGTTAATAATAATTATTGTATGATTAGATAAATAAAAAAAATACCCACGAAGCAAATAAACTATTTGTAAACAGTAATTGCTGCTATTGCAACTAGAAAGAGCATTCATTTTTCGAGAACAGAAAAAAATTCTATACTCAGGATTTTAAAATATAAAAGGGATTTTGACGTAAGGAAAAATCTATTTCTGGGCGATTGGCTCGTGTCGCCAGCGAAATATCCTTTAATCTATTATTTCTAGGGTAAAATGTACTAAAACACATACCAGAGAATAAATAAAATAAAGAAAAAGGTCAGTACAACTGACTCGCTCACCCTCCAAGAGGGTGTCGGTATGAACACTAGGCGAGTGAGACCACTACCACGAGCCAAAAACCAATAGAAATCTCCCACAACAAAAACCCTCCATGAGGAGAGCCGACCCACAGAGTGAGCAGCTCGTACTACTACTACTCCATCCCATGCTGCCGACTGCTGCGCCTCTGGTGCCATCCTGCAAGTTAGCAGACAATCTTGGGCGAAGGGATGGGTAGGGTGGGATTTCGCTGGCGACACGAGCCAATCGCAGAAATAGATTTTTCCTTACGTCAAAATCCCTTTTCTGGGGCTCAGCTCGTGTCGCTGCGCGAAATCGTACCAGAGAAATAGCACAAGATTGTAAACAAAAGTAATAAAATAATTCAGAATAGGTCTCAAATAAAAAATAATGTAAATATAAAAAGGAATATAATTGCTAAAAAGATACAAATACACAGTGATACAAAATAGAAATATGCTTAAATTATCCTTAATTCTAAACATGTTTCTTATCATAAGATAATTTACATATGTACAGAGGTAAATTGGCTTACATGTAACAAAATAGTATCTGTGTAAAGGCATGTATCAAAAATATAATAGCAATTAAAGCAATCAAATATTAATATATAAGGAATGCATATGACTTAATATACAAAACCCGTAACCATTACAAATGAGATGTATCCCCTAGCATAAAAATAAGGGGTAACATCATGAGATCAAAATACATAATCATCTGTGAGTGTCCCTGGCAAAAAAGTAAGGGGCACCCACTACATCATCATAAAAGCAGCTAAGACACCAGGTGAATGTAAATGAACACGGTAGGAATAGACGAACTGTTGGGTGAAGCAGGTAGAAAGGAGGACTGAATCTTCTACTACAAATTAACTAGAGTCAGGGGAAACTATGTTTCCCGCTGCTACTGCTGAAAATTTCAGAGCTTCCAAGGACTTAAGGTAATGGCGTTTGAACACTGTCGGCGATTTCCATCCGGTATACTTTTCAACTCATCGAAATTCATGTGTTGGAAATAATTAATTGAGGTGGCCACTGCCCTAACATCATGTGCTTTCGGGAAAGAGTCAGGATTGGCTTGCTTAATAAAGTACAGGATTTGCTGCCTGATGCCTTTAATGGATAAAGTACCACCTTTTTCCCTCTTAAAGAGGGGACCCGATGAGGATGAGGAGGTCCTAGACAGAAAGGCTCGTAAGGTTGTAACTGGGCAAAGAGATACATCTTGTGGAAGGGGTAGTACCTTCCAAGGTTCCCACCTCATCAAAGGATCTTCATTCTTTGCTAAAAAGCTACGTTCCGGAGAAAGTAGTACTTCCCCTGTGGGAAGGAATTGGATATGATCCGGATCTCTGGATAAAGCCGACAGTTCTGAAATTCTTGCTCCTGAAGCTAAGCTTAATAAAAACAGGGTTTTCCTTAAGAGCATTATAAACGAGCATGTGTCATTATCGGTTTCTGAAGCCAGCTTTAGAACATCGTTTAAGAACCATGAAACTGACGTAGGCCTTACAGAAGGTCTAAGTCTAGCACATGCCTTAGGAATAGACGAGAAGTAGGAATCGGTCAAGTCTATGTTGAACCCAAATTGAAATATCTTTTTCAAGGCTGACTTGTTTGTCGTAATCGTGCTAGCTGCTAAACCTTTTTCAAATAAGGATCTGAAGAAGGATATAGCTGAATTAACTGTCATGATTCTGATATCAGATTCTCTCAAGAAGATTGCTAACTTTTTGACAGCAGCATCATACTGTCTCAAAGTTGAATCCCTTTTATCGGATTCCAAGAAGAGAATATTCTGAGGGTCAATATTCGCATCTCTTTTTGCCGCAAACTTCATGAAATCCATAAAGTTAGGGTTTTGAGAATCCCTGAGGAAGCGAACACAGTCTTCGTTTGTACTGACTGGGAGAGCCTGGGATTGGGTATCCGAAGAGGACGAAGGCCCAGCTCTAGAATTAGGGGATACCAATTGCTCTTCGGCCAGTCTGGGGCTACTAGAGCCACTTGACCCTTGAACGTCCTGAGTTTGTTTAAAACTTTCATAAGAAGATTCACTGGGGGGAAGACATAAATCTTCTTCCAGTTGTTCCAGTCTAGAGCCAGGGCGTCCGTGGCGTAGGCCAGAGGGTCCAGGTTGGGGGCTACATAACAGGGGAGTTTGTGATTCGCTTGAGATGCGAAGAGATCCACCTGTAGCCCTGGGACTCTTTGAAGTATCCATTGGAACGAACTGTTGTCCAGTGACCATTCCGACTCTAGGGGTACTGATCGGGATAACGCGTCTGCTATGACGTTTCTCACTCCCGCTATGTGAGTGGAGGAGAGATGCCAACTGAACTTGTCTGCCAGGGAGAAGATGGCTACCATCACATGATTTAGATGACGTGACTTGGAGCCTCCTCTGTTACAATGTACTACCACTGCGCTGTCCAGAACTAGCTTTATGTGGGAGTACTTTGGTGGGCGTAATCTTTTTAGAGTCAAGAACACTGCCATTGCCTCCAGTACGTTTATATGGAACTGACTGAACTGAGGTGACCAAGTCCCTTGAACCTTTTGGACCTGGGAATACCCTCCCCAGCCGCTTAAGGACGCGTCTGTGTGGATGGTAATTCCTGGTGGAGGGAACTGAAGTGGTACTGACACTGACAAATTCTTGACTTTCGCCCACGGCGAAGACGATTCTTTAGAATCAGAGGGACTGAGGATAGTTTGTCCCTGGACCTGACATTTGCTCGTGAGCGCCAGATTCTGGTTAGGTCCTTCAGTTTGGCTTTCATTAAGACGTTCGTCACTGAAGCAAACTGGAGAGAACCCAGGATCCTCTCCTGAGCTCTCCTTGATGCCTGTTTGTGACTTAGAAATTGTTTGACTGACTTCGCTATTTCTTTCCTTTTGGTTGATGGAATCGACAGAGTATGGAGGATAGATTCCATTGAATGCCCAGCCACTGAAAGACTGACTCTGGAGTGAGTCTTGACTTGGTCCTGTTTATCTGAAGCCTAGATATTCCAGGAAACTGAATCACTTTCAGTGTGGCTCTGTTGCATTCTAGACTGTTGAAGCCCAGATCAACCAATCGTCGAGATACGCTACTACCATAATCCCTTGTGATCTGAGTTGTTGCACTACTGCTTCCGCTAGTTTCGTGAACACCCTGGGTGCCACGTTGAGTCCGAAGGGAACTACCTTGAAGGAGAATGCCTGGTCTCCTATCCTGAAACCCAGATACGGACGGAAGTGTCTTGCAATAGGGATATGATAGTAGGCGTCTGTAAGATCGATAGAGGTGGTGACTGCCCCACAACGGGGAAGTAAGGTCCGCACCTGTGAGATCGTGAGCATCTTGAACTTGTCGCAGCGGATGGCTAAGTTTAAGCGGGACAAGTCTAAGATTACCCTTCTTTTTTGTGAGCCTTTCTTTGGCACGCTGAACAAGCGACCTTGAAATTTTAATCTCTTGACTCTCGCTATAGCTCCTTTCTGAAGGAGGTCCTCTGCGTACTCTGTCAATTCTTTGGAAGGAAGTTGACGGAAAGGTCTGGATGGAGGTGGGTTCGTCAACCAGCTCCAACCCAGGCCTTTTGACACTATGCTCTGAGCCCATTCGCTGAAGTTCCACCGATGGCGAAAGTGAACAGCCTCCTCCTACCTGAAGTTCTTCATTGGCTTTGGTAACCACCTCGGCCTCCTCTGAAGTGCTTTCCCCTGTTAAAGGGGCCTCCCGATCCTCTCCCACGAAAGGAACGCTTACCTCTGCCTCCTTACCGAGCGGTCATACTTCTGTGAAGCTTGACTCTCGAAGGCTTGATTGTAAGCTGGAGAGATGGCGTAAGAGGTGGAGGGCTGAGGCTGAGGGGATATCACATAAATTGGCTGTGATTGAGCCTTAGAGGTGGAAGGTTGGGCTGTTTGCACTAAGGGCACCGTTGGAACTTGCTGAGGAAAGCGTGGCTGCTTTTTCTGGTAAGGGTGGAAACGCCTAGGTTTCTTCTGTCCCTTACCTTTAGGAGTTATGTCTTGTCTTCTCTTAGCTGTAAGGCCCCAACGGTCCTTAAGGCTCTGGTTCAGCCTCGTAGCCTCTGACTGAACTTCCTTCACCATAGCTTCTGGGAAGAGATCTGCTCCCCAGATGTTAGACGAGAGCAACCTATTCGGTTCATGTCGAATGGTTGCCTCTTGTAGGACATGCTTCCTACAATTCATTCTAGCAGTGGCAAACTCAAACATATCCGACTGTACCGTTTGAGTCAGTGCTTTGGTCATGAGCTTAAAAAGCGGCTCTGAACCATAAGCTATGGTTGCTACCTCGGACATAGCCATAGAGTTAATTGATCTGGCTAGTCGCGATTTTGCGTCAAATTCAGCCTGAATAAGGCTATCTGGGAGCCTGGGTAGCTTTTCACCAAACTGCTCCATAGCACAGTCCGGTTTGAGTTTGCCAGCTGAGAAGGTGTTTGGCAAGTCCTCCCACAATTCTCCGGCTGAAGGGAGCAACGGAGATGTGGGATCTGCTTCCTTCAATTGAGGCATGGGTTCCCCCTTCTGGGCCGCTGGGATGGTAGACCTCGTGATCTTTGTCAGGAACGGGAGCGGGGTACTCTCATCCATTGTGAAAATGGTAAAGGGACTCTTGAAAGGTTGTATCCTGGTATTGGAACAATCCATGTCCTCTAAACATCTGAGCCATTCTCTCTGAGCCTGGTCTCGTGAATAGAGGACTGTCTCCTTAGGTACCCTATCATCCCGAACCATGGCTGAAGCTGTAAGCCTTGCGTAGCCTATGAACGGAGGCTGGAGGTCTTCCGGGAAGAACTCGAAGTCCTCTATCCTTCGAGTTCCGAATTCCGGTATGGAAATGAGACCGTCTTGGAAGGGGGCGTATGACGCTACTCTCCATGGATTGTTCATCGAGAACGGAGGTAGTGAGTCATACGGAGGAAGCTGAGTTCCGCTCGTATTGGAAAGTGGAGGAGAGGCTAGGGGGGCTTCTCTCAGTCCGGCTATAATGGAGTCTTGGGAAGTAATCCTATCCGACAGACGAGAGATCATTTGCTCCATGCTACTCTTTAGGGACCCAACCAGGTCGCCCACCTGTTGCAACAGGCCAGCATTGGAGTCCAAGGCCGGAGCTGCTGCGGAGGTGGATGGGTGGCTCTGAATCGGAACCAAGGGTAGCGGAACTGGTGACTCTGCCGGGGTGCGAGATCTCTCTCTGGAGGATTTACTCCTCGAGGACTTAGAGCCGGAGCTAGAAGTTTTAGACTTGTCTGCTCCGGGATTCGCAGCCGGAGACTTACGTGAGGAGGATGACGCCGAAGTCGACTTCTTAGACGACGACGACGTCTTAGACAAGGATTTCACTGCTTGACCCTTGACCTTAGGTCTAACCGAAGCGTCAGGAGGAGTATATAATTCATCACCTGTAAATCCTTGGAAGGATGGAGAGGTTGCGGAGTAGAGAAGAAACAGTCACACCCAAGGGTGACCCTTGGGTGTCCACCCTACTTACCTCGACCAACAGGTCGTCTACACCTACCATAGGTTCTACATTAATATCTAAAGTCGCGACGTCTGTGGAGATATCCTGGTCTTGATCAGTTAATGAGGCAGCCAGCTGTTGTTGGATGAAGGCGATAGTAGGGGCCGCCTCTACTGGGTCGACGTATCCTGTCGCCTTGCCCCCGGGGAAGATTAACAGCGCCAACCGCTTCTCCAAGATGTAGGGCATACCCTTGGCGGCGTTCTTCCCAAAACCGCCGACCCAGGCCCGCAGGGTTGCCAGTGCGGTATCCTTCACTGCCGGCGCCTGGAAGAGAGGGCGTAGGTTAGATTTAAGAATCACTTAAACTAAACTTAAATATAACTTAAACTTAGATGCCTTAAGTTAAAGTGGATGATGAAACTTAAGCACTAAAACAGAAGCGGAGCAGCTACCGGAGATGGAATACTCACCCCTTCTAAAAGCTGGCTCACCAGATCGTAACATATGGTACACGTCTCATGGTACCAGACCTGGATGTCCCCGTGCAGAGTCGCGCATGGAGCATGGGACCGGCAAACTTCGTGTCCACATGGGTCCTGAAGTGTGGCGGCGCATCCCGGATGCTCACAGTTGGTGGCCTGTAAGTGGGAAGACACATGAGTATCTTAAAGAATCACACTTACAGGCTAAAGGACAGAAGAACTCCGTTGCATGCCGGAGCTCGGAAAAAATTTGGGCATAACCCCCCCCTGCCCCGCCTGAATAGGCTATAATCCCGGAGATATCCGGTAAAACATGTAAGGGAGGGGGGAAAAGGTTTAAGGTACTTAAGATAAACTTATAGTTAATCTAATAACTCTTAAACCTAAAACTCAAACGAACCGGAGCAAGTCCAGTGCGTAGCGGAGTGTAGTAACTCAGCAATACGGTAAGGTTAGCAGGGACCCACTGTATGTTCCGGTCCACCCTACTGGGTGGACAAACAACTTCCCGCTGGATGCCAGGACTCCGATCATGAAAGGAGACCTAGCAAGGTCGGGAAGAGCGAGGAGACAAACAGGCTCGAGCGAACCGGAGCGACAAGGAAGCAACGGATGGGGGGAAAGGCCAGTACCCCCCATCACATCACTACCGGGCCGGACCGAGAAGCCGGAGAGGTCGCGTCCAGTCTGGGTCTGTCCCGTCTCCCTGGCCCCTCCGCCTGGGGGGAGAGAGGGAGGCATGCTCGGGTATGAGGAGCGAGCGTGGGCAGACCGACCCACCCTCCCCCGACTCTATGGAAGAGCGGGAGGAGGGGGGAAGGGACTGGGCAGGCGTCTGGCTGTCTCGTGATCGCGTAGTGACCACGAGACGGTAAGGCTAAAATAAGACAACTAAACCTAGGACCAACCAACTGATCAGAGAGATGCTATCGGGAAGCAACTGAACTGAAAAGCGGTAGCATAGAGACCCACTGGGCCAAAACCGACTGATCAGAGAGATGCTATAGGGAAGCAACCGAACTGATGAGCGGTAGCATAGGCTCAAGGAGCCAGGACCTAGGCTAAGCCAGACGCCCAACTAACCTAACCATAACAAAATACATGGTATAATAAAATAAAATAAAAGAAAGAAAACAATAAAGTAGGAGAAAAAATCCAGGAGTGTACGACTAACCCGAAGGAAAGTCTACCACTCAAAGCTAGTCAGAGGCCGATACTAAGAGCCGGGACTAGGGTCTGGAAAGAAGAAGCCTACATAAGGTAAAAGACATGCATGCATGACAAACCTGAGTAGACAGTACCCTAAGTAAAACGGATAATAAATATAGAGCGTACATAGAGAATGGGATGTTCTAGGTATGGGAGACCGAGAACGAACCCACCACGCGGCAGAACCATGCTGCCATGCTTCCGACCCCGAGTTAGTATTTATACCTAAAAAACGGCAAATACTGACCGAGGGCCG
The DNA here is from genome assembly GCF_015104395.2 of Macrobrachium nipponense. Classification (NCBI taxonomy): domain Eukaryota; kingdom Metazoa; phylum Arthropoda; class Malacostraca; order Decapoda; family Palaemonidae; genus Macrobrachium; species Macrobrachium nipponense. The sequence goes on along the minus strand of NC_061099.1, from coordinate 34,035,699 downwards.
GAAAAAACCAATTAACCATAAATACTGAGTACTTAACTTAGCTGCTGCAATAGCTGCACGCTCCATCATAGATAAATCCAACGAAAGGGCACAAAAAACACAGAGAGAAAAATATCACGTCTGCTCGTGAGGTGCTAACTGAAAAGGATGACCACCAGAGGCGCAGCAGTCGGCAGCATGGGATGGAGTAGTAGTAGTACGAGCTGCTCACTCTGTGGGTCGGCTCTCCTTCATGGAGGTTTTTGTTGTGGGAGATTTCTATTGGTTTTTGGCTCGTGGTAGTGGTCTCACTCGCCTAGTGTTCATACCGACACCCTCTTGGAGGGTGAGCGAGTCAGTTGTACTGACCTTTTTCTTTATTTTATTTATTCTCTGGTATGTGTTAGTACATTTACCCTAGAAATAATAGATTAAAGGATATTTCGCGCAGCGACACGAGCTGAGCCCAGAAAGTAATTTTCATTCTTGTTACACTCTCCGATATACAGTACAATACGTAATTTGTTATGGTTACTTGTCAAAAATAGGATAAAACATCACGACATAACAAGGAGTAAAAATACGCTTTCCTCTAATGAGCCCAACAAAGCCCAGTGATACCCAGCTCCCTCCCCACCCATGAATGACAACTGACCGACCCGATACCCGTGTTACTACCGCACCACTTATTCATCGGTCAAAATGCCATGTCGCACAATAAAAGTAACTTTGATGGCTTATAACAAAATAACAAAGTGAAAGAAAATATATTTTGTTGACACATGCACGAAGTAATTACGAAACCGTTGGTAGAATTATGTATTAGATTCTGAAGAGTAGCATTTTTGTTAAGATAGCCGCTACACCGTACTGTTGTAAAATGATATTGACGCATTTCTTTGGTTAATGTTTGATAAATAAGCCTTAGACTTTGTCAGCCTTCATATTTGCACACATAAAGTAGATAGGTGTTATGCTGTTTAGCTAAAATGGAATGGACTGGGTTGGGTGCCTAAGTTTCAGTCTTTGATATTCTACCTAAATCTTATATTTGCTTGCATGAGAATTTCAGATATTAAAAATAAGATATTCAGGACCTTTGTACAGTGCATGGTGTAACCTATTTCAAGAGTGGTTCGCGGTATTCATATGTTGTATTATTGATTTTTATAACAACTATTTTACATTTCCTTTGTTTTTCTTTACCACTTTGACTACAAATGTTTGTTTTATGTGTACTGCTCCAGTGTGTCATGTGTTTTCTGTGGGGAAGAAACTATTTTTTCCCAAATTTTTTTCCATTATGTATTATACTAAAGTGTCTTTTTTTATTATTATTTAAAACAGGTGTTATGCAGCAGCTGATTTTAGCAAGTGGAAGTGATGATGACATGGGATCTCTCTTAGGTTTGCTACACTCAGCTCCTCCAATCGAATTACAGCTTAAAATAGATATCCTCAAGGTAATTTTATTTTTATGCAAAGGATCAGAAGTTTTTGCTACTGGAAGTTTTATCAGTTGGTTTTAAAACTGCTTATGTTATTGCTTTTTGAGTCATGGAAACAAAACCAGTTCTATGAGCTTTTCCACAGTAGAGCTCATAGTTGATGTTCTCCTTAGGATGTAATGAGAGCACTAAGAAAATAGACGAAATGCTGTAAAATTGACAGGCAAGGTGATTTCTCTGTTAAGTAACCTTTGGTCAGTTTGAATTCTGAATGTCTTCAGTATCTCAAGTGTATGGGTTGATGTTGAAGAAATGCTTCATGCATTTTTAAATGCTGGGTTGATGTTGAAGAAATGATTCATGCATTTTTAAATGCTTGCTTACTGCAAGAAACGAAGGAGTGTACTGTAAGAAAATATATGGAAATGGTTACTTGAAGAAAGTACATATGTGAACAGTTTGGATGGCAGTTGGGTTGTGGACAGAACTCGGGACTAGAAAATCATCACAGCTCCATCTGAGAGATGACCGATTATCCACTTTTTCAGTTTTTATTGAAAATAATTAATCTTATTTGATGGGCAGGATTCATGGGTGATTTGATCTTGTCAATGATTATTTTAACGCATCCTTGTCCTGGTGGCAATTTTGGTACATATTACCATCAAGGTTTTCAGGGCTGTTCCTTCAGTACAGCATCAATTCACTGTAGTTCTGATTTAAATGGTTAAAGGGCCATGTGGAACAAAGTTATAGCTTTCTGTAGTGTTTGTAAATGGTATTGACAAAGCTAAGGGAACCCATGATATGATAAGGCTGAGAAATAAAAAAGTATCATTGCTAGCCCTTTTTGTGTGTGGAATAGAGGGTGGAGCATTCTTCAGGTATCCTTGAAAGGTCTTGAAATCTTCCTCGGTCATTATCTGATTCAAGACTTCTCCTTAACGTGTATTGGGAGGTTGGTGTGGAACTGCTAACCTCATACTATAGAACAACCCATCTCCTCCCACCAAGGATATGAGGAGGAGGAGTAACAACACATGCTGATTCCAGTGCCTTGAAGTGGTATGCCCTCACTTTTACTTTGAGGGGATGTTTAATTATCTCTGAACTTGACGTGCCACCCACAGGAGGAAGCCATACATGAGCACTTTAGACAAGGTCACACCCTAACCTGCCTGAAATTAATAAAAGCTAAAGATATAATCAACTTGACAGCTGACTAGCATTGCCTGAAATTCAGTTAAGCATAGTGGATCCATCAACAGGACCCCTCAGACATCATGCAGGGGCACTTAATGATCCCTGTGGTTTTGTATTGGAGGCATGTGATTAACATGATAAACAGTTCATTTAGGATTGGTTTTATTGGTTATGCAGTGGTGTGTAACACTAATCTTATTTTGTAGTAAACTGATATAATTTATTAAGGATGAATTAGAAAAAAATTGTTGTAATATCTTTTCTAAAAAGGTGGTCATTATATAAGAAAATTGTTTATTGTTTCAGTCTCTTCTGGTGTGTCTGAAAGAGTCTCATAGAACAAGGACAGTTTTCCGCAAAGTTGGAGGCTTTGTCTATGTCATGAGTGCATTGGTCAGCTTAGAAGGAAGCTTAGGAGATGTGATGCCCACAGTTTGGAGTACTGTTCCTTCCCGTCAGATTCTGACTCTTTTACTAAATGTCTTTCACACATTAACAACTGCCATGAGATTTGAACCAGCCAATGCTAAATTCTTTCATCAGGAGGTGAGTATTACACATGAATGGTTTTATGTATACGTACTATTATATTTTTGCCTTTATATGCATTATGAGTAATTTTTCATTCTGTACAAGCAGTGACTTTATCAAAAAATGGGATAAGCTTAGTTCAGTATTATAGAAAGAAACAATCGGAATGTTGGTGAGATTTTATGGATATCAATTTTTCAGATTTGTTACACTAGTTTCTGTGATACTCTCCGACTCCTTGGTTGTTTTATGACTGCCACAAACATTCAAGACTCATCTAAAGATATTGTACCTCTTGGCCATGCTGATATGATCAATTTAGAAGATGGATCCTTAAAGGCGTGCGGTACCCTCGCAGATGGGATTGATTTCAACACATTCCATACGATCTTCACTACACCTATTCTTGAGTACATGTAAGAACAATTTCTTCTGTTTCATGTGTTGGAATAACGAGCTTTACTTTTATAAGTGATAAACAGTTTTGGTTATTGAAATGGAAAACTTGTTTTTACCAACATTAGAATGTTTTTGTCTGTTGGAATGTGGGAGTCATTTCACAGAAATAATTTAGATATTTTTTTTCTTTTTTGTATTTTGATCAGGCCACCACCTGAGATCCCAGTGTCTTTAGTGAGAGTGGTACAAATTCTACAGCTCATGTATCATATGGCTCTGGATGCTTTTGACAAGGCATCTGTTCCAAGTTTCACACCACCAAGCATTGGGACCTGTAATGATGTAAGTGGTTTTTACACATATTGCTGCTTTATACATAGTGACATCCGTTGGAAATGGCTGAAAGCACTTTCTCTTTAGCAGGCTTTTTTGGGTAAAATTCTCCACTTTTAACATCTTTAATGGTTCACATTGATTTTATAACAAGGATTTCTGTTATATTCTAATTTTTTATTTTCAAGAAAAAAGTTGTAGATGTTTCTTTTTGTGCTGATACTGATTCTTCTTTTTCATTTTTCAGAACAAAGTACTTGATATTTCACCCAGCAGTAAGCGACCAGTTGCTGGTTTGAATTTGGGACCAGCACCAACTGAGCCAGTAATTGTTCATTCTGGTGTGGTGACAGCTCTTCTTCATTTGCTTCCATCTATACAGCATCCATCCCATCCACAAATGGCATGTGTTCTTCAGTTGTATACGGCTCATCTGATAAAGGTAATGAAAAATGAAATGCTCTGTAGCCTTATCATCATTCATGTTTTTATGTCACATTTTCTCCTAAAGGAGGTACACTAAATAAGAAAAAATAGTTCTCTCATATCCTTTCCTGCCGTAGGCACTTTCTGCCTGAATTGTTATCTGGTTCATGTCTTCATTATGCCCTTTCTCAGAATTTTCTTGAATTCTTTAAAGGTCTTTATCCTGCTACTTCAACATTTTTTCTGCAACTGCTCTGCTTTCCTACTCAACGGATACTGAAACAAGCTAAAGTTGCTCGGGTGGATTGTCAGGAAAGGGCCTATTTCTTTACCTAATCTTTTCCTTCTTGGCTTTTTTTTAATTTCTAAATCAATTCTGACTGCCCTCCCCCAGTTGTTGTGGCACACTTGGTGGATTTTTTTTTTCTTACAAGGTGTGCTGGCTCTACCGTGTTGACCAGTTGCTTTAGGCTATTTTTGAATAACATAAGGTCAGCTTTTTTCATCCTTTTATTGAAATTATTTTAAATAACAAATACAGTTGTTGTTGATTTTAATGTTGTTGTTCTATTAACCCTCTTGCGCATAGGCTGAAAATATAAGGGTGTAAGGTACATGACTTTTCCCCTCGGGCCAAAAAGAACATGCGCATGGAAAAGTTTTTTGGTAAAATTCGAAACATCCGAACTATAACTGATATACGCTTCTGGTTAGTGTTATTATGTCGGCAAAATGATTGAATTATTTCCTAAAGCAATCAGAACATCTTTATGAGGCTTAGAAATAATAAAAACGATGTGATGATCGTGACATTTTTAAGAAAAATCGTTAGTTTGATTTTTGGAAATAATCATGAAAAAATATAATAATTAGGTTTGGGGAGTTGTTTGTTTTATACGTATCTAAATTGTGTAGAAATGTTTGATCTTTTACACGGAAACAATAATTTTGCTATAAATGTGTTTGCTAATGAGCTGTAATTGATTAAAAAATGCTCATTTTTTACGGAGTGCAATTTTCAGATTTTCCAACCTACATATGTTGACATTTTGTATGTTAGCTAAGTAAGCTAGTGGCTTTGGGTTTGCGTTTTCTTCGAGATTCATTATCTGTCGATCTAATGGCATCAGCTACATTTTCTATGATTGATGCTTTTTTTTTTGTGATTTTTCCCAAAAATGACTTACATATGACATGCCTGGCGCGTCATTTGTGCACTTACAGAAAAAATTTATTGACGCGCTACGCATCATCAGATCACGAGAGGGTTAGTTTTACTATGTTGATATGACTGGTAGTTAGATTTGCTTCTAATTTTCATTGTTAATTTGAATTCTTTTGCTAAATGCTTAGCTTACCCCTGGGACTGCTACTCATTACCATAAGAAAAATTACAGGATACTTTAATCACACAGATACGTATGTGAGGCTTTAAGGTTAGCAATTTGCCTTGATCTTCAGAGTTGGTGCCTGTAATTGTAATTTTATGTTTTTATCTCAAGCACTTGTAAGTAGCAAGGAGTTAAATTAATTAAACCTATTAACAAGGACCCCCCTCTTATTTTGGGACCACCTTGACGTGGTGAGGGGGCTCTCGAACCTCAGGAATCTCTTCCCAGGTTCGAACCCAAGAGTCCCATATGACATTATAATTTTCGAGTAAACTTATGTGGACCTTTCCATTTTTTGCCAAAATTTTTGAAAGCAAATAAATGAGAAACATATCATGGCTTAACGTGGAGTTAAATCCGAAGCTAAATAGTGAGAACTGTGGTAGATCCATCATCTACCCGACAATGTTCGGACCTGTTTTTCAGGCGGAACTATTCTGTGGAGCTGGACCACGGATCCAGGGGGCCTGGTTCTAGGAATAGAACTCTCGGCATTCTATCCAGTTTGCCCATAATGTGATTAGGATGGGGATAATTGTATTAACATAATACTCTTAGTCCTAGCAAGCGGGTTCTGCTACACTTGGGCCATACTAATCATGTTATGCCATCCCCTTTTGGGGTAGGGTAGGGATGCGGACATTTGGGAGTCCTTTCTCACTTGTGCCTTTGGCAGAAAATTTAACTTCGCGAAGGGCCAATGATATCTTTTCAAGAATTTTTTTGTGTGTGTGTGTGTGTGTGTGTGATGTTGTTAGTGTGTGTGTGTGTGTGGTGTGTGTGTGTGTTTGTGTAAAAACTCAAAATTTATGAACTGTGAAATAAATGATTTGAGTACCCCTGGGCCCCATGATGGAAAAACTACGGCACAGTTGATGACCATTGGCACGTCACTCCCGAATTCCTAGGTACTGCCACAAGTAGTGAAAGTACTATAAAAGATACAAAGGAACACCCTGTTCCAAGTAAAGCAGCAGAGCCAGAAAACCAAATAGAGTGCATAAATACAAAAGAAACAAACAAAAATAAATTGGTAAACTCCAATATCGTAACAATGGAACCATATATGATGAACAATAATTCTGAATTAGAGACAAATAATCCTCTCAGCAATACAGAAAAATATAAAATCATAATAGACAAGCAACATACATAAAACAAGGACCAAAAACCAAAGAAACAAAAATTACCGACTTAATCCACATTGGTACATTTTGATGACCTCTTTGGACCAGATAATTGGTCAAGATTTCTAGTCCTCAAAGCTGACAACAAAATCTCAGCAGCGATGCTAGAAAACAAATTACTTAACATATATCCAACACAAGACATGGAATGCAGACACATCAAGGACAATGAATGGCTTATCCAAGTAACCAATAAAAAGCAGTCCACTGCCTTTTTAAGTATAACAGAAATAAATAATATAAAGGTAATAATTACAAGCCATGAAACATTGAATTATGTACAGGGTACAGTCATCCTACCCAATAGCGAGCAGGAGCTTCCTTCAAAACAACTATTGCTAGACTCCCTAAAATTGAGATATAACAATATCCACGATTTAGAAATATACTCTATTTCAAGTAGGAAAGATAAAAGTAAAATATCAACATTGCCAAAATAAAATTTACAGGCCAAGACTTACCATTTAAAATAAAAATTCTTGGACAAAATAGAGAAGTTCGTCCTTTGTTCCTAAACCATTACAATGTACACAGTGCTCAAGGTATGGACACACATACAAAAGATGCCGTAATAAAGCTATATGTGCAGTCTGTGCATCAGATGACCATACCACTAATTGGAACTGTAAACAATCAAAATGTATTAATTGTGGACTAGCCCATCACGCAAAATATAAGGAGTGTTCATTTTACCAATATAACACAGAACTCAGTTGTTAATAAATAGGACAGGAATGTCAGTCATGGAAGCCAGACTTGAGCTAAAAGTAAGAGGCGTTAACAATCCATCCAAAACCCCCACCTTTTCAAATGTGACTAAAAATCAAGACATCAAACAGCACAATGACAAACAAGATAGTATAAACATGGAAACTGGATTTCATACCAATAATACTGAAACCCAAAATAAAAGTGATATTACAACAACCAATACCACCACCAACATAGATGATTCAGTTATCCATGGAAAAGAACTTCCAATAGAAGAAGAATTAAATAATGATGATAATCGAACTGGCAAAAAGAAAAGAATTCTAGAAAGAACCCACCTAAGGGAAAAAAAAAGTAAATATTGAAAATTACAATCAATCCAGAGAGACTCCAACTACACCAGGAGAACATTTTAAAAAAGATATTAAACTAACCTCATCACAAGTGGAAATACACAATTACCCTCAATCTCAATCAAACAGCCAACATCTGGACAGTAAAGATCACTCTTTACAATTTCCATCAAATAATACTAATGAAAATCATACCATTAAACCAAACCAAAATATAACTATCACCCCCCAACCATCCACAAGACCGAAATATCCCATTAACAACAACAAAACAAATAACCCCTCAAACCAACAGTCCTTATCACTACAGAAAAGGAACAATAGAATTACAAAACCAGAAATTTCTATAAGGAGTGTTCATTTTACCAATATAACACAGAACTTCAGTTGTTAATAAATAGGACAGGAATGTCAGTCATGGAAGCCAGACTTGAGCTAAAAGTAAGAGGCGTTAACAATCCATCCAAAACCCCCACCTTTTCAAATGTGACTAAAAATCAAGACATCAAACAGCACAATGACAAACAAGATAGTATAAACATGGAAACTGGATTTCATACCAATAATACTGAAACCCAAAATAAAAGTGATATTACAACAACCAATACCACCACCAACATAGATGATTCAGTTATCCATGGAAAAGAACTTCCAATAGAAGAAGAATTAAATAATGATGATAATCGAACTGGCAAAAAGAAAAGAATTCTAGAAAGAACCCCACCTAAGGGAAAAAAAGTAAATATTGAAAATTACAATCAATCCAGAGAGACCCCTCCAACTCAACCCAGGAGAACATTTTAAAAAAGATATTAAACTAACCTCATCACAAGTGGAAATACACAATTACCCTCAATCTCAATCAAACAGCCAACATCTGGACAGTAAAGATCACTCTTTACAATTTCCATCAAATAATACTAATGAAAATCATACCATTAAACCAAACCAAAATATAACTATCACCCCCCAACCATCCACAAGACCGAAATATCCCATTAACAACAACAAAACAAATAACCCCTCAAACCAACAGTCCTTATCACTACAGAAAAGGAACAATAGAATTACAAAACCAGAAATTTCTAAAGCTAGACCAAAAACTTCTGAACCAATAATTAACATTACCAAACATGCTTCATCTTGTGGTTGTAATGAATGCTTTGTAAGTACATATAACCAACTTAATACCAAGACAGAGGACACAGTACGAAATTGTATTGACGATTTTACCAAATTAAGGAGGTGCCTTTAACACACCAACATGAGAACGAATTATGTTCTGAATCCTTAAAATACAAAAAGGAAATTATAAAATAAAAAATAGACTTACCAATATTCAATTGTGAAAAACAAACAACTGCAGAATCTAATACACCAACATACAAATACAACGATTAAAAAACCACAAATAAATTCAAATGCATATAAACTACGAGATAAAGTAAAATCAGCAATCAATTTACAGAATTTAACACCAATTCCTCCCAATAATGGAATATAAAATCATTCAATGGAATATAAATGGTCTCTTAACCGACTACGTCTGGGTGTGAATTACAAAGAATCATACGAGACCACAACCCAATGTGCATATGTCTACAACATATAGGAAGTAACCCTACAAATATCCAACACTATAAAATTGCCTGTTATTCACCAACTGACGGTGGAAAATTAGGCACAGCCATATACGTTCATAATAGCATTACATATGAACCTTTCGACATACCATCTATGCCATATCAAATAACATCAATTAAACGGTATATGCCTGATAAAAGTAAAATACTATTTGTAATTTATATAACCAACCAAATTTCAATGCAAATTTCAGTGATTTTTCTGAACTTATTAGCAAAAGTATACAGGAACCACTACTTATAGTAGGAGATTTTAATGCACATAATCCATTATGGGATATTAATAACCCCACTGACACATCCGGAATCAACATAGAGAATACTATAATGAAACACAATCTGTATTGTCTCAATGAAAGCGAAGTTCCAACATATTTTTCAAATACACACCTAACCTTTTCTTCAATTGACATTTCATTATGTTCAAATGATGTAGCGGAGAAATTTGAATGGAACGTCCTAGACGATTCATACACAAGTGACCATTTCCCAATCATTCTGAACTACTTAAGTAATGTCAAAATATTGCCACCTACAAGATATAATATCCAAAAAGCTAACTGGGATAAATATTTCCTATACACACGAAACATACCACCATTCCCACATAATGAAGATCACAATACTACATGTGAATCCTTCTCAAACTTCATAATAAATGCTGCAGATAAAAGTATTCAAAAACCAAAACACATTCCACAAAATCCCCTGTCCCATGGTGGAATCCAACATTAACAACATTAAGTAAAATAAAACATATATTGAGTCGCAATCTAAACAGACTCAAAACTCGCCTTAAATCACTCAACAAAATGCCCTATAGTATAAACATATTAAACAAAATAGTTATAACAAACATAACAATTAACCACATTAAACCACTATATAACAAATATACAGCCAAATTTAGAAAAACGGTAATAGCTGAAAAAATTGCATCATGGAAGGAATATGTCTCAAACATATCTTCAAAACACATCCACAAGGGATGTCTGGCAAAAGATAAGGAAAATCAATGGAAAACATATAAGACCTCCAAGAAGTGCAATACATTTAAATGGAAAAATATACCATGATACTTATGAAATATCAAACATAATTGGGAAACATTTTGAAAACATCAGTGCTTACTCCAGCCTAGATACACATTTCAAAGTATCAGAAAACAAAAAGATAATACTCAATTTTGAAACTCTTGAAGACCTGGAATATAACTATATTTTTAACATGGATGAACTAGATAATGCCATCAACTCTTGTCATCCCTCTGCACCAGGATATGATAAAATATCATTTGAAATGATAGAAAAATTAGCTCCTATAGCTAAATCATATTTATTAAAATTTTACAATAGTATCTGGCTAAAACGTGTCTTTCCTGATAAATGGAAACATGCCATAATTATTCCAATAAACAAACCAGGAAAGGATGCAAGTAATCCATCCAATTATAGACCGATATCTCTAACAAGTTGCCTATGCAAAATCTTAGAAAAAATGGTTAATGCACGATTAACGTATGTAATAACCAAAGAATCCATTTTAACACCAACACAATCTGGTTCAGTAGCTGGCAGATCAACCCTAGATCCCTTAACACATTTAGAAGATCATATCAAAAAAGGCTTTGAACAAAAGAAATTAACAGTAGCTATATTTTTTGATATAGAAAAAGCATACGATACAACATGGAAACATAACATCATGCAAAAACTCCACTCCAGGGACTAAGGAGGCCACTTACCAATATTTATTAAAGAACTTCTTAAACAAACAGAACTTTTCAAGTAAGGCGTAGAAAAATTCCTACTCAGGTAAACCTATAAACTGGAAGAAGGAATCCCCTCAAGGTATGTCTTGAGCTGTACATTGTTTGCTTTAGCAATCAATGACATTACTATAAATTTACCAAGTGGTGTAAAAAACAGTTTATATGTTGATGACTTTGTCATTTACTATACGAGTAGTAATCTGAGACATGCTCAGAGAGTTCTCAGTACTGCCATTTCAAATATATGTAGTTGGGCAAATTCAGTTGGATTTAAATTTTCAACTGATAAAACAAAAGCAATCGTCTTCTACCAAAGACAAAAGGTGGATGAAGAACCAAACAATCAAACTGCATCTTTATAGCACTGAATACAATTTTGTACAAAAATCAAAGTATCTAGGAGTAATATTTGATCAACATTTAAATTGGAAAGAGCACATCAAATACATTAAAGCCAAGGGCATCAAAGCCCTTGCCATATTAAAAAAGTTATCACACACTAATTGGGGAGCAAAGCGAGACATTTTATTAATGATATATAAGGCAACAGTCTTATCCATAATAGATTACTGCTGTCCAATATATTCATCCGCCTCAGAATCTGCATTAAAATCTCTCGATGCAGTGCACCATGAAGGCGTGCGATTGTGCACAGGAGCTTTCCGATCGTCCCCAACAAACTCACTTTTGGTGGAGGCAGGTGTTTTGCCCTTAAAACATCACCGTAATTTAATAACAATACAAAGAGGTCTTTCAATGCAAGCAGGATCGTCTCCTGCAACTTACTGCTTCCAAAACTGTAATCAAGTAACAGCAGTTAATAGTACTAGCTCTTTCCCAAAAAGAGCTAGATACATAATGAACATACATAATATGAATCCAATTTTTCACCCACCAATGGAATTGCCACCACCATGGATTTTAAATAGAGTAAAGATATGTACCTCCCTGTCTTACCTACTCAAAAAACAAATGACAAGTACGGAAATGTACCGCCAACATGCTTTGGAGCACATTAGAAGAAAAGGCGACAAATTTATGATATATACAGACGGCTCCAAAAATAATGTTGAAGTAGGAGCATCTGCATATTCGAAAAATATGTTAAGTAAAAAAAGCCTACCTTCAATATCATCAGTATTTACTGCTGAAGTCACAGCCATACAGATGGCTCTAGATATGATATCTGAGGCAAAAGCAAGTGTCTCTGTTATTTTCAGTGACTCACGTAGCGCTATAGATTGCAATGAAAGACAGTATAAACCAGGAAACCAAATAGTACAGGAAATTCAAATAAAAATTCATCAACTCCTCCAATCAGGAATATCAATGGAAATATGTTGGATCCCAGCACATGTAGGAATAAAAGGAAATGAATATGCAGACTCTGCGGCCAAATTAGCCTGCACTATCCCTCCAACAATTTCATATGCCCCAGTGTCAGACTGGGTAAAATCAGTTAAAACATTAATTTACCAGGATTGGAAAGAAGAATGGGCCTCTGTGCCAACAACAAATAAACTTAAAAATATAAAAACTGAAGTCTATGCATGGAGGACATCCTCACAGGAGGAAAGAGCAAAAGAGGTGATCCTAGCAAGGCTACGTATAGGACACACAAGATTCTCACATGGTCACTTGATGTCAACACCACATGCTGACCCAGTGAAATGTAACAGATGTCAAACACCCATGACAGTACAGCATTTGCTTGTTGAGTGCCCAAATTGGACCCAGCAAAGATCTATTTATCTGCGGAGTTCGGAAATGAAAAATATTCTTGCGGAAAGCAGGGATTTTTCAATTAATAAAATCATAAATTTTTTAAATAAGACGGGTTTCTCAAATAAAGTCTAATTTTTTTTTTTTTTTTTTTTTTTTTTTTCTCAGGATTGATCCCTGAGAACCAGCCCGAGAAGAGTCTACTTGAGACTCAGAGGTCTGGAAAAACTAACACCTATTAATAATAATAATAATTAACAAGGAATCAAGTATTAAGATACATACTGTATTGAACTATATAAAGTGCTGTATCTGATAACCCCTTCATGCAAAAAGAATAAACTTAGGCAGTAGATTGAATACAAGAAACTGAAAACCAGTGTAAGCAGAAGAATGTTAATGGTTACTGGAAAGTAAAGAAAGGATGCTATGGAATATAGCAATATCAAATGTAACTATTATTGATGTCACAGGAAGTGCTCAGTATTGCAGAGAGTAGGACACTGCTGATTCTCATATTTGTAAGAGAAAATTGTAAGGAGGGGAGCAAACAAACTATATTGTACACTGTAGCAGGAAGGCAGGCTTTGGAGGAAATGAAGTATATCTTTTATGTTGGTAACTTATTCCATTACCAGTGCAGTAAGAAAAGTATATTGCAAAAACCAGGATGATATGAAAGAGACTATTTAGTAAGTTAGAGCATCTTTAATATCAGAATATGGACAAGATTTTGAAGAATTTTGAAGACAAACTCTTAAGATTCAGGACACAATTGGATTGGAAAGACCATGTTACAAATAAAGAGTTTGATGAGAGATGCCGTGTCCAATGGCTGGACATTAACCCTAGAGCTGAAGGATGGAGATGGTTGGAGCATGTGTATCAAGACAAAGACACATAAAAGGTCAGTGGGCATAGGTGAAGACATGGACTAGATGAGGTTTCAGGTGGAAAGCACAAAAGCAGAAGAAAATGGAGAGAAGCCACTCTTTAAAACCCCAATACGTAATGGGAAATGTCTTCAAAATAACTTTATTTTCTTTTTATGTCCTTCTGTATCATTACTTATAGATGTAAAGGACTTTGAAGTTGAATTTGCCATGTTTATTGTGGGAATGTTGCCCCCAGTTTCTGTAGGAATGTTTGTGTATTTCTGGTGTTTTTTTTATAGGCTTGAGGAATAAGTCCGCAAACATTTGTTCTCTGCTTCTTTGATCACGAAGTAGTTTGTTAGAAGAGAAATTTTTGACAGAAATTTTTTTTTTATTTCAGTCTTTGGTTCGGACTGAGCGCAATCAGCAGCTTATGTGTGAGAGCGGTTTAGTTGGAGATCTTCTCACCAGATGCTCGGTAGCGCTGGTCCAATGAAAAGTGCCCTCTACATGCACCTCTTCAGTATATATTGAACGATTAGCAGCTCAAGCAATACATCCCAGGGACTTAAGGTTTGAAATCATCCTTATTTACCTCTGTACTAGTACTCCATTACTGTTAAGACTGGCCCATTTCATTGGTATGGAAAATCAAAGCTGTGTTTGATATGAAATTTGCACTTTCTAGGACTATCCATTTGGATTGTGTTCCAGGGTCTATTTCAGTTAGCTGAGTAATTAGTCAGATTTGCAGCTGATGGTTGATGCCCCAGCTTTTTAGAAACCTTTTATGGTACAGTGTTCAGCACTAAAGGAAAAAATAAATTTCTTTTAGTTTTGTAGGTAAAATACAGTTTCCGGACCCTGGAGTTTCCTTAAGATTTTCAAAATAAATTGTTCTTATTACCAACTCAGTTCATTCCAGTTGTATGTTGCCTCGGACCTAAATACTGAATCCTTATTGGTAGAATAGAAGGTCTGTCATAGAGCTCCTGCTTGTATATAAATAGTGATATTGTATTTCCTAAATAATTTTTATATGGTGTAGTAGTTTTTCAATTTTTTGTAGTACCGTAGATATTTTATTGCTGTGAATCTATTATTAGCTTGAAATATATAAATTTCAGCAATATAATTAAAACTATTTGTTTCTTATATAAAATTTCAGTAACATAATTCAGGAATATTTGGATCAAGTTCTCATTTGATCTTGAAAAATTGTAACTCATCAGTTGAGTCTGGCACATCAATCTGACACTTAGTTTGCTTGAAAAGCAGGCAACTTGTGGGAAAACCTATGAAAAACAGGAAAAGTTTAAAGTGTAAATCTTAATTTTGTGTATAGATATTTCTTTATTTTATTTAACTCCAGCTTTAAGCCCTCATTAGTTGATAAGGTCAGACCATGCTTTACACTGATGCAATTACTTCATTGTACTTTTTTCTTTTTCAGAATATTTTTAAGACTGGGAGAGCCACTTAACTCAGTGCCTCTGGATGAAATTGATATTGCAGCAGGTCAGTCACCCTGCAATGGACCAGTGCCTCTGACCCGCATTAAAACTCTTGTTTCCCATGACAACTCCCAGAGACTTTAGGTAACACTCTTAAGAGCAAGAATAGTTGTAGTGATTAGATGTTTCTCATTTTGTAAGGTTACTTTTTCTTGTAGACAGAACTTTCAATGACTCTCCCTTAGTTACTTTTTTTCTATGAATACCTGACCCTGAATACACCAGGTTAATATCTATTTTTTAATTAATGGATAAAAATAGATGTCAGCTTTGATGTCATGGTATACATAAGTAGATAAAATAAACCAGTTATTTATGGAGTGTAAAACTAAATACCTTCCTCCTTTTGTTGTTTGGCAAGGAGAAAGTTTATTGAAGTAGTTTTTCTAGCAGCTCTTATAAAATAAGCATTTGTTGCAGAATCACTTGGATGATACTGTAAAAACATCTTTGTGTATGTGACAGAATTGTTCAGCAGATCTCAGTAAAAGGATTGTAAGCCAAGAGATGTGATATCCAGTGGGTGAAAAATGCATTGTGATCTCAAAAACCGTGATGGTTTGAATACATCTTTGAAAAATGAAAAATTGAAAACTTAGTCATAGTGGGAATTCCTGGCAACGAAAAGTGTTCATAATGCTGAAGTAGACGATGTTGATGGGTCACAATGATTGCAGTACATAGATGATTACAAAAAATTGTTTCATGTAGATAGCTTTATGTATGGTAATGTAAAAGTTCTATGTGAAGAAATAGTTGTACAATGTACTGCTTCATAGCAGAAAAGAGCTAACCAGACTTTATGAGAAATTGATTAGATTTTCATTGTGGTTTTGTAGTTGTTCTGTAAACTTAAGGAAATTTGTGTACATAAAGGTATAACTTGTATCACAGGAAGTAAAACATGACTTAAATTATTAATAAAGTGTATGGTTACAAGAGAAGTGAAATACTAATGGAGTTAAAGATCTTTTTCTTTTACTATAAGGCATTCTCAGCCAAAGTAATACATGCAACAGGAGGAGGATATACGCCACAAGGAATATTCTTTTACCTGAAAACAACAAAAACAAGAATAATTTTTATTACAACAGTTTTACTTTGTGGTTACAGTTCACTTACGGAACATTTCCAGGGTTATATCAAAGGAGTTATTAGTATTCAGCCAACTGCTGCATTGTATAAAAGTGATAGTTTAAGTTGCTAATGATATCATTTTTAGCTGTCAAGTAGTATATCTGCCTCTCATGAAAATTTTGTTTCAGAGTTGGAACTTTGGTTTATCCATCCTTTGTTGAGTTTGACATGGGCGCTGAAGGATTTGGATGTCTGTTTTTACTTCCATTGCCCCTCAGAGTGCTGGGGGAGGATCTGTTGTTGGATCATCTCTCTCCAACACTGAACCTAATTGTTATTGGTGGTAATTGGCACTGGTATGTTTTTATTTTCAACAATTCAGCTAGTTTAATCTTGCATGCTGTAATTTGAGTAGTGTTGAGTATAAGGTTGATTATGTTGTTATGCTGTCTTGCTACGTGAAATAGTAGTCAAATCTATTTTGACTAGCGCAATTTCAAATTTCTCTGGTTACTAGCCTACTGCTACTTTCTTGATGCTACTTTTGTGTATACATGCATGTACTGTACATACATGATTATGTTTATCTTTTGTGTTGTAAGAAAATGAAAAATGCAGTAAAATAAATTAGCATAAAATTTAAATAAGAAAATCATAAGCATAACAACATGAAACAATACAAGCTGCAGCAAGTTCCCTGATACCAGCTAGTGAGTTTGTGTGTTCGTCCGTACATTTTGCACATGATTGTAAAAATAAAAATTGAGACTGCTGTAAAAGTACGAATATAGCGACATGTGTAAGAATATAAAAGTAACAACACAAATCAAAACAAACTGTAGCAAATTCTCCAATACCAGCGATTGCATTTATCTTTTAGGTTGCAAAAGTAATGTAATTGAATGTCAATAATGAAATGGTAAACGGTAGCCTTTTCCTTTTCCTTTATTTCTTTGTTTTTTCTTCAGGTGATCGTATTTTTCCACCACAGACTGGATTAACGTACAGCACCTGGGTTTGTGTTGAAAAGTACAGTGATCCCAGAACAGATCCTCACTGTGTGAGAGTTTTAACTTTGGCGCGACATGTCCCTAGGGCGTGATCATCATCTTGTATGTCTCTCTATTGTCATTTCAGCCAGAGATAAAGCCTTGATTGTTTCAACTCATGAAACCAATTTACCACAGCCCGGTCAAGGTTAGTTATTGCTTACTTCTTTATTATTTATATCTAAAAATTACAGTACTATTATTACATTATGTACTTTGCATTGCTCTTATTATGTACAGTGTTCTACATTGCCCTGTATAGTGTGGTGTTAAAGTTAGAGTTCCATCATTAGTATTTTCAGTAGTTGTAAAATTCTTAGGTTGGTCTAGTTTGGAAGTTATTTATACTGCCAGACAAATGAAGTAATTAAAATTAAGTTCCTGAGTATTTCATGTAAATCAGAATGGCCCAAACTCTGGGAAATACTGGATTTACATGTATTTATTAATTGAATAATTCATTATAATATATTTTTTGTTCATGAAACTTACCTGTCAGATATATATATAGCTGTATTCTCCGACGTCCGACAGAATTTCAAAACTCCGGCACACGCAGTGGCGCCAGGTGGTTAGTACCCATTCCTGCCGCTGGGAGGCGGATATCAGGAATCATTCCCATTTTCTATTCAGATTTTTCTCTGTCGCCGGTCGGTTAAAAAACAACGTTTACAGACCTCCGCCTAGATTTTGAAAAGAAACTTTCTTGTGCTAACTTGAGTATTCTGACCCTTGAACTTTTGGTTTTGATTTGGCTTGTTGGCAGTTGGCATACGTGATAGTGGATTTGATTTGGATTTTGGCTTTGACTTTTCTTTGATTACGATGTCTGGATCTAGCTCTGCTAGCTTCAGGGTGTGTAAGGTACAGGAATGTAAGGTGAGGTTGCCGAAAGCTTCGGTAGACCCTCATTCGGTGTGCTCGAAATGTCGTAGTCATGTATGTATGTTGAATGATAGATGCATTGAGTGTGAGCAATTGACTGAAATTGAATGGAAGGCATATGATTCTTACGTGAGAAAGCTTGAGCGTGATAGAATCAGGAGGTCTTCCTCTAGGAGTGCTTTCTGTGAATAGAAGTCAAGGTAGAATTGTATCTCCATTAAATCCTCCTGTAGATGTAATTCAACTAATCCTGTTGTATTTGCCTCCGAACAATTAGGAAGTGTCTGCAGAAGGAAGCGTATTATCTACGATCATGGAGTCGATTCGCGCCTTGGAATCTAAAGTGATTGCTCTACAATCAAATATGAATTGCAATAAAAGTGTTAGTGCATCTAGTGTTGTGGAGGGGGCGTCAGATCGGTCCCATAATGCCTCTAGGCCTAGGCCCCTGCCGGACTCCAGGCCTTAGGGAGAGGGCAAGCCGAAAGCCGAAGGAGGGTTATGGGATCTAATGACCGGTTCTGACGTCCCTTCGGCAGAAACTGAGGACGAATCTCAGGCTGCCGGTGTTCGTGCACGGGCCGGGCACGGATACTTAAAGAGTGCTTCTCTTCTTCCGAGAATTCCTCTCCTCGCCGAGGTTGGGACGCTCGGAAGACCTCTCATGGGGAGAGCGGCAGGGGCGCAAGGTGTCGCACAGGCGGCCGTCGCCCTTGTCGCCCTCTTAAGAGAGGTTTCAGAGAAGAGGACGCTTCATGTCCTAATGATCAGTACGTAGATTATTCATCACCTGAAGATTTTGAAGCTTTTCCGCCACAGAAAAGGAACAAGACTTCATCAGGGGAGGACTCTTTCGAGCGTCCAAGTCGCTCTAAGCATGTTCCTGAGTTGAAGGAAAGGGCATCCCCTCGCCCATCTTCCTCGCACAGGATGATCCTTCTCCTGATCGAGAACTTTCCCCATCAAGGAAAATGCTTTGGGAAATGCAGAAACAGTTAGCTTCCTATTTTGAGAGAAAGGAGGCAGAAACTAGTCATCGGAGGAAGGATAGGTGGCTGCCTGTTAAGAGGACTAGGCAGTCCCCTGCTCCTTCTCCGCGTTTTTCGGCCTTTGAGTCTCCTCCTAGTAGCCGACGCATTAGAGAACGTGATTACGTTCCTCATGAAAGGGCGTCTAGGAGAGACAAATTTGATGGAGACGTGAGTTGTCGCACAGGCGGCCGGCGTCTTGGTCAAAAGGCGAGAAACGCTCAAGGATCCATAACGGAAGTTCAAGCTTTGCATGATGATAATCACGCCTCGCGTCTTAAGCAACGAAGCGCTTACCAGGACGCTCGAGAAGACGCTTTTTCAAGACGCGCGGGACGCTCGCCAAGACGCTCGAGCTGACGTCTGTTCGGGACGCACAGCGTCCTACACATCAGGAGCTCAGCAAGACGCTCGAGCTGACGCTGTTCAGGACGCACGGCGTCCTACACATCAGGACGCTCAGCAGGACGCTTCTCAGAACGCGCAGCGCCTTACATATCGGGACGCTTGCCAGGACGATCAACAGTTGAGTTTCGAAGCGTCAGGATATTTCACATGTTAAAGTGTCGAAGTCATCGCGATCTTTGAAGGGTCGCTGAGACCGAGAGAAGGATTCTTCTAGTGATCTCTGCCCTACGGATGATGACGAACCAAATGACGTCAGCGTCTTCAGACTGTAAGACTTTGACGGATTTACTTAAGAAATTGTTCCCAGACAATTTTCAAGCGCCTGTTCCTTGCTCTCCACCTTCACAATTTGCCTCATCGAAGGCCAGGAAGGCTCCTGGCTTCGTTAAGATGGCCACTTCGCTCTCTGCAAAGAGAGCGTTTAAGAGAGTCCAGGATTGGATGGATTCAAGGAAGGTTAAAGGGAAGACTTCTTTTGCACTTCCTCCATCTAGACTGAAAGGGAGAGCGGGGATCTGGTACGAAACAGGAGAAGAGGCAGGATTGAAAGCACCGTCTTCTTCTCAAGGAGATTTCGAACCAATTTGGTGGACGCTCCAAGGAGGGTCTTATTTGTCATCGGCTAAGGTTTCCGGACAATAACGGAGACAGATCCATCACCTCAAGGGGTTATTTAAGGACGCTAGAAGTGTTTTAACTTTTTTAGATTGGTGCCTCGGGGCTTTGGATGTACAATCGAGGAGTCAAGACTCGATTTCGCTGGAAGAGCTTTCGAGTGTATTAGCTTGTATGGATAGAGCAGTAAGGGATGGCTCTGATGAGTTAGCATCTCATTTTGCTACAGGTCTGCTAAAGAAGAGAGCTCTCTATTGTAGTTTGCGGCGAAAGCAGTTTCTCCCGCTCAGAAAGCGGAGTTATTATTCGCCCCCTTCTCTACGCACCTATTTCCACAGTCCATGATTAAGGATCTGTCGGTAAACTTGCAAGAGAAAGCAACAAGGGACCTCTTGACTCAATCTTCCAGACGGACCTACTCCTCAGGCTTCTACTTCAACAGCTCCAGCACCCAAGAAGAAATTTAAGCCCTTTCGTGGAGCACCTTCCTCTAGAGGTTCTTGGAGAGGAAGGGGGTCCTTTAGAGGTAAGATCTCTTCTATCAAGAAGGGAAAAAATTGACGTTTCTGCCCTTCAGGCACCTGTAGGTGCGAGACTCACCTTATTTGCTCATGCATGGGAGAATGATAGGGGCGGACACCTGGACCCTAGATGTGATCGAGAGAGGATACAAGATCCCTTTCCTCTCTGCGCCTCCTTTGAGCACGAAGCCGATAGACCTGTCCGCCCGCATACCAGTCAGAGAAGCAACAGATTCTTACTCGACTTCTAGATCAAATGTTGGAAAAGAAGGCCGTAGAAGAAGTCCTAATGCTGGATTCCCCAGGCTTCTACAACAGGTTATTCCTGGTTTCCGAAGCAGTCTGGGGGATGGAGACCTGTCCTAGACGTCAGCAGACCTGAACATTTTGTAAAGAAAGAAAAATTCAGGATGGAAACTTCTCAGTCGTGCTAGGGCCTTGAGACCAGGGGATTGGATGGTGTCATTGGACCTACAAGACGCTTATTTCCAGTCCCGATCCATCCTCAATCAAGGAAGTTCCTGAGGTTCGTCTTAAAAGGGCAGGTCTTCCAGTTCAGGGCTCTGTGCTTCGGTCTGAGTACGGCGCCGATGGTTTTTACTTTCCTCATGCGGAATGTAGCGAAATGGCTTCACATATCGAAGATAAGAGTCTCGCTTTACCTGGACGACTGGCTAATCAAGTCGTCTTCGAAGTCAAGGTGCCTGGAGGACCTTCAGACGACATTGCAGCTGACGAAGGCCCGTGGGCCTTATAGTGAATTACGAGAAGTCCCATCTGATCCCCACGCAGTCCATCGTGTATCTGGGGATTCAGATGGATTCAGCGGCTTTTCAAGCTTTTCCATCAAAGGAACGTCAGCAGAGATGCTTAGAGAAAGTGTCAGCCTTCTTAGGGAAAGAAACATGCTCGGCGAAGGAATGGATGAGTCTGCTGGGAACCATTTCTTCACTGGAGAAGTTTGTTTCCCTGGGGAGTTGCACCTCAGGCCACTCCAGTTTTTTATGGCAGAAAACTGGAAAGACAAAAAGAATCTAGACTCGACTTTGATTATCTCAAAAGCGGTCAAGGATCAACTGAAGTGGTGGCAAGATCCGATCAAACTCTCGGAAGGAATGTCCCTCAACCTTTTGAGCCCCGACCTAGTGTTGTTCTCAGACGCCTCCATGGTGGGCTTGGGAGCAACACTAGGAAAGGAGGAAGTGTCAGGCCTCTGGAGAGGGGAACAGAGGTCCTGGCACATAAACTTAAAAGAGTTGGAGGCTATTCGGTTGGCTCTTCAATTCTTCGAAGAACGATTGGTGGGCCGAGTTGTCCAGATCAACTCGGACAACACTACGGCTCTCGCTTACATCAAAAAGCAGGGGGGGACACACTCTCGATCACTGTTCATGATAGCGAGAGACATCCTTCTATGGGCGAAAGCTCGAAACATAGTGATCCTAACAAGGTTCATTTCAGGAATACAAAATGTTCGAGCGGATCTTTTAAGCCGTCAACATCAGATGCTTCCCACAGAAGGGTGGACCCTACATCTAGAAGTTTGTCAAGAGCTATGGAAGTTGTGGGACGGCCGCTAGTCGACCTCTTCGCAACCTTGAAAACGAAGAGGCTTCCGATTTATTGCTCTCCGAGTTCTCGACCCGGGAAGCAATAGCGGTATATGCCATCCTATGGGACTGGACAGGGATGGATGTTTACGCCCCATTTCCCCGTCAAACTCTTAGGAGAGGTAACAAGGAAGTTGCGGCGTCGCCAGGAGCGAGAATGACTCTGATCGCCCCCTTTTGGCCCTCAAGCGATTGGTTCACGGAGGTCATGTCTCTTCTGGTAGACTTCCCGAGAACCCTGCCAGAGAGAGCCGATCTTCTCAAACAGCCCCACTTCGAGAGGTACCACAGAAACCTCTCCGCTCTGAGTCTGACTGCGTTCAGACTATCAAGAAGTTGGCCAGAGCGAGAGGTTTTTCAAGATCAGTGGCAGAGAAGAGCTTCCTCTCGAGCAGTTTATCAGTCGAAGTGGGCTGTCTTCAGGAGATGGTGTAGGAAGAAAGGTATTTCCTCCTCCACGACCTCTGTGAACCAAATCGCTGAGTTTCTCCTGCATTTGAGAAATGTGGACAAAACTAGCAGTGCCCACAATAAAAGGATACAAGAGTATGCTGTCAGCTGTCTTCCGTCACAGAGGATTAGACCTGACAAATGATTAAAGACCTTCACGATCTTTTGAGATCGTTTGAGACAACCAAAGTACTACAAACCGAAGGTTCCATCATGGAACCTTGATGTAGTTCTAAGGTTCTTGATGTCGGCTCCCTTTGAACCTCTGCATGGCTGCCGTCATTGAGAGACGCTACTAGAAAGGCGATTTTCCTAACTGCTCTTGCCACAGCAAAAAGGGTTAGTGAAATTCAAGCAATTAGTAAATATGTGGGTTTCAGAGGACACAGGGCAGTGTGTTCCTTGGATCCTAATTTCTTAGTTAAGAATGAGAACCCATCTAACCCCTGGCCCAAAACCTTTGAAATCAAGGGGTTAGCAGAGTTCATCGGACAAGAGCCAGAGAGAGTCCTGTGCCCTGTCAGGGCTCTCAAATTTTATATGCAAAAGACCAAAGATTGTCGGGGTCCTTCTGAAAATCTATGGTGTTCTGTTAAGAGACCCGACTTTCCTATGTCAAAGAATGCACTGGCATTCTTTTTACGAAGCACCATCAGGGAGGCCCATGCGTCCTGCTCGGATGGTGATCTGAAGCTTTTGAAAATAAAAGCCCATGAACGTGAGAGCTGTTGCAACTTCAATGGCATTTCGAAAGAATATGGCACTTAATGATATCATTAGCGCTACTTTTTTGGGCGAAGCAACTCTGTGTTTGTTTCACATTACCTGCGGGATGTGAAGACAGCATATGAGAACTGCGAGTCGCTAGGACCTACATATCCGCAGAAATGGTGTTGGGGCAGGGAGCAGCACAAATACTATCCTATAGAAAAGGGTAGGTGTGCTTTTAATTTTGGTGTTGGTTTATGGTTGAAGGGTTAGTTGCTTGAGGCGCTTTCCTTTTCTTTAGCCTAGAAGTTATGGGACTAACTTCGATAGGTTTGGTCAGGTGGTGGTTTTTAGCTTCGTTGCCCTCACAGTATGGTCAATATGGTCTAGTCACATTGTGGTCACGCCCCCGTTGACAGATCATCTAGAGCGCACCAACTACACAACAAGGCACACGCAGTGGGCGGCCCGGATGTAAACACTCCACTTTGCTTTCGGCCATCTTCCGATGAAGACGTGTGTTTGTGAGCTCGGCTGACTGGTCGTTGATCTTTTTTCCCGGTGGGATCCTTTTGGTTTATTTTTGTTTTTTAAATAAATGTGCCTTGTTGGCAACTCTAGTAAAGCAAAAGCAGACTTCGGTGACAGTAATCAAGAAGTCAGCTATGCTAACAGGTAAGAATCAAGATGTCAATCATCTGCACTTGAGGTGTTTCCTAAATCCTTCTATTCTGTCCCTTCCCACCTCAATGGTGGGATTCAGCTATATATATATCTGACAGGTAAGTTTCATGAACAA
Organism: Macrobrachium nipponense; assembly: GCF_015104395.2. Classification (NCBI taxonomy): domain Eukaryota; kingdom Metazoa; phylum Arthropoda; class Malacostraca; order Decapoda; family Palaemonidae; genus Macrobrachium; species Macrobrachium nipponense. The sequence goes on along the minus strand of NC_061099.1, from coordinate 34,011,063 downwards.
AATGTTATTGTTATGATACAATAAAGTTTGTTCATACTTACCTGGCAGATACATATACGTAATTAAAGTACCCACCCACCTCCCCTCAGGGGACAGTGGTATGAAAAATCTGAATAGAAAATGGGAATGATTCCTGATATCCGCCTCCCAGCGGCGGGAAATGGGTACTAACCACCTGCCGCCCACTGCGTGTGCCGGGAGTTTGAAATTCTGTCGGACGTCGGAGAATACAGCTATATATATATCTGCCAGGTAAGTATGAACAAACTTTATTGTATCATAACAATAACATATTTTCATAACTGATTTTCGTGTTTATCCACACTTGCATTTATTGTTCATTACGTCTTTAATCATTTATGTTGCCTGTCATTTAGAAAGTTGATTTTTGCACCATTCATTTCTTATGTATCTCAGAAGTTTTATAATTCATATTTGTCATGTCAGTTGTAAAGGGAGTTCTGATTTGGATTTAGTATTTAACTTGTGTTAGAGGTTTGAACAGTGTTACTGAAGTATTGATATACGTGGACCCCCCGTATTCGCATTCTTCCAGATTCACAGACTCACACAGGGATTTCTCTCTGGAACGTTTCCCCGCATTATTTGCGGAAAATTCGCCTATTCGTGGTATTTTTCTATGAGAAATATCCAGAAATTCCTGGTTTTTTTTATCAATTTCATCATAAAATGCACTTGTTCCGACACGTAATACAAACCCTCGGTCCTTTACTAAAGGAATTACTTACGTCGTAGCTGGAATTACGGCCGTTGAATCTTGAACAAGGTGGTTAGGCAGTAACTACCGTGGGGCAGGCTAGGCTGCCCGGATGTAAACACTCCACTTTGCTTTCGGCCATCTTCCGATGAAGACGTGTGTTTGTGAGCTCCGGCTGACTGGTCGTTGATCTTTTTTCCCGGTGGGATCCTTTTGGTTTATTTTTGTTTTTTAAATAAATGTGTATATACAGTGTTTGATATCAATAGTAGACAAAGGTTTGTCCTTGTTTCTCAATTGGCTCAATTCTCTGTTGGCTGATTGGATAGCGTCACTGACCGTCCTGATTTCGTCCCCGTCCACTTGGACGGTGGTTCGATCCCATGGGGGGACGAAATATTATCAATTAAAAAAATTCCCCCTTCGGTACATATATGAAAATATATCATTTGGGAGGTAAAGTGAATTTAGATATTAAAGGACAATTTGTAGCTTGAATTGATAAACCCACTCTTTGTGATATCCTTTATAACTGCCCCTCTACTTGGGTTAAGAGTCGGCGGCAAAGGTATACCAACACTATTTTACATTCTTTCGCCTTTAACACTGGTTCAGATCGGCATGAGGACGAGAGATGTATACAACTTGAGAGGATGAGACATGTATTTAATGTCAGTGATATTGATCTTGTAACGAGACATGTATTCATCCGGAAATTATGATTACGCTTTAGAATTACCAAGAGAACTTCAAAGGTTTGTCCTTGTTTTTGTTTTTTATGGTAACTTTTCTCTTCACCTTCGCCTTTCACTTATTATCGGATAAGAAGGTTAGAAGAATGGGCATATGGTGTTGATGTTGGGGGATCTCCTCTCACGTCGGAGGGCGGTACCCTTGGATGCGTGAGGAGTATCCTCATTACTTTAATAATTTTTTTTCATATTTTGCAGACTGACAGTGATGATTGTGTTTGACAGCAGTATTGGTTGGGCTACTCTCATAATTGGTTTATGCTTAACCCTTTCATGTCCAACTACGTAATAGTATGTAAAAATACTCTATCCCCTATCTATCCAACTGACGTAGCGGTACGCAAAATTTACCAAAATTTTTTGTGCGTGTGGTAGGGGCATTTTTTTTTTATTTTCGGACAAGTAGCAATTTCCACAGGCTAGATTATACCTTGGACCGTGTATCTCGGGTATCAATACGCCGAAGCAAAGAATAGTTTCTGTACTGCGCATGCTCAAATCCCTGTACTGCGCTCTGTTTCTTACCCTCTTTTCTATCAATTTTTTGTCTTCACCGGCTGGAACTTATTCGTTTTCCATTTTGATTTAATATGGTTTGATATTTAAAGAATTTTATTGGCTTTCTCATAAAAAATAATTCATTCGCCTGACTTTCATAGTTTTTGGGTTACGAATGAAAATATAAAAATAAGTAAAGTTTTTTGTTTTTTGTTAAATAACTCACAATTTTTCGTATTTAGAGGGCTGGGACGCTTATTCTGACTATTCCCACCATAAAATACTAACATTTAGAAGAAAAGGACAGAAAATGAACGTTGTTGGCATAAAATTTTATATTTTCGCTGAATTTTCTATATAATTATTTTTTCGCACTGTCAAGCGCTCCCAGATACCTTAGATATCTGGGGACAGTGCTCAAAACTAAGCGGATATGAAAGAGTTAACCTTGAATTTGCACCTGTGGCTCATAGCATGTTGCGATACCGATCCTCGAGTGTGTGTACTGATCCCCTGCTGGTAGTCATATTCTTTTACCACTACTACCCTGGAGTTATGTCACTGGACGAAGCTGTCGTGGCCCCGTGATGTTTATCTGCTCCTGATGGTAGAAGTCTGGCAGAATTGGAGGAACTGAAGAGGAAGAGAGCTTGTGTCGTCATCATCCTCTTCGAGATCATCATATTATCATGCCTCCACCCCTTTGACTTTTAAGGCCTTGCCGTAGAAGAGAAGGTGGTCTCCCCCCTAAGAAGTCTTGTCACAGGACTTCTAAGGGTCTGTCTTGCTCCGGTGAGACAGGTGGGTCTTCCTCTGGTCCTCCCGTTCCTCCGGGAATGGGGCCTGTCTCTCTTTCCTCAGGGAAGAAGAAGACGGGGACCATGGAAGTACCAGCCACCGCTAGTACCTCCTCTCCCGGTTCCAGAGGTTCCACCTCTGGACCGGGAACCGTCTCGGCCGCTCGCTTGCGAGTGTCACCGAGTGTACGGTCACCTACGGGTGAACGTGCAGCCAGGGTCCAGACTGCTGAGTACGCTCACTGTGTCGGGACCCAGGCACGGAGCGGAAGATGGTAGGAGTCTCTCGGGTGAGTCTCGCCAGACCGGCGATCGCTCTTGCAGCGATTGTCCGGTAACCCAGGGGGGTTGATGTGACGTTCCCTCGGGTCCATGCATGCAGAGACTGTATGGCGGGCCATTCAGCCCTCTTTTAATTAATTTCTTTCTTTTAAAGAGTTTTTGGCCTCAACGAGGACTTGGAAGAGTTGGAGGACGGTATCGGCTGTCTCCTGTCAGGTGCACGCTCAGCCCCACCCAGGCGAACGCGACCGACCAGTCTCGGTGGTAGCAGACGCTTCACCTGCCAGGTAAGAGTTTCGTAACCCTCCTCGAGGAAGTATTCTCTTCACTGCTGCTCCCGCAGGTCCCTCCGGACAGGTGCAGTTGGGGTTGGCCGTGTTGCTACCGCAACTGCCCCCAACTCCGTCCTGGATGGAGGACCTGTCTGTTGTCCTGAGGGAACTGGCGAAGAGGAAGTCCAGGAAGAAGAGGAAGGTGTCGTCGTCTACTTCTACTTCCTCTTCCCCTTCAAATTCCAAGGCCCCCCAGCCGAGGAAGAAGAAGGTGGCCTCGTCCCCCCAAGGAGTCTCGCACAGAGACTTCTAAGGGTTTGTCTCGCTCCGGTGAGACAGGTGGGTGTCTTCCGCTGGTCCTCTCGTTCCTCGGAACGGGGGTGGGGCCTGTTCTCCCTTCCCCAGGGAAGAAGAAGACGGGGACCGTAAGGGTACCGGCTATGCCGGTACCTCTGCTCCTGGTTCCAGAGGTTCCACCTCCGGACCTGGAACCGTCTTGCTGCTCACTTGCGGGCATCGCCAAGTGTATGGTCACCTACTGGTGACCGTGCAGCCAAGGTCCAGACTACTGAGTATGCTCAATGTGTCAGGACCCAGGCATGGAGCAGAAGGATGGTAAGAGTCGCTCAAGTGACTTTCACCAGACCGGCGATCGCTCTCGCAGTCGATCGCCACCCGGTTACCCGATTGGTTGACGTGACGTTCCCACCAGACCGTTCACGTAGCGAGGCTGGAAAGAGGTCCCCCCCCCCCCCCCCCCCCCCACCCCCCCCCCCATGGCCACCGGGTCCAGCCTTGCCTGGACCTGGTCCAACCTCACTTGGACCTGGTCCTAGCCTCATTCCTGGTACTTGGTCCAGCCCCGCCTGTGCGCATCGAGAGGACGGTGCTTGCTCTCACTGCGTTAGTGGACACTACCAGTCACCCGACCGTCGCTCCCACTGGGACCGGACGGCTCGCACGACTGGTAATCAGCTCCCCTGACGCACGAGACCAACGCTAATCATCCTCAGTCCAGCGCTTCTCCTCGGAAGGAGACCACTGGTCCAGAACCTGCAGCTCGATTGCCACCGTGGTTTGTTTGTTGATCGCCTGCATCCTCCCAGACCTACCGGTTCTTCTGGTAGGCAGGGGGAAGAGTGCTCATAGCAGCTCTCCTGACGCAAGAGACCGAAGCTACATCCTCGGTCCAGCGCTTCTTCGCAAGAAGACCGAAGCTACATCCTCGGTCCAGCGCTTCTTCGCAAGAAGACCGCTGGCTGGTCCAGACCTGCAACCGCGATCGTCACCGTTGGTTGGTGATCACCTGCAGTCCTCCCAACCTACCGGTTCTGCTGGTAGGCAGGAGAGGAGTGCTCGTAGCAGCTCTCCTGACCTGACGCAAGAGACCAACGCTCCATCCTTGGTCCAGCGCTTCTTCGCAAGAAGACCCCGCTGGGTCTAGACCTCAGCTCGATCAACACCGGGGGTTAGTGATCTCCTGCAGCCCTCCCAGCCTTCTGGTTCTGCTATAGGCAGGTCCTCCCCTCCCCACCTGTCCCCTTCAACCTCCTCAGGCTACACCAGGAGAACAAGGCGAACAGGAGTGACCGTGATGAATGCACTTCTTACAGTCCGGCCATGAGCCTGGTTCGCTCTTGGGACCAACAGATCCTTGCTCAAGTGGTTGGAGGAGATCCTGGGGGGGCTGGCGAGGACGATGACGCTTCCCAGACTCTTGGAGCGACCATCACCGCTGTTCACGTGACGATCCTGCTGGACCACTCCACGTAGAGACAGTTGTGGGCTCCCCTTCGATCTTCTTGAGAGGTTTCGACCTCGACTAGGACTGGGACGCGTCGGAGGACTGTATCGGCTCTCTTCTGTCAGGTGCACGCTCAGCCCCACCCAGACAACGGTCAGTACGAGTTTCGTAACCCTCCTCGGAAAACGTTTTTCTCCAGACGGTAAACGTTTTCCTAGACTTGGAGCAGCCATCACCACACGGTGATGGCTGCCCGTACTCGTTTCTGCTACTGCTAGTTCCGCTGGGAAGGTGAGTGAGAGCGTCCAATCTTCCTTCCCCATTCCCTATCTCCCTATGGCTGCGAAGGGGAGGGATCCTGCAGAGCGTTCTCCGTAGGATTTCGCGTCGCGGGGACTGCGTTCCTGGAGGGACCTTTGGGTCCTACCAGACATAAGTCCCTGTCGTTGAGGAAGGATCTTGCCTTAGCCTCAATTTCTATGGGAATCGGGAGGACCACCACCTGATGATCGTCTGCCAAATTCGGGGGTTTTGCCAAGCGCTTAGAATTCTTCAGAATTTAAGCACTCTCCAAGTGTTGTGGTCTTCTACAATCTGTAAATACTTGGGCGAAACCGCGGCCCAGAGTGGGCGAGACGAGAATCTCAGATAATTGTTACTACGATAATCAGGAATCTCGCCGAATGCTTGAATTCCTGGAATTTCTAGCATTTGAAGGAAGTACTGCTGCTGAAGGATGAATATCTCGGGAGGGACTCAGCCTGGATGGACCTGACGGTCCGTCGCCTCAGTAGGCAGCCAACCCCAGAATAGAGAAGAACGGGTGGGAAACATCCAGTTCGGCTTGAACTATCGTCTTCGGTATCCTGTTATCACCGTAGAAGTCTTCCTTCGGGAAAACTTCATCTTCGCTCTCTTCATTAGAGAATAAAGGGGGTCGGCTTCCAGCTTTATTCTTGTTCCTCGAATGGAAGAGAATTTAGGCTGAAGGTCTATGTACAGGAACCTACAAATATACTACGTATATTGCCCTCACGACATGCTTCTGTTATCAGTTGAATTGTCTGAGGTGTAGGCACATACTGTAGTTAACTCTATGGGTTGTGACCGAGACGAATAGTATTTTCTTAATTGAACTACAACTCGGGACTGCCCTGCAAGCCTCCCAAAAGTTACCAGTTTCGATTTTGAGATACTTGTGATATTGTTTCAACAACAACACCATAGCGTTTGCATTCACCAAAATCCATTTCGGTTAAAATGCAAATGCTCGAGCGTATTTTCTTGCGCTCGATGGTTCTAGCCGAACTCATTCCTTCTTGGAATGGATTACCTGGCAACTCAGGATGACAAGTGAGCGAGAGCTAGCGGTGTACGGGCTGCCTGCCACAGCCCAGTACCAACTGGCTCTCCGAGATAGTTTGGTCGGCTATTGTCTCTTGTGCTCTGCAATGATTGACTACCGAATCGAATCTCTGCCCAGCAATCACTGACTTAGGTCTCTGGTTGGCTGGAATTCTCGCATACGTGTGTAACCATCTCTACTGCATCGCCTTTTGCCGTTGCAAGAATTTTCAGACAGAAGTATCTCACTAGACTCGTTATCATCTTTCTGTTTACCTCACGTAACAGAAGCCTGTAGCCTAGTCTTCGGCTTCATTGCACTTGCCGCTGCGATGACGCAGAATGATTTCTTCAGATATTCTGAGTTTTGCCTTCTAAATACATCTTGTCATTCGTGGGTGTGCACTTATTCTTTGTTCACCCTTAATTGTAGATGATAACGTAAGACCTCACCTGTTCCCCGCCCTGCTAGCTCTACTTCCAAGTATATAAATGTCCTCCCCGATCCAGCCCATGAGAAGCGGTTCTTCAGGCAGTACAATCCTGTGTTTTCATTACTGAAAGCGCTCCACTTTCATTGCAACTCTACCTTCTCACCGAACAGCAATGAAGTAGCGGTTTAGTGTTTTCAGTCCTCGGTAAAACAACAGGGATTAAAGCCGTCTTCACTGGTTGGTGTCATCGACGGGACTTTTTCTACGCTCAGAAGCTTGAGAGTTCAAATTCTCTCAATTCAGCTGTGAAGACGTAGGTCTGCATTCACCTAATCACCTAGTCTTTTCACTGACACATAGTATTGTTTCTCCTTTGTTGAGATTCAACTACTATGAGAGCTTCTGTCTTGCCATCAGGGACCTTGGTCTCTAGAAGACAATTGACTTTCGTCTGATGAGTGTATGCCTTGAGAAAATTAACATCTCGTCTCCTCTAAACCATTGGTGGCAACAAGATAGACGATTTGTATGGTTTCTCGGCAGAACCCTACAAAAGGCGAGGGTCACGTGACTACATCTCGGATGCATGACTGGCTCGCCTCAACACGGTCACACCGAGCGCAGTCAGTCGGCAGCTGTTGAAGAGTCCGAGACCGTCACGAGCTACGCTGTGGACTTTGTATCGGTTGATCCAGATCAGTCATTACTTTGTCCTGTTGGCGTGTTGCTGTACCCATAAGGAATCAACACCTATCATGGAGTATCGGTGTCTTTATCTGCTGTGGATATTATGAGACCGTGAGAGACTTCGCTGCAGTTGGATAGCCCAGTGGATGGGTACTGGACATCACTCCGAAGAATATGTCGGACAGGAAGATGGATAAGGTCACTGCGACCATATATATCTTTCCCTTCGGGCCTGCCCACAGGTCCTTGGAACCTCATTTCCTTTGACCAGTGGTGGAGGCTTGCAGGATGTGTTTGCTTACCCAGCTCCTTCAAGAGGACAAGTTGCATCTTGTCTATGGTGTGCAGTTGTAGAGGTAAGAAGGATGTTGAGAGTGACTGGCTCCCTCCCCCTTCCACACCTCGCTCCTTCCGCTCCTCTTCCTTCGGGTTGAGGATAGGACTCGAACTCACACTGGCTGGTCGGACCATTGATGCGGTAAGCTTATACATAAGCATCCTTTTTATGTTTCTTATCAGAATCATAGAAGCAATCCCGCCCCTTCCTCTATCAAGGGGAGGAAGGAGACTGACAATAGTGGAAACCCTTCCCAGAACTTTGCATTAATGTCTCTGACGCCAATATTCTTCACAGCCCTTTTTCGGGTGAGTCCACGATTCTTCACTCATTTCGAAAAGGCCCAGAAGTCTGACTCTTGATCATGGCAGCTCCTATACTCTGATCAAGTTTGTCAGAGGCAGCAGGGCACTCCTCCTCGCTCTTACAACCAGGAGGAGTAGCATAGGTGCGGCAGAAACTCCAGTCAGTTCTAGAGGCTCACTCAGATTCCTCCCACCAATCAATGAGTATTCCTTATGTAAAGGACCGAGGGTTTGTATACTGTATAGGAACAAATGAAAATTTTTGGAAATAAATTATATTTTTCCTAACTATACAAACCTGAGGTCCTTTACATATATGCCCACCTCATTCCACCCATCAATCTGAACCTGGGCCGAAAGGCAAAGTGGAGTCTTTACATCTGGGCAGGCTAGCCTGCCACACGGTAGTTGCTGCCTAACCACCTGTTCAAGATTTAACGGCCGTAATTCCAGCTATGCCGTAATTAATTCCTTATGTAAAGGACCTCAGATTTGCATAGTTAGGAAAAATACAATTTACTTACAAAAATTGTGATGTTTTGGTGTTTCATTATCACTTATTAACACATTGTTGTTTGTAAAATAAACCCACAATAATGTAAGTGTTAAGATATTTTCCTTCCAAGGGAAATAAAAACTATTGCCTTTTACATAAGAGTATCCTTTAGTGTGAGTTGAAACAGCTGTTAAATTTGGTAACAAGATGGTTATGGGGTGAGTAGAAGGAATACCAGGCCTAGGTATTGTAAGACTTTTTGTTAGAATGGGCCAGCAAGAAAGAAGTGCCAAGAATACCATTTCATTTTGGTACACAAAATCTGAAAGATTAAAACATTATTACATTCCCAGAAATTTGTGTTGTTGAAACGAAATATTGTCTAACTAATAAAGGAGGTGATAGATAAATAAGAACAGTGATATAAAGGGAGAAAAAACTCCACACTAAAGCCTACTATGCAGCAAGTCGGTAAATATATCATTGAAGAAGAAATAAAACATTTGTTTCCGATACGTAATACAAACCCTCGTCTATAACAATAGGAAGGTAACTAGCGGCAGCTGGGACGGTCGTAAGCTTCGAACAAGGGGAGAACGTAGTTAACTGCTTGTCCGATCGTGCGCGCGCCCGGCGCGCGCCGAGGTGAAGAATCACTTTTGCTTTCGGCAGCGGGTGTTGAAGGACGTGTTCGTCATCGCTCTCTGCCCGTTTCATCGTCGTATGCTTGTTTTATATTGTGTTTTTCTACTAATGGTTTGTTTGATCTTGAAAATGAAACTGTAAGTACACTGTTTTCATTTTCATTACTTAATTATGAATCAACATGGAGCTATCGCCGTAGAGACGGCGATTTCCGCTCTTTTCATGGAAATTGAATTGAAATTATGTCTCGGTTGTCGAGGGCGGGCGGGCGCACTCGACGCCGAGTCATGTATTTTGGGCGAAAGTGTGTAATTGAAAGATGTAAGTACTCTTTTTCATTATATTTTTGCCCTGTGTGCGTTCGTTGCCGAGAGCTTGATTGCGCTCGGCAGCCTTCTTATTTTGTAATGAATAGAATGCAATGAAAGTGGATTCGCAATGCAGTTTTCTTTTCATTTTCATTTATTAATTGCATCAAATTTAATTTTGGATCAATTTCCGCTCTTTACCCGGGAAATTAATCCTTACGATTTTATTGCTGTGAAAGTGAAAATCGCAAGTGCAGTATTGTTCATTTTCATATATATTTTATGATAGCATCATATTATTATGGATCAAGTTTCCGCTCTTACCCGGGAATTGATCTTTCCCCCTTTAAGAAGTTCTATGAAGTGAATCGCAAGTGCAGTATTCTTGTTTCATTTTCATATTACTTTTCACTGCTGTGCGGGGGTAGGGGAAGCGAAAGGTCTGGCCAGGAAGTCGTCGGAAAGCTCTCCCGCGACTCCCTTGGTATCCGATTCTTCGTCTTCTTTCCTGCCCCCCCACCGCTCAGCTTCCTCGTATTTTGTATTTGGGGTCTTCCTTCCGTTCGGGTGTGGGGCATGTCTCCCCCCGTGCGTGAGGGAACCCCTCTTACTAATCTGTCTGTGCTACCGCAGGTGCTACATCCGTGTGAGACGACCTTGGACAGGTATGGGCCACTGCGGCTGCAGGGCGTGCCTAGCATCCCACGTCTGCTGCAGCGTCTAGCGAGGTCTGGGGCGGTGACCTTGGAGCGGTCTCCACTACAACCTTCACGGCCGCTTATGCTGCTTCCCCCCGCGCTGGTCTACACTCCCCCATGCTGTGTCGGTGACGCCGTCTGCCGCTTCTAGGGCCGGTCACCGCCGTACCGAGGAGGGTATGCCGCCGCCGCCTGTGTTTTCTTCGTGTTGCCTGCCCCAGACTTCCGCTGTTCCAGCAGCTCGCCCCTGGACGGCCGCCAGTACCAGGTTCCCGCTGGCTGCCGATGATTCTACGAGGCGATGGCTGGGCCTGCCGTACCTGGTCGCTGATGTGGTTCCCGCTACTGGCTTGGCTGTCCCTTCTGTGTTTACCGCTGCCGCTGTTGCCTGCCGCTCCTGAGCTGGTTGCTGTTCCTGTCGCTCCTGGTTCCTGCGCCTGTCCATGCTGGTCCTGCCCATGGTGTGTCTTCCCCAGTCCCAGGTCCTTCCGGACAGGTGCAGTCGGGCCGTGTTGCTTGCTTCGGCAATAGGCCCGACTCCAGCCTGGATGGAGGACCTGACGACTGTCCTGCGCGTGAGCTGACGAAGAAGAGGAAGGTGTCATCTTCGTCTTCGTCTGCTGCTGCCTCTTCCCTTCGACTTCTAAGGCGGCCCATAAGCCGAAGAAGAAGAAGGCTGGCCCCTCCCCCCCCTAAGGAAGTCTCCTTCGGGAACTTCTAAGGGCCCGTCCCACCTCGGGGGGTACGGGGGGACTTTTCTTGTGGTCCTCCTGCTCCTTCGCTTGGAGCGGGGCCCGTCTCCCTTTCCGTAAGGAAGAGAATAGACGGGGACCAGAGGAGTATCGGTTAGCTCTGGTACTTCCTCGCCTGGTGCTAGCGGCGATGCCGCTACGCCAGGTTCCGTCTCGGTCTCGTCGTTCGCAGGGAGATCCCGAGTGTACGCTCTCCCTCGGGAGACCGTGCAGCCAAAGTTTCGGCGCCAGAGTTCGCTCGGCGCCAAGACCACGGCACGGAGCAGAAGGCTGGCGAGAACCGCTCAGGTGACTCGCCAGGCCAGCGGTCCGCTCTCGCAGCGACCAGCTGGTAACCGGGTTTTTCCCCCTAAGAAGACTCCTTCGGGAACTTCGAAGGGCTCGTCACACTCCGGTGTGACGGGGGGGTTCTTCTGCTGGTGTCCTCCTGTTCCTTCGGGAACGGGGCCCGTCTCCCCTTCTGAGAGAAGAAAGAAGACGGGGGACCAAGGGTGTGCTGGCTACCGCTTGGTACACCCTCGCCTGGTCTTGGCAGCTCTGCTGCTAAGCTAGGTACCGGCGCGGTTTCTCGTCCGCGAGAAGTTCCGAGTGTACGGTCTCCTTCGGGTGACCGTGCAGCCAAAGTTAAGACGCCTGAGTTCGCTCAGCGTCATGACCGAGGCACGGAGCAGAGACTGTCGAGAGCCGCTCAGGTGACTCTCGCCAGCCAGCGGCCGCGCTCTCGTAGCGACCAGCCGGTACCTCGGGTGGACGTGACGGTCTCTGACCGGCCACAGGTTGAGGCTGGGAAGAGGAAGGTCCCCTCGACCGACGGTACCAGCCTCGGCTGGTACCAGCGGTTTGACATGCCGCGAGGACGCTCACGGTCTCAACTGCGAAAGCGAGCTCTGCAGGTCACCTGACCGCCGCTCCCACAGGGACCGGGCGATACGGTACCAGCAGCAGCTGGTCTGACGCACGGGACCGGGGTCGACGTGCTCAGTCGAGCCGCTCACCACAGGTGAGCGGCACGGCCAGGCCTGCAGATCGATCCCACCGCGGGTTTGGTGATCGGCTGCAGCCCCCCCACGTACGCTGGTCCTGCCACGGAGCGGGGGGGAGCGTCAGGTCTGTCTCTCCACTACCTTCAACTCCCTCGGGCTACACCGGGAAAGAGCGAGGTAGCTAGGAGTGATCGTGAAGAGGTGCGCCGCTCACGATCCGTCACGACGCGCACGTGCCACGTATGGTCTTAAGGACCAACCAGGACGTACGCGCAAGTGATTGGAGGCGACCGTCAGGGGGGGGAGGGGGGTAGCGTCAGTTCTGTCTCTCCGATACCTTCAACTTCCTTGGCATACGCCAGGAAGAGCGAGGTATATAGGAGTGATCGTGAGATTGCGCCGCTCACGATCCCGTCACGACGCCGCACATGCCAGGTATTGTCTTAGAAACAGCCAGGAAGTACGAGCAAGTGATTGGAGGCAACCGTCAGGGATCTGTTTTGCTGCTCCTTCTTCTGAAGGAGGAGGGTCTTGG